>NC_063439.1:17348382-17680168 GCF_020379485.1 Brassica napus
TTAACCTTAGTGCATCCTCGACGTCAGCAACCTCAGAGAGTTCCGATGTGCAGTGAGAACATTGGCTGGAGTCCAGAGGGAAACAAGGACAGTCCGGAGTATCTTCTGGCGTCACTTTTAAAGCATCTTCAACAAGGAATGACCAGAAGTTCTCTGGAACTAGAATCCTTTTGGCCCCTGGCGCTTGCTCAGGCATCAGCCCCCCATGACTGCACGTGATTGCATTTGTTGGGCCTGCATCTGCTTCACTGGGAGCATCAAGGTTTTTCCTTTTTACCCATTGCTGCAACCTGGAAACATGTTATTACGCTTTAGAAGGAGCTTGATTTTTCTGAAACATGTTAGGTGCGAGTCCCAATGGCGTCCATCATAGAGGCCATCAGCATATGCATCAAGCTATCGAACACGCAAAAATAAGCAAAAAAAAAGAAGGTATTATTATAAACCTATCAGTTACAGGACAGTTGAATACATACCATGCTTTAGAGACGTAATACTCTCCGTCCTCAAACTTTCCCGAAAGAACATCGCTTGCTATGCTTTTCATGAATGTTCTTCGATCCTTATAGCTGTCAGAAGAGACAACCATGCGAGCACTATCCATAAGGCATTCCCTGCAGTAGTCCCCTTTCCCTAACTTTGGTCCACCATTGAACTAAAAGTAAGAGAATATGACCACATCAGAAAGAAGGTTGACACAAGAGCGTGGAAAAACCCACAAAGAATTCTACCATATGATAGCAGAACGGAAGATACGCGTCCATAGGAATATAGAAACCACGAATTTGTCGGAAAATAATTATGGCAGCTGATGCAAAAATTACAGACAAGAAAACTTTGCCTTGAAGAAAGAAACACAAAGTATATTGCATACCTTTGATTCTAACTTGGTCCATGCAAGTTCAGATATACGCTTCATGCAAGTAATTTTTGAGGCAAGAACTTTCCCGTGGGAACACAGTAAAGGGGTGTTGTCCAAAGCTCTGCCTCGTACAAAAAGAACAAATATAATCAAGAACACTTGAAAGCGTGGATATGATCTAATTTGCTACACAGAAATCGTATTCACCACTAACGGAAAACATAAATCAAATACAAACTTATGAGCAAAAACAATAGCAGGAAAGTTTGGTATGAGGTATAAAATAGCCATCATATAATCATATACTTTGTTGCAGATTTAAATGCATCAAATGTTGAAACCAGTGGGCATTTAGCATGGGTATATATATATATTTAAAGGCATATGTATGAGGAGATTTACTTACGGTGGTGAGATGGTATCAGCCCATAGACGAAGCCAATCTGTGGAGATCCAAAAGTACTGATCTTCAAGTGACTGAACAGCAGCTTCTGAAAGTATTGTTCTTACTTCTTGCCTCCTTTCAGTCAAAGTATTCAATTCTCTTTCCTTTCTTATATCAAATTGCTTGCAACCCTCAAGGAATGTTGCGTTCAGGTCACTGATCCATTCATCGAGATGTGGCGGAAGATAACCACCTTCAGGCTGTTGAACACCATCAACATCTCCTTTAGTTATGTCAATAGAATCCTCTCTTTGTCCTTCCCAACTTTCTAGTTTACTGGACCGAAGACTATAAATCAGCATATAAGCATCACTGGATGAGAAAACCTCTGACTCTGTGGTGTTTTTCCCACTATTAGAGGCAACATTAGTCTCGGACTTTGGAGTTGAAGAAGAGGCTTCATTGAATGGATGTGTACCCAGTTCTGACACTTCCTCATCGTCAAATTTCCACCACAAGCCAGTCTTTTCATCTTTGATGTGAGCAACGTAATGTCCACTGTTCACAGCGCTTCCTTTGTGGATTAAGACAGCAGAGAGTTCGTATGTCAACTCACTCTCAGAAGACTCTGCCAATCTCGATCTCATATCCAGCACTTGAGGAAAGGAAAACGAGGATGTAATTTTCTTCTTAGCAGTAGTCTGTTGACATGATCCAGAAGGAAAAAGTTTAATCAACAAGTTTAACAATGTGTTATCTAAGATTCAGTTATTATGCAAAATCACAAGAAATGAGTCGTAAAGAACACCTTTGGGAGGAAAACACATCGCTTGAGCTGAAAAGTGATAACAGGAGGTAGTGTGCGCAGCTTAATGCAGCGTGTGGCGTCAACTCTAGCATGGCAGCTCGCACAAAAATACTGATTGTCCCCATTGAGATGCTCCAAGCTGAGGTAATCACTCAAACTATCATCCAAACTTTTAAGACCCTTGACATTCAGCTCAAGGGCATAGAAATCCTCCACCTTTGAGGAAGCTTCTGAATCCCTCCCACACTTTGAGCACCTAGAAACAAAGAAATGAATTAAAAACCAGATACGTTCGTTCTTGCTTTGAAAAGAGCTCAAAATCTTACGAGGTGACATGAGAGAGACGACCGCGGAAGAGATGTTGCACAATGGTTTGGGCCTTGGAAACAGCAGAATGGGTTAAGCAACGCTCAAGCAAGGACAAAAGCAAAGTCAAGAACTCATGCGTATCCTGCTGAATCTCATTATCCAACTCGAGCGTCTTGACAAAAGCATCAGAGTCAACAAAAGACCTGTTGCTAGCACGCAGCTGCGCAAAGAGCCTCGCAATCTGATCCAAGACAGGATACTGCTGCAAGAGCTCAGCTTCAAGAGAGAAAACACCATCCCGAAAAGCAGAGTTCATGTAGAGGCACTGGAGGATGCTGTTAGCATAGCAAGTAGCTCCCAAGTTGGTCAAACCAGCGGGGGAAGAGAGAGAGGCACGACGGTGGGAGGAGAGATCAGGACCAAGAGCTTGGATGAGCTCGGAAGTCTTCTGCCAGAGACCAGACTTGCGGGTTCCGTTAGGAGGTGGAACGAGGGCGCAGAAGCAGTTGGGGTTGTCGCGGGTGTTGACGCGGCAGCCTTGACAGAGTGGCTTCTTGTGTATCATGAAGAGATGGTTTAGGTCTTCCTCTGTTACATCATTAGCTTCGTACATTTTTCTGCATATGTTTTCTTTTGATTCAACAACTGAAGGAAAACAGAAAAAAAAAAGAACTAACTTTTTTTTATTTTTGAATACCTGAGAATTTGAGAAGAGGAATCAACAGTTTCGGAAGGTCTTTGCCTTTTGTTCTTGTTTCGAGTGTTAGGTCTCATTGTGTTGTCTGTCACCTCCACCAAACCCTAAGATGATTAAACGAAAGACATTATCATCTCCGGGGAGGTGAAATCGCATCGAAACCCAGATCGATCGGAGATAATAGACCCAACCAGAAAGTACCTGAGTTGATGATAGACAGAAAGCAAGTAGAGATAGAGACAGAGCAAACAGCTTCTTCGTCTTCCCCCGGCGATTTTTTCTCTATCTCTTTTTTCTTCTTTTTCTTTTTTTTTTTTCCCTCGTCGTCGTCCCGCGCTCTCTCAAACATCTAAGCAACGTAGATCAATTTTGTTTTTACCCTCACTCAGAGACCCATACAATTTCATTCAGAGACCTTTTGTATCTACAGCACACTTTGTCATGCTACATTACTAAGATAACCCTTAACTAAAAGACATCTTGAGTTAACTACAAAACCAGTGTTTTGAAACCCAACCCAAACCCGCGGTTGAACCGGTAAACCCGGTGACCCAGAAAAAATTCGGTTTGGGTTTTGTGAAAAACCCAACATTTAAAAACCCGCAAAACCCCACTAAAACCCAGAACCCGATACCGGTTGAACCAATAAATAACTTTTTTTTTAGTTTTTAAATTATGTTTTATATTCTAAGTTTCCAATTAAGAAGTTAGGTGCTGTAAAAAAAGTTAAGTTTTCTTTTTCAGCTTTATATTGTGATTTTTAGATTTTGATGAAGATTTCACCATGCCCCTTGAAGAAAATTAAGTGAACGATGATAGAGAGAACAAAAATTAGTTTATGTAATTTGGTGTAAGTTTATTTCCGTTATTGATAATTTATTACAATGATCTTTAATTTTTAGTTTATTTTGAATTTGAAGTTTAGTTTATTATTTACATTAGACATTTAAATATTTATAATTTTATATCTTGATTTTTTCAGATGTCATAACTCTTACTTTGTTACATAAATTTTTAAATAGTCTAAACAATTTTTTGATATTTTATATTTCAAATGTAAATAAAAATATAAAAACTAAAGTTAAGTGTTTTCTAAATACTTTCTAAACATAAAATATATACATATCCAAACTATAATTTTATGTTTTAAAAATCATTTAAAAATATTAAACTTTAGTTTTTATGTATTTATTTTCATAGATAATATATTACTATATAAAAAATTAATTCATTTTTTAATCTGCGGTTCATCCGTGGTCGACCCAGTGACCCAGTGACCCGGTAAGTCGTTCGGTTCAGTGTCCGGATCGGATTTAAAAACATTGTACAAAACTCATCCAACTAACCAATTTCGGTAACCAATCCTTTTAAACAAACCGGTTCCGTATTTTTATCCTTTTACAAAAGCACCTATATTACCTTATTTCTTCCCTTTTTTTTTTACTTTTTTCAAAACTAATGAACCCTAATTTCTCTCTCCGGCGACATCTTCTAGATCCAGAAAGCAAAATTTAAACTGGACCCAAATCTAAACTTTCCAAACCCACGTCTCTTAGATTTCTCTCTCCGGCGAACTTTGTCTCTCGCCCTCGAAGTTCTGGACTGTTGCGGCTCTAGCGATTCACAGATAAACACCAAATGGAAGATTAGATACTGCTTCTTTAACTTCTTGATCCCATATTCTCACAGATAAACATCTTGATTCCGTCTTCCTGCTACGAACCCTCATTTTTTGCATTTTGATACTCTTCGGGCTCATTTGCTATCACAAGACTCATGGCTTTCGAGGAACTCGATTCTTGGGGGTCATTTTGTTATGTTTTCACCCCCATTTTGTCCTGCTTTCGCCTCATTCATACTCTCACTCTGCAATTTCGATGTACAAAATGTGTTTATAAAATATTAACCAAATATCCAATTCAAAAGATGAAACAAAATCCATACATAAGCAAATGATCCAAGCACACTAGAAACAAACACACATGTTCCGACATACAAGAAACAAAACATATCATCCCTTATTCCTAGCACTTTTTCTAGTCAATCTCTTCTCTGTGATTTTGGGAGAGGTTTTGGTACTAACCCCAAGTTCGTGCCCACGCTTTTCCAGATTTGAAGTTCATTAGATGCAGTCCCTTTTTGGTGTTTCTCACCTTCTTCTCCATAGCTTATATCATATCCCCCAACAACTTGATCTCCCTAAGGCACATCCCAAACTCATCCCTCATGACATCAGCTATGTCCTTGAAGCTTTTTTTAATTTGCTCTTTGGTCATCCCACCAACAGACGTAGAAGCCTCTGAACGAGCCTCTGCATGTGCCTCAGTATAAGGCACTTTACTAGCCTCAACAGAAGCCGCTTTACGAGATTTCTTCAAGGTACTGCACTTTCCTCCTTCACACCACTCTCTGTCTCCGCTGCACTCTCTTCCTTCTTCACTCTCGGTTTAGTACCAGTGACTTCCCAGCAATTCATGGTCCAGTTCCAATTAGCTTTCGCATTAAACATGACTTTGATTATGTTCTTTGCGGCTGGGTCTTATACATCAAAGTCCCATCGTGGAAACATCTCAACAAAGTCCTTCTGGACGAAGTTGATCATGCTAGTCTGCAAAAATAAAAGATACAGTTATCAACTCATATAACAAAGACTGAAATCATCCAGAAAAGACTTCACATAAAATTTTAAAGTAAGTCGTCTGGTAAGTCATCCAGAGAAGACTTAAAGTTAAGTCGCCTAGACGACATAACTTTAAGTCTTCTATGAGGTCTTCTCTGGATGACTTACTTTAAAGTCTTCTGTGAAATCTTAGGGAGTGAAGTTTAAATACATGTCTGCTACTGGCCTCTTTAAAAAATCTGCATCCTTTGCCACCATTGTAAGCCAGCATCAGCGGAGACGGTCTGTTTGGTAGGGGATGCCCATAATTAGCACCAAATTCTGGCAGAGCAAAGTACGCCCACACCTGAAGAACTTGAACAAACCAATCAACAGTGTATGAATTTGATTCCAAATTTACACCCTTCACAGACTCCATCAGCACCTTAAACGCCACTCTCCCCCCAAGAATAATTCTCAAATCTTTCTAAAACCATCACTAGCCTTGCAAGACTAGCCCGTGTAGCGGTTGGGTACTTTCTCCCTTCAATGAATCCAGTGAAGATGGCAAGGTATCCGAGCCGCATGCGATCTTCCCGAGACCACTCCTCGCATCTCCCAAATGCTGCTTTTGTATGTTCAGTAGTTGGCCCAACATCGACATCAACACCCATCATCTCCCAGACAGCAGCCATCTCCTTCGTAACCTCAACCCTTGGATTTTCCAGGTCCTCGATGTAATCGCAGTTCAGACCAGTGAGGTGTTCAAACTCGAACAGTGAAAACCTCACCGGTTGTGGACCAACAAGACTCCAGAGCTCATATTTCTTCTTGATGTTAAGCTGGAAACAGAGCATATAATGAACCAGCCTTGAAGCCCAACCAAAATTCATCTCTTTGAACTTGAAGAATACTCCCAACTTCGACTCCTTCAGCTCCTCATATTCGTCATCGTTTAGAGCTCGCCTTAGAGCATTAAATAAATTTATGTCATCAGTGTGATACGAAATGCTCCTATGTGCAGGGGGCTCTTCCCCTAATGTATATGTCCTCTGCGGGAGTGCTGGTAAATCCATTTTCTGGCCTGCAAAACAATCGATGACAAGCATCTCAAACACATAAGACTACTGAAAAGACTTGCATGTAAATTGCATGTAAATTTTAGTGAGAAGACTATTGAGACGACTTACAGGAAGTCTTCTACAAAGTCTTACACTCTGGAAGACTTCCAACGAAGACTTAGGTCGTCAGAAAGACTTCCAAGTAGTCTTCTACGAAGTCTTACACTGGAAGACTTTCAGGAAGTCTTCTACGAAGTCTTAGACTATGGAAGACTTCCAGGAAGTCGTCTGAGCAGTCTTTCTAAATAAATACAAAAACTGTTTCTTTAAAAGATGGATGACTTACAGTCGGAGAAGATATGGTCTCCAACGGTTACAGATCTGCAAAAATCGACGGGAAAAGAAGAATCAAAACTACAATTTTTAGGGTTTTAGAGCGGCTAAACGCCTTAAGACAAGAGAAATAACTTACGGGTGGTGGAGTTCAACGAGACGCGGTTTCAAATCTGAAACAAGATTCGTTGTAAGAGGAGAGATTACCGGTAGTGAGAACGAAGGAATACGAGAGATTACCGGCGGTGAGAAATCAGAGCATAATTGCCTTTGTAATCGCCTCTGGAGAGAAACAGCACTAGGGTTTTGGAAAGTTGTGAAAAACTGAAAAAATGGTATTTATATGTCTGGTAAATGATCCGGTTAGGTTTAAAAGTACATTTTAAAATAAAGGATTCGGTCTGGTATGGACGACTTCCCTGTAAGTCGTCCAGCTAAAATTATTTACCAGACGACTTCCATGGAAGTCGTCCAGACCCTAAACGTAATCCCTAAACTTAATTAACTAACTAAACACTTCATAAAATCAAATTAAACTTCAAAAGTGTTTACTATACCCAAAAATAAACACTTACTGGTAAAAATTTAATTTTTCAAAAAAAATATTCAAACTTTCCAAAATCTAACCCTAAGAATATATACAATACTACAACATATGTTGCCAAACCTAGACCAAAGAATACCATGATTCACTACCTACAGTCATCTATGTTGAAAACAATTCAGTTTTGTTATATTTTAATTTATATCACTTAAAACTATTTATAGTAAATGATTTTAATTTTTCGCTTATCAAAATATTTTTTTAAAAAATTATAAATTATTTTTAAGATCAGCTACACCAGAAAACTTACTTGGAAGTCGTCTAGAAGACTTCTAGCATCTCAGACGACTCAGACGACTTACTGGAGCTATATTCGTAAAAATAGCTTCTGTTTTTTTGTTTGGTCACAAGGGGCTAGCTGTAATTTCAAAATACTTTTATGTTAGTTTTGCATTTGATTTAAGTTTGGGTATATGTTTGTGTTTAAAATCAAGTTGTGAGTCATATTTGGTAAATTCTCCTTAATTTCGTATATATATTGTTTGTCCATTTATGTTTGGAGTAGGAGATGTAAAATTTTATATATAGTGATAAACCAATTTGGTATAGTTTTTAAATATTAAAATGAAATGGTTTTTAAATCAATAGAATATATAAACAATAATAATAGTTGACTAAAGCTTTGTATATACGATATATAAAAAAAGTTAAATGTTTTATCTTCGAAGGGGGATGTAACTTAAAATTTAACCATTAATAAGAATATTAGATTTGTGTTAGAAATTATCTGCATAAATTGTAATGTTACATGATAGAAACATTTTAAGTCATGATTTATGTGTTTGATAAATAAGATATTTTTATTTTAAAATTTAATTAGAAATGGATATTGCTTTCCAACAAATATTTTTTTTTTAAATCTTTGTAAAATGTATTTTTGAAAATTAATAATTTTGAGGTGTTATTATCACTAAAATATTTTATAATTTTATATTTTCGTTTATAAATCAAAACTAAATTAATTTTAAATTTATGATTATATTTTATGATAACTAAAATTTAAATTAATCAATGTTCGGAAATAAATTTAAAATGCAACTGGAAATTTTTTAAAAGATTTTGTTAGAAATTTCTTAAACAAATATTTATTTTATTTTAAATAAAACATAAAGATATTAAAAGATATTATAATAAATTTATGTACATTTGATAAAAAAAATTAAATAATGGTTCAACTTAAAATACCACGCATGAAATAAAGTTGTGACTTCTATTTTAACAGAATAAATAAATTATAAATTGGTCATATTAGTTCATGTAAAGTTTCAATAGATTTTGGACCAATATAAGCTTTTAGTCTTTTGATTCTCTAGATATTTTTTATTTTAAATTCACATTTTGGATTCGAATATATGTTACATAAAGTTCTTATATGCCTTGCAAATTTGTAAATATAAGTTTGTGAATTTGTAACAACACGAGCAATTTCATAAAAACAGTGTCCAAAGAAAGTGTAAACCAAACTTATGATCAGTTTAAGATCAAATCACAGAGGGATGTCCGTGGGTGGTTCACCTTACAAGATCTTTAATACACAAAATTATATAAATTGATACTCAATAAATTAACAAATTTTAGTTGCTTTTAGTTGGATCAATTCAAAACATAACACAGTTTGATAAATTAATAAAACAATAAATTTTAGAAAATTCCTATTTAAATATATGGTCCCATAAAGATTGTAAATTAATAATTCCTATTTATAGAGTTTATATATGTATAAAACATTATATTTTTTGTTTTTTATTCACAAAAGCCTTTTTTCTCAAAATTTTCATATAAATTCAAAATATTTTGATAATATTGTATCAGATTACATCTATAGAAAAATTTATGTTATATTATTATATACACCAAATTATCACATAAGAATAATATAAAGCAAAATTTTATACTTATATAAACCGTACAATAATTATTTTTTATTTATTTTATATTAGACACATACCAGAAACTATATAAATCTAAGATAAAATTTCTGGTAAATTAAAACTTCAATAAATTAATAGAATATTATGTTTCTAATTTTTTTAAATTTACAGAGTTCTTATGTCATGCAAAATCTCATCAATCAAATATAGTATTTTACTATAGTATCCACACAAAATGAAAGCACACAGATTCGTGGAGTTTGATACAAATAACTAAAATACATAAAGTGATTAGAAATTATATTAAAAACATTGAGCCTTCAGGAAATTTGGAGTGGGGAAGGGGGTAATAGTTTGAACTTCTCAGACTTCATTTTAATAATGTCACTCTCATGATCTATAAAACTAAAACGAGATGTTCCTCTCTCATAAGCTAAATAGATTTACCAACACAGAGATGCAAACATGAGTTCTTCACTAATATGTTTAGTAAAATCACTAGCAACCTAATCACATTAGTTTATTCAATTCAACCATGTGAACAAAGCTTGTATTTGCTTTCTTTTCAATAAATGGGAAACAAAGTAACAAACTAATCGAACAAAACTGATTGAATAAGTGACAGGCTGATTGAATAAGTGTGTATTAGTAGATACATTTCCATGCTCTGTTCATAATCTCGTCTTCTACAAACGGACGCAATCACCACATCAGAGTGTAAGTATCTAGTTCATCAAATGAGGTCTTCAAACTAAGCGATCTCACAATCTTTTCCTGCAAAAAAAACAGTATCATAATCATCCATTGTTTTTCAGTAAAAATAAAATATGAATTTCAAAGATCCAACATGCAGAATATCTAAAGGTTCAAGATCTCACAAACCTGCATAACATAGTTCTGCTTCACCATACTGTAAACCACTGCAATAATTGTAGCGTACTCTGTAACTTCAGGTTCTTGAGCAAAAGGTACAGTTTCGTTCTCCTGAAACCAAACAACATTACTCTCTAAAATCATTCTTTAAAGATATAAATGTGTATTGAAACCTTACTTCACTCGTCACTTGTCGCAAATCATCACTTGATTCTTCATCCAGTTGTGTGGAGAGCTTTGTTGCAGTCTCAATTGCAAGGGCGGCATCATCAGTGAGACGCTCGAGGTCAGATAACAAGCTTTGAGCTGCATTTACAACATCTTAAAGATTAAAAGGGCGTACTTACTTAAGTATGCCGAAGTGAGTTGATGACATGAAACATTACACAAAGAAATATGGCGATGAACAGTAGATTCATTATTACCTTTGATTAGGTGGTCAGAAAGTCCTGATAGAGATGTATGCACTTCTTGTTCCGGTAGTTTTTGCAAACAAAAAAAATGAGAGACGTGTAAGCAGAAACGAATAATTGCTGAAGAGTGTTTTCTAAAACATGAAAGTTTTCGCATAAACTGACAAACGACGAGAGTTAAATCAAAAGAGTTGATGAGGTAAACTTACAAGCCCGTGTGCTTCGTGCAGCATCATCGATGTTAATACAGCCTGCTTCTACGTATGATTTCAGCCGTCTTGTTTCATTGTTCTTGAGAATGTTCTCGATCAACTTGGAGGAAGTGAGTATTGGAGAGCGTTTGAGCAAGCCTGGGGGATAAGAAATTATGTCAGAGAAGGTTGACAGTGAAAACAATAAATACAAAGCAAAACGTACAGAGTCCTTGCTGAAAGCGTAGAAGAAAGATGTTTGTAGCATTATCTAGTTCCTCAAGCTTTGTGATCCTATAAGCATTGCAATAATCGAAGAATCAAGAATTAGAGGGTGTTTTAAAATAGAACATACTAAAGTGAGCACATATATATGGTAAAGAACAAAACATACCCCGTCATAAAGTCTTTGAAAATCTCGTAAATATTCTGCTTTAGCTCGCTTCTCACTTCCATCTCTCTTGTCTTGAATTCTAAAAGACACATGTAAACACATCTGTTCAAGCTAAAGCCAGAAGAAAGTTGAGAGGCAGAAGTTCTATTTAGCTTGTATAGGGTTATTTAGCTTAAGCTCAACCCTAAGTGAACCCTAACCCTTTTAGAATCCATTAAACTATGTAAAATAGCGTTGAACCCTTTTTAACCCTTTTTTTATGTAAACACATTTTCATAACACAAGCTAAATGCGACTGCCCATTATCAATAATAAGACAAAAGATGAAAAGCAATGTAAAGAGTAAGAGATCCAACAGTTTCAAAGCAAAGAGTGAGCATTCTTAACGAAATTGGTTCTTTAACTTTTAACCCACTGAACACAAAAGAAAGACAAAGGACAAGAAGAGTGACACAACACAACCTTGTACAGTACAGTGACACAAAACAAGCTTGTAAAGTACACAAACTCAAGAACATCTCTCATGAAATAACAACGCATGCTCAAGTCATAACTTTTGCTAGAAAGTTTTTACCTTCATGTGCTAGTACAAAAACAAGACAAGATTAGTTCACAAGCTGAAAGTATTACTGAAGACAAAGACAAGAACCGCATAACAAAAAAACTTAAGCTATCTGAGAATAATAAAAAAATTATTTCCCACAATCACAAGTCAGATTCTAGAGTGAAACTGAAACAGAGAAAAGGCTTGAACACTATGAAACATCCTCTCACACGATGTATATACCAGTGAACACTATAAGAAGCAATCTATGAATTTCAAACACAAACAAGCAATTCTTGAAAAACCCAGAACATAACTTTCCTCTAGTTCGAAATCTAAACTAATCCCAGATTGATTCTAAGGCATAACCTGGGTTTGCTCTAGTTCGAGAGAGAGAAGAAGAGATCGTCGTCAAGTTTGAGGAACTGAATTGGGGGAAGAAGAGATCACACAAAACAACGTCGTTTCAACATAAAACATGGATTTTTTTTTTTAAATAAATCTAATAGGGCTGGGCCAACCCTTAATACCTCATCCTTACACAGAGTTCGGTTTCTGTAGGAAGGAGACTACATGACGTGTGTAATGGTGGCAGACAAAGCTCGGAGGAAGTCAGGGAGAAGGCTGAATCCGGCGGTGGAGAGAAGAGGCTATCCAGATTCGCTTCGTGAATAAAGAACTGGGGATAGTGTTTGGACATTGACCCAAGCAAAGATTTGATTCGTTAAAAATGAGAAAGACTTTCTTGCCCAAAAATGGAAAGTTAATTTCCGTTTTTGTTTTTACTTGTTTCCATATATATATACACACATGATCAATCAATCAAAAATCAGAATTATCCCAATACCGTGCAAATAGCTGTAAACCAAACCCAAAACGAAAACACAAAACGAGTCATGTTGAGAGTGGAAAGACTGAGTGTGAGGCGTTTCTTTAAAACTTCTCAGACTTCATTTTAATAATGCCACTCTCATGATCTATAAAACTAAAACGAGATGTTCCTCTCATAAGCTAAATATATTTACCAACACAGAGATGCAAACATGAGTTCTTCACTAATATGTTTAGTAAAATCACTAGCAACCTAATCATATTAGTTTAAGCAATTCAACCATGTGAACAAAGCTTGTATTTGATTTCTTTTCTATAAATGGGAAACAAAGTAACAAACTAATCGAACAAAACTGATTGAATAAGTGACAGACTGATTGAATAAGTGTGTATTAGTAGATACATTTCCATGCTCTGTTCATAATCTCGTCTTCTACAAACGGACGCAATGACCACATCAGTGTAAGTATCTAGTTCATCAAATGAGGTCTTCAAACTAAGCGATCTCACAATCTTTTCCTGCAAAAAAACAGTATCATAATCATCCATTGTTTTTCAGTAAAAATAAAATATGAATTTCAAAGATCCAACATGCAGAATATCTAAAGGTTCAAGATCTCACAAACCTGCATAACATAGTTCTGCTTCACCATACTGTAAACCACTGCAATAATTGTAGCGTACTATGTAACTTCAGGTTCTTGAGCAAAAGGTACAGTTTCGTTCTCCTGAAACCAAACAACATTACTCTCTAAAATCATTCTTTAAAGATATAAATGTGTATTGAAACCTTACTTCACTCGTCACTTGTCGCAAATCATCACTTGATTCTTCATCCAGTTGTGTGGAGAGCTTTGTTGCAGTCTCAATTGCAAGGGCGGCATCATCAGTGAGACGCTCGAGGTCAGATAACAAGCTTTGAGCTGCATTTACAACATCTTAAAGATTAAAAGGGCGTACTTACTTAAGTATGTCGAAGTGAGTTGATGACATGAAACATTACACAAAGAAATATGGCGATGAACAGTAGATTCATTATTACCTTTGATTAGGTGGTCAGAAAGTCCTGATAGAGATGTATGCACTTCTTGTTCCGGTAGTTTTTGCAAACAAAAAAAATGAGAGACGTGTAAGCAGAAACGAATAATTGCTGAAGAGTGTTTTCTAAAACATGAAAGTTTTCGCATAAACTGACAAACGACGAGAGTTAAATCAAAAGAGTTGATGAGGTAAACTTACAAGTCCGTGTGCTTCGTGCAGCATCATCGATGTTAATACAGCCTGCTTCTACGTATGATTTAAGCCGTCTTGTTTCATTGTTCTTGAGAATGTTCTCGATCAACTTGGAGGAAGTGAGTATTGGAGAGCGTTTGAGCAAGCCTGGGGGATAAGAAATTATGTCAGAGAAGGTTGACAGTGAAAACAATAAATACAAAGCAAAACATACAGAGTCCTTGCTGAAAGCGTAGAAGAAAGATGTTTGTAGCATTATCTAGTTCCTCAAGCTTTGTGATCCTATAAGCATTGCAATAATCGAAGAATCAAGAATTAGAGGGTGTTTTAAAATAGAACATACTAAAGTGAGCACATATATATGGTAAAGAACAAAACATACCCCGTCATAAAGTCTTTGAAAATCTCGTAAATATTCTGCTTTAGCTCGCTTCTCACTTCCATCTCTCTTGTCTTGAATTCTAAAAGACACATGTAAACACATCTGTTCAAGCTAAAGCCAGAAGAAAGTTGAGAGGCAGAAGTTCTATTTAGCTTGTATAGGGTTATTTAGCTTAAGCTCAACCCTAAGTGAACCCTAACCCTTTTAGAACCCATTAAACTATGTAAAATAGCGCTGAACCCTTTTTAACCCTTTTTTTTATGTAAACACATTTTCATAACACAGGCTAAATGCGACTGCCCATTATCAATAATAAGACAAAAGATGAAAAGCAATGTAAAGAGTAAGAGATCCAACAGTTTCAAAGCAAAGAGTGAGCATTCTTAACGAAATTGGTTCTTTAACTTTTAACCCACTGAACACAAAAGAAAGACAAAGGACAAGAAGAGTGACACAACACAACCTTGTACAGTACAGTGACACAAAACAAGCTTGTAAAGTACACAAACTCAAGAACATCTCTCATGAACTAACAACGCATGCTCAAGTCATAACTTTTGCTAGAAAGTTTTTACCTTCATGTGCTAGTACAAAAACAAGACAAGATTAGTTCACAAGCTGAAAGTATTACTGAAGACAAAGACAAGAACCGCATAACAAAAAAACTTAAGCTATCTGAGAATAATAAAAAAATTATTTCCCACAATCACAAGTCAGATTCTAGAGTGAAACTGAAACAGAGAAAAGGCTTGAACACTATGAAACATCCTCTCACACGATGTATATACCAGTGAACACTATAAGAAGCAATCTATGAATTTCAAACACAAACAAGCAATTCTTGAAAAACCCAGAACATAACTTTCCTCTAGTTCGAAATCTAAACTAATCCCAGATTGATTCTAAGGCATAACCTGGGTTTGCTCTAGTTCGAGAGAGAGAAGAAGAGATCGTCGTCAAGTTTGAGGAACTGAATTGGGGGAAGAAGAGATCACACAAAACAACGTCGTTTCAACATAAAACATGGATTTTTTTTAAAATAAATCTAATAGGGCTGGGCCAACCCTTAATACCTCATCCTTACACAGAGTTTGGTTTCTGCAGGAAGGAGACTACATGACGTGTGTAATGGTGGCAGACAAAGCTCGGAGGAAGTCAGGGAGAAGGCTGAATCCGGCGGTGGAGAGAAGAGGCTATCCAGATTCGCTTCGTGAATAAAGAACTGGGGATAGTGTTTGGACATTGACCCAAGCAAAGATTTGATTCGTTAAAAATGAGAAAGACTTTCTTGCCCAAAAATAGAAAGTTAATTTCCGTTTTTGTTTTTACTTGTTTCCATATATATACACACACATGATCAATCAATCAAAAATCAGAATTATCCCAATACCGTGCAAATAGCTGTACAAACCAAACCCAAAACGAAAACACAAAACGAGTCATGTTGAGAGTGGAAAGACTGAGTGTGAGGCGTTTCTTTAAAACTTCTCAGACTTCATTTTAATAATGCCACTCTCATGATCTATAAAACTAAAACGAGATGTTCCTCTCATAAGCTAAATATATTTACCAACACAGAGATGCAAACATGAGTTCTTCACTAATATGTTTAGTAAAATCACTAGCAACCTAATCATATTAGTTTAAGCAATTCAACCATGTGAACAAAGCTTGTATTTGCTTTCTTTTCAATAAATGGGAAACAAAGTAACAAACTAATCGAACAAAACTGATTGAATAAGTGACAGACTGATTGAATAAGTGTGTATTAGTAGATACATTTCCATGCTCTGTTCATAATCTCGTCTTCTACAAACGGACGCAATGACCACATCAGTGTAAGTATCTAGTTCATCAAATGAGGTCTTCAAACTAAGCGATCTCACAATCTTTTCCTGCAAAAAAACAGTATCATAATCATCCATTGTTTTTCAGTAAAAATAAAATATGAATTTCAAAGATCCAACATGCAGAATATCTAAAGGTTCAAGATCTCACAAACCTGCATAACATAGTTCTGCTTCACCATACTGTAAACCACTGCAATAATTGTAGCGTACTCTGTAACTTCAGGTTCTTGAGCAAAAGGTACAGTTTCGTTCTCCTGAAACCAAACAACATTACTCTCTAAAATCATTCTTTAAAGATATAAATGTGTATTGAAACCTTACTTCACTCGTCACTTGTCGCAAATCATCACTTGATTCTTCATCCAGTTGTGTGGAGAGCTTTGTTGCAGTCTCAATTGCAAGGGCGGCATCATCAGTGAGACGCTCGAGGTCAGATAACAAGCTTTGAGCTGCATTTACAACATCTTAAAGATTAAAAGGGCGTACTTACTTAAGTATGTCGAAGTGAGTTGATGACATGAAACATTACACAAAGAAATATGGCGATGAACAGTAGATTCATTATTACCTTTGATTAGGTGGTCAGAAAGTCCTGATAGAGATGTATGCACTTCTTGTTCCGGTAGTTTTTGCAAACAAAAAAAAATGAGAGACGTGTAAGCAGAAACGAATAATTGCTGAAGAGTGTTTTCTAAAACATGAAAGTTTTCGCATAAACTGACAAACGACGAGAGTTAAATCAAAAGAGTTGATGAGGTAAACTTACAAGCCCGTGTGCTTCGTGCAGCATCATCGATGTTAATACAGCCTGCTTCTACGTATGATTTAAGCCGTCTTGTTTCATTGTTCTTGAGAATGTTCTCGATCAACTTGGAGGAAGTGAGTATTGGAGAGCGTTTGAGCAAGCCTGGGGATAAGAAATTATGTCAGAGAAGGTTGACAGTGAAAACAATAAATACAAAGCAAAACATACAGAGTCCTTGCTGAAAGCGTAGAAGAAAGATGTTTGTAGCATTATCTAGTTCCTCAAGCTTTGTGATCCTATAAGCATTGCAATAATCGAAGAATCAAGAATTAGAGGGTGTTTTAAAATAGAACATACTAAAGTGAGCACATATATATGGTAAAGAACAAAACATACCCCGTCATAAAGTCTTTGAAAATCTCGTAAATATTCTGCTTTAGCTCGCTTCTCACTTCCATCTCTCTTGTCTTGAATTCTAAAAGACACATGTAAACACATCTGTTCAAGTTAAAGCCAGAAGAAAGTTGAGAGGCAGAAGTTCTATTTAGCTTGTATAGGGTTATTTAGCTTAAGCTCAACCCTAAGTGAACCCTAACCCTTTTAGAACCCATTAAACTATGTAAAATAGCGCTGAACCCTTTTTAACCTTTTTTTTTATGTAAACACATTTTCATAACACAGGCTAAATGCGACTGCCCATTATCAATAATAAGACAAAAGATGAAAAGCAATGTAAAGAGTAAGAGATCCAACAGTTTCAAAGCAAAGAGTGAGCATTCTTAACGAAATTGGTTCTTTAACTTTTAACCCACTGAACACAAAAGAAAGACAAAGGACAAGAAGAGTGACACAACACAACCTTGTACAGTACAGTGACACAAAACAAGCTTGTAAAGTACACAAACTCAAGAACATCTCTCATGAACTAACAACGCATGCTCAAGTCATAACTTTTGCTAGAAAGTTTTTACCTTCATGTGCTAGTACAAAAACAAGACAAGATTAGTTCACAAGCTGAAAGTATTACTGAAGACAAAGACAAGAACCGCATAACAAAAAAACTTAAGCTATCTGAGAATAATAAAAAAATTATTTCCCACAATCACAAGTCAGATTCTAGAGTGAAACTGAAACAGAGAAAAGGCTTGAACACTATGAAACATCCTCTCACACGATGTATATACCAGTGAACACTATAAGAAGCAATCTATGAATTTCAAACACAAACAAGCAATTCTTGAAAAACCCAGAATATAACTTTCCTCTAGTTCGAAATCTAAACTAATCCCAGATTGATTCTAAGGCATAACCTGGGTTTGCTCTAGTTCGAGAGAGAGAAGAAGAGATCGTCGTCAAGTTTGAGGAACTGAATTGGGGGAAGAAGAGATCACACAAAACAACGTCGTTTCAACATAAAACATGGATTTTTTTTTAAATAAATCTAATAGGGCTGGGCCAACCCTTAATACCTCATCCTTACACAGAGTTCGGTTTCTGCAGGAAGGAGACTACATGACGTGTGTAATGGTGGCAGACAAAGCTCGGAGGAAGTCAGGGAGAAGGCTGAATCTGGCGGTGGAGAGAAGAGGCTATCCAGATTCGCTTCGTGAATAAAGAACTGGGGATAGTGTTTGGACATTGAGCCAAGCAAAGATTTGATTCGTTAAAAATGAGAAAGACTTTCTTGCCCAAAAATGGAAAGTTAATTTCCGTTTTTGTTTTTACTTGTTTCCATATATATATACACACATGATCAATCAATCAAAAATCAGAATTATCCCAATACCGTGCAAATAGCTGTACAAACCAAACCCAAAACGAAAACACAAAACGAGTCATGTTGAGAGTGGAAAGACCGAGTGTGAGGCGTTTCTTTAAAACTGTGCCTCCGAACTAACTTGAAAACTTAAACCACCCAACGTGTCATGTTGTCAATGGTGTTGGCGTTGAGTTTTGTTTCCTTTATTATGAACTTTACTGCCTCCTCCTCCTCTATACAGCTTTGTGTGGCTGTTCTGTCCGTAAGACGCGGTCTTCACACTTTTGGTTCCCGAAAGCGGGCTTGTCCCGTAAACTCTCTGTTGGTTTCTTGCACCATTGGATGCTGACACTGCAGTGGCCACGCGGGGGCTGTTGCATGAACCGTTTCTCACGGCGGCAATGCCTCGAGGGCTTCCATAGAAAGGCTGCCCGGCCGGGGTGGTGGCCCTGTCAGCTCGTGGGCTACCATAAGGACTCGGGGTGTTGACCAGCATTTCCTGGTTAAGAATAATATTTTGCAATCAGAACATAATGAAACGGTTGTTACCTTAATAACTAAGATTCAGATCAAGTAATGTGTTTTTTTACCCTTTGTGGAGTCTGGTAAAAACTGGGACCCATGTGGGAAGAATTGTTTACTGTTTGTGGATAAGAGACTCGGCGATGATTGGCTCCTCCTGTGTCGATCCATGGAGCTGGTCTGCCACCACCACCATGGCTTTTCCTAAGACTGGCAAATGCAGGTGGCTCGTGTCCCATGAAGTAGTAAGAGCTGTGATGTTCCTCTCTGCACAAAGTAGGAGTTGGAGCCCATTGTTGTCCTTTGGAAGCAGCATCTTGATTGTAGCTCTGGAAAGTGCATGAGGATTGAGAATATGAATGGCCCATATAAGGAATGTTTGCTGGTATGAAGCTCGGTGCCTGTTTCCTGTAAGGAAGTCCGGGATACGATGCCATACTCCAGTCTTCGATGGTTATTCCTTGTTTTGCAGCGAGGTCGAACACTTGTTTCTCTTCGACTCCTAAACCCATGAGCAGATTCCATAGGTTTCTCTGGGCTTCCCTCTGGTTGTAAATGATTTGGTCCCTCATTGCCATTTCGAACTGTAGTTCGGTATTACCCATCCCCTATATTTATGTGAAAACAGCAGCAGTAAATGTTAGTCAGTAGTGTAGGAATCTCAAGACATTACTTAGTTTACTCTACTCACCAGAAGCTTGTACTGGTTGAGAATGTGCAGATAAGTTTTGTTTCCATTGTTATTTATTGCTTCATTGAGCATATCCTGTAGTTTGCAACGATGCTTTTCATTTTCTTCTGTTTCCTGTAAGAACAGAGGCATGAGCATGACTGCAAAGATATATTGCAGAGTTGAATGTAATATATGATTAAAAAGAAGGTTTACTCTCTGGTAGTTAACACCGGCTTCATCATTGTCTCTGATATTATCAAGTATTACTTGACGTCTGCTACTTAGAGCCTCGACAATATCCTTCTCTGTCGCCTATAAAATAAATAAGAAGTTACAGTAATGCAATATAATGACCTCTGGATTAAGAGAAGCTTTAAACGCAACTTGTTTCGCAATGGCATCATCGAGATGCTGAAGTTCAGTACGGTTCCTGAGGTTAGTTTCTTCCAGCTCGAATAATGCCTTCTGTAAGTTTATACGTTCCTGAACATTTTCACTGATCTGGTGACTTAAACCATCCAACCACGAAAGTTCACGTTCAACACCTCTTTCAAAAGGTATGATGCTAAGCTGCGACTCCTTTTCTGCTAGTTGCTTCTTCAGCTGAGAAACCTCACTCTATGAAACCAAAGTTCTGAGTTATGTACTGCTACTACATTCAATCTGTAACAAAAGTAATGAACTTACTTGAAGATTGTCGATCATTCGTTGGTAGTCTGACATATGAGTGTCGATGGTACCAATATTTTTCTACAATGCATTGAAAAGCAGTAAGTACTTTTTGACCAATTAGCAATATTGTGGACTAAGAGGAAACTAACTGTCACCTGAATGTGGGTCTTGATCTCTTTGGCTCGGTCAGCATATTTCAGTGTGTTCACAGTATGATGATACTGAGTATCAGCAGGTGATACAGTTGCAACCATCACCGTCTGGGAGTTCCCACTCAAACCATCTTTAAGAATACGCGTAAGTTTGCTGAAATTACACACGTCTGTCAGCCAAAAAAAGATGGCCATTTTAAAATCAGAAAGATCACATATCGACACCATACCTGTTTCTGTATGGGACGTAAGCAAGACCCTTTTTGTGTTGCTTCCCCAAGGCGTTTATGCAATTTGCTAGAGCAAGGAGTGAGCGATTAATATTAGCTCCATCCCTCAGTTTCTGACCTCCATTGTTCGTCTCAGCTGCTCTTTCACTGCCGGCAAGATCTACAAGAGCGAGTTTCCCTCTCACAACTTGATTTTGATTATTTTGCCTTCTTTTTACTGCAATCTCCAGAACTGCATGGGACCTGGTAATTGACAGGCACATTCATATAGGTAATGTTTCCATTACAGTGTGAGATCTAGGGATTCGGAAGAGACAAGCTTCCAACATTAACAGCTTATTCAGGAGATAGCATTGCTCACCTTGATGATGTACTGTTCATCTCAGTGCTCTCAGTTTTTCGTCTACTGTTCCCTAAGTTCAGCAGTTCAAGAATTCGATCGGCAGAATAAACCTACAAAAGAAACACTTTGACTAAGGCCTCATGACCAAGTTTAAAGTGATCTCCCCAAATCTGGTTTTACAGGAAGAATGGTCTTATCGGATCTACAAGGAAAGAAAAGTATAGAGACCTTGATTGATCGCAGGCCAGCAACTACTATTCCCTGCTCCGGATCCTCTCTGAGCTCCAAATGACCGGATGATTTTTCAAGCAAATCGTATATAACCTGAGTTGCAATTGAAACATATTATTATGTGAGAAAGAGTACCTCTCATCACTGAAAGATCACCACATACACAAAAAAAAGGACGAAGGAGAAGAAGCAAATTTATCAAAGGGAGGCTTACTTCATTGTAGACTTCAAGATAGGAGCAAGTCACTTCGAAGTCATCAGAGCTCTTGTCGCACTTAATCATGTCAAATATGGTATTCAGGCTGAGAACCATCAGTCCAGGGTCACTTGGTGTTCCAACCATTGTGTATGTTTTGCCGCTAAGAGCAAACAAAAAAAACGATGCATCATTAAGAGTCAGATAGCAAAAAAGAAAGTGGAGAGGCCCCATACTGCATTAGTTTTCCTGAGATAGAAGGCCTAATCAAAAATCCAGTTTAAGGTTAAGATTACTTTAGCCAGAATATTTATGGTAAGCTAAGAGACACATTCACTTGTAGTCTTTGCGATGTTACATCACTGCATACCTTCCAGTGGAACCATAGGCAAAGACTGTAGCGTTGAGTCCATGAACAACCCCAGAGATCACAGAAGAAATACTCCTATACACATTCTGTAAAGAAAAACAAATACATGTTTAAGATTCATAGCTCATGTAATGAAACCACAAGTTTCCAGAGAGAGAGAGAGTGGGACCTTGTTGGTGCTCTCAGGGCCAAAGGCATGATCAAAACAATACTTCTTCTCTTTAGTCCGATTCTGAATCCGGTCAAGGTAGTCCTTCGATAAGTCAGGGTCCAACACTATCACCTCCTGAAAATTCAAAATCAATTTTCAAATTTCAAATTTCAAATCGAATCAGAGACTGTGGGAGTAATTGAAACAGACCTTAGAGTTATTCACTCGAACGATGTCTCTTCCACGTTCTTTCTCCATTAACGGTCTACATTTCACAGCGACCTAACGAGAATTTCAAACTCAGCCGAGGAGCAACGGAAACACACAAAATTAAACGAGGGAGCTAACCGTTAGTGTCGTCGTCTTCTTAGCAACGGGAGCTCTGATGCTCGGCATTTCGTCACTTTGATAACGAAGACCAATCACAATGATGCCAAAGTGAAATTTTCCTCGGAAAACAAACGATCAGAGACGCAAGGAAACGGACCGCTGAGTGAAGAGAATGAACAATTCAGCTGAGGCAAAAAAGGATATTCATTCAAAAGTTTTTCAAGGTTTCAAGATTTTCTCTCTGTATTAATTCACCGTTTCAAAATTTATTAATACAAATAAGAAAAATCAATAAATGCATCACACAAAGAAAATATTTTTATTTCTTTTTTGTAAATCAGAAGGAGGAGAAAAATAAAGATCGTGCGAGAGGGATACTGTGTTTGGATCACGTGTATGACGGTGCATTTTGTATTTGAGGTGTTAATGTGATCAGAGCCGTTGATTTATGTTTCTGAACGGCGGATATCGACCTGTACATAAAAGTAGAGTATGTGTGGGTCCCCTCCCGGTTTATTGTAAAGATTTATTTACAATCGCATTGGCATTATAATATTTAATCCACAAGATTTTGATTTGGATCTTTGTTGCAAATTGATTTCTTAACTAATTTAATTTGACGAAGTTGCAAAATCTGTACACGACGTGCCATCTAATACCATAGGATATATATACATGATTTTCTGACGTGACATTTGAAACGAATTCGTATTAATAATGATAAACTCATAAAAAATATATTTCTTTGTTTTGACAAAAGAAATTGTCTTTTCTTTTGTAAATAGAACATAATTAAAATTCTTTAAAAGTTGTAGCAATGAAAAATTGGCTGACTACAGTTGTGTATATTAGAATAGGGATTCATTTCATATACTTTATGTAAGGGGAAAACTATTATATGCATGAAAATATTAATTTCCCCTCAGCTAACGAATTGGAATCCTCCAATATTGTAAATATATATGGTAAAAACCTTGCAGAATCATATAACTCGTGTGTTACTTTGCCCATCTTGCACATTATCAACAAATTCAATATTATATAAATGCATGACTGCTACCCACATAGAAGTATGGGTACTCACACCTAAGTTTATTTCTAATTTTAATATGTGCATGTGCTATAAACTCAACTTGAAGTTTATATCTCAACGAATGATCGTTCGGTTCATCAATTACAAATATTACAAAACCCCTCCATATTAATTTTTTACTGTTCATTTAGAACTGTTGAGATTCTTCAGTGGTTACGTCACAGAGATCATAGACTGCGTCAGGATTTGGTGATGGAAATTAAACAAGATTGAGCAACTTAAACCAAGACAATGACGTCATGTTAGGAAAAAGAAATGTTAGTTTTATGGATATATAAAACTCGGCAGGATCCTGGAAATATTAATTTCATGGAGTTGTAGAAGTTGCAAGTATATATTTTGGAATATTTCCTAATAAGTTTATGGAAATGGGTGAATGCCCTAATCCGACTAGGTTAACCTAATAGATTCCTACTATATAAGAGGAGGTCGTGTGTACTCTTTCTCCTTTGTCCAAAAAAGACCTAGCTTGGTTTGTGAGCTTTGGTTGCGAGAGAAAGAGAGGTTCTATATTCTTTGTACTTGAGATTATAATAGATTGCCTCTTGACAGGTCCCAATGGACGTAAACCATTCTAGGTGAACCACTGGATAAACAATTTATTGTGTCCATCTTCTATCTTTTCCGCATTCTTCTTCACATCTCTATTATTCTACAAACTCAACTTTCTTACTTACGTCATCGAGTTCGTCAGAAAGTGTATCAGCGAGTTTGTGTGTTTGATTCTGGTTCTTGAGTCGAACAGTTTCGTCGTTGTGGTTCAACAAGAATGTATAACAAACTGTACAATAGTTGGATGAATGTCTGGTACGTCAGTTAAGCTACTTTCAACTCCTGTTGATTCATTGAGGAAAATCTATGAACTATCCTGGTCTTTTTTTGCATGATTGACTTCTGCCTATTTGGATTTTATACAAGATTTAGAAAGCACGTACATAAATATCTCCTCTTTTTACCTTCATAAAATGTTAGTGGAGCATAATCGGATATTGTCTGCCTAACGGCTGCACACAATCTATATTTAGAGTATGACTGGTTTCTTCACTTCAAATAGCTCTAAACTTCATAAATTCAAAAGTTCGTTTCAGCTAACGTTTGTGGTTGCGGGAGAATAATTTAATATATATATATAAATACAAAAACAAAAATATTCACTAAAAAATTCAAATTATAATTATAAAAATACTAAAATATATCTATTATACTTTAATTAATATTATAAAATTTAAAAATAAAAATATTTTCTATAATTTTTAAAAATTTAAAACTATAACTTTCTAAATATAATTTTTATATTTATTATAATATAATGGTTTTTGATATTTTTATAATTATATAAAATATAAATATTGTTAATTTATTATTTAGCGCTAATGCATTTGGTAGTTAACTAGTCTTAAATATCTCGCAAACGCATCAACTTCTAACCGTAAAACCAGTCGTACAAATCTTTTAAACCCGTTAGAAACCGCAACAACTCGCATCTGCAAATTCCCGCGACCGTGAGCGCAACTGCAACCTCTGCATTCGAACCATCTTTGGATCAACATGAGAATCGTTTTATTCAGTCTCTAAGTAAACGTGTTCCGGTTTGGACTGGGCCTCTATATGGTTTTGCAAAGTGTAACGCACGTCGATGCATCCTTTGATCCTTCTACGTTAAGGGTTAAAGGTGGTTGGATTGTTAGAGACTCTCAAGGAGTTGCTAAATACTATTGGGGGTTCTGCACATGGCCGACTAACATTGGGAGATAAATAGTGCAACCGTTTCAAATACAAATTTGTGCCACGCCGTATTTTAATAGTTAAAAAATCTAATTTTATATATATATATATATATATATTCATTAAATTTAGTTAAAAAAGGCCCCAAAAATATTTTTACATTACATAATTTGTTTTCCTCACAAATTTTATAAATATATTGATGATAATTTTTAATATAATAAATTTTAAATAAACATAAATGTTAAGAGCTTAAACTTTTTTTTGAGCTGGCCCCTTCAATTATTTTCTATTGTTTACACTGTTTTTTTTTTTCTAATAAAATGATGTTTCTGTGTTACATGATGTTTTATTTACATTTTTAATAAAGTGGTTGTCAATGTTTGTTATAAAATGATGTTTCTGTGCCCACTAAGTCTATGTTTTTATTTACATTTTTAATGGTTGTCAATGTTTGTTCAAAGCTTTTATCATAAAAAATTGTTCAAAATAAATTTTGAAATTAAAATATTTATGTATTTTATATGGAAACAATATATATATATATATATATATATATATTTTAATCTTAATAATTAATTAAATTAGACGTCTTAGTTATATGATTTTGTAATTATTTGTATGTTGTCATAAAAAAAATTTAAACCATGAATCACAAAATTTAAATATGAGACTTTAACAGTTTTAATAATTTGTAGTTGTTTTAAAAAATTAAAATATAATATATACAGAAAAAATTAAATTTTTGTTATATGGTTAATGTGGTTGTTTAATTTATTTTAATAGTTTAAAATTAAACAAATATGATAGAATATTAACTTTTATTAAATCTCTATTATTTAAAATCATTAATTGTCATATATATTTTAGTAATATTAGACAATTCTGTAACTTTTATTTAAAAAATAATAAAAAAATATTAATAAGAAATTTATAGATAGTTTAATAAAAAAATTATAATATAATTAAATAGACCAATATATATTTTTAAAGATTCTAAGAATGAACCGAGTGATGACACGTGGTTAAAAAAAAATTTGTAATGTTTTTCAATTAATATAATAGGGATTTTAAAACGACTATTACTCAAATTTATGAGAACTCAAACGATCCCCAATAGTATAATTACTTTTAAATAACACCCCAATAGTATATTAATTTGAAAACACACACCCCATATTTTATTTGAATTGGTCGTCTCTTTCCATTCGGAGCCCCTTTTCCAAAACCCTAACAGAGATTTCGATTTCCAATAGCCATGGCAGAAGAAGTTCCATCAGCATCTTACATCCCATACGTTCACTCCCAAACCCTAACTTCCCACGCCCACGCCCTATCCTCCCTTAAATTCTCCTCCGATGGCCGCCTCCTCGCCTCGGCCTCCGGGGACCAGACGATCCGCACTTACGCCATCAACCTCAAGGGAGATCCCATCGCCGAGGCCGCACAAGTCTTCACCGGCCACGAGTCCGGGATCTCCGACGTGGCCTTCTCCACAGACGCGAGGTTCATCGCCTCAGCTTCGGATGACAAAACCGTAAAGCTGTGGGACGTGGAGAGTGGTTCACTGATCAAGACGCTGCAGGGGCACACTAACTACGTCTTCTGCGTCAACTTCAATCCACAGTCCAACATGATTGCGTCCGGCTCCTTCGACGAAACTGTTCGGATCTGGGATGTAACGACCGGAAAGTGCCTGAAAGTTCTCCCGGCGCATTCCGATCCAGTCACCGCCGTGGATTTCAATCGCGACGGGTCTCTAATCGTTTCGAGTAGCTACGATGGGTTGTGCCGGATCTGGGATTCAGGGACGGGGCATTGTGTGAAAACGCTCATGGACGATGAGAATCCTCCTGTTTCCTTCGTTAGGTTCTCTCCCAACGGCAAGTTC
Organism: Brassica napus; assembly: GCF_020379485.1. Taxonomy (NCBI): domain Eukaryota; kingdom Viridiplantae; phylum Streptophyta; class Magnoliopsida; order Brassicales; family Brassicaceae; genus Brassica; species Brassica napus. The sequence continues at coordinate 17,375,706 of NC_063439.1, forward strand.
ATCCTCGTTGGCACTCTCGATAACACCCTGGTGAGCCCCTTCCTGAGTCAACCAATACTAACTTTGTTAAGCTTATCTCTTTGCTAGCTTTAAACAGTCTAAGTTTGGGAGATGCATCTTTTGGTATTTGATTTTTGTTTGCATCAGTAGAAGATGTAAATCCTCATGATTTGTTATCAACGCACTGATCTCTCCACAATGTTCTCAAATTTTGCAGAGGTTGTGGAACATTTCTTCTGCTAAATACATCAAAACATACACTGGCCACGCCAACTCTCAGTACTCTGTCTCCTCTGCGTTCTCCGTCACAAATGGAAAGCGGATAGTCAGTGGATCCGAGGACAACTGTGTATACATGTGGGAGCTGAACTCCAGGAAATTGCTTCAGAAACTTGAGGGTCACACTGAGCCTGTCATGAGCGTGGCTTGCCACCCCACAGAGAACTTGATCGCTTCAGGCTCGCTCGACAAGTCTATAAGAATTTGGGCACAAAAGAAATAATGATTCATGTAAATGCACCTTCCCTTCATGTTGTAATCATGTAGTCCTCACTTTCTTAGTTGAGCCTTGTTAGAATGATTCTACTCTCCGGCTATTTAGGTTTGTCTTATGGCAAAGGAAATTTATTTGGAAAGTGAGCACTGATCGGTTTCCCTTTTCAATTCATTTTATTTATCAATCTGTTTGTCTTGTTTCTTTGTGCTCCCACCAATATTATTAGTTTCTAAAATTATTTCAAGGTTAATAACTGTTCAAACGAGCTTATGGTCAAGTACTATACGTAGATAATGTATGGTAGTTGTTTTGGTTGGGCTGAGAATATATTACCCGTTAAATTTGATTTGTTCTTCATCGTGATTCGATTCAAATATTATCTGCTAAATTTGATTTCTTATTCGTCTTGACTTGACTCGAAAATATTGGATACCTGTAAAGTTTTGAGACAAATTAAATAGTAAAACAAATTATTCGTAAAAAGACAAATCGAATTACAAATACTATTTTTTAAAATGTCAAACATCCGCTTTGATCCGTAGTAGAACTCTGGTTTATCAACAATACTTTCTGATAATGAAATATGTAGATTCTTTCAAGTACTTTGCTCGAACACCCCAATTGCCTGTATTATCCGTGCATATAATATACTAAAACTCTCTATCCAATTTGATAACATAGTAGTCAAAGTTATGCTTCATTGCACATATTTCGAAAGTCACCTTCAACAAAGTTTTGTTCTGAAAAAGTTGTCTCTTTTTAACAACTTCGACCAAATAAAACTTTGACATATTAGTTGTGTTCTCTTTTTTTACAGATCATGGTATCAACATCATAGGTGTCACTATCAACTTCGACTTGTTTCATCTTTTTCTCGCTCTGCATATCAGCAAACACATTAGTTGATTAGTTACCTCTGTAAAACAAGTTTCCATCCTCTTCATCAGTATTTGAATCTGTTGGCGACTTCTTAAGATCAAAGTCTGCTTTGTTTGGATTCTCAGTTTTGGTTTTATAGGTTACACACACTTGAATCAAGACATTTCTTTTTAACAAAACCAACAAAATTCTTAAGTTGTCGATCATTTGCAATGATTACAGGTGGACGTGTTGATGTATTGGTCAACTCAGTAGGTAGATCACTCAACTCCAAATTGGCTAAGTTATCTTCTTCCATACCAAACTCCTCCAAAACCATTATCTTTAAATCATCTAAGGTAAAACTCGATTTCAATAACAGTAACCTACCTCCTTTGTCATCAGCCGAAAAAACCCATCCCGTAGTTGCACCTAACTCCCATACACCACATGTCGTATAGATATGCATCATAGAATAATAGTTTGTGAAAATTACAAGAAAAACTATGGAGACATCATGTTTTATGAAGAGGAAAATATTAAATCGATTTTTCTTTACAAGGAAAACCGCCTCTATAGTTTTTAGGAAAGTTATAAGATTACAAATACTTTTAAAATATTTTCATAACTGAACTTTCAAAATTTTCGGAAATCAAGTTTTTCTTATCCATAGAATATATCTTCTACACTGCGTAGAAATCATGGTTGGGCACCCACAACCACCAACGTGGCCTCACCCCTGTTCAGGGACCTTGAGCATATTTTGTGAACAAAAGACATGATACATGATGATAAATCTGAAGGATAAAGAATCATATTTCACCACCAAAAAGAACACATTAGATCGACACATTGAAAAATCACTGATATAGAATATTAGAATATTAGAAACTTCAAATCACGTTGAAATCTAAGTAGAATATTAGATCCGAGGAACATACTAGACATGACTGTAAGTTTCATCCTTTAACTTGAAATCTTTATAAGAATACTAAAAGTCAACACTAGTGGAGGAGCTAGGAAAATTTGTCAAAGGGATCACTCCATAATTAACATATATCATAGAGTCAGTTAACCAAAATTTACACTGTTTTTTTTTTCAGTTTTTCAAAAATTTGGAGATGTACAAAAAAGTATTCATAAACTCACATGAGTCAGTTGACATACAATCAATGTGGCTCCACCATTGGTCAACACTCTTTTGATCATTAAACACTGAAAAGAATTTTGAGAAACACAGAGTCTCTACTAATTTAATTGGAAAAAGACGATTAATCAAAGAAAATAATCAACACTGAGGAAGAAAATTATAACGTCTCAACCGTTCACGGCTAATGGACCACCCACACCTGCTCATTTGGCCCGTGGCTCCATTTCGTCTGACAGACGGTGCATTAATTTTTCAAAGACTCGAAATCATTGTTTACTGATTTTGTAATCACCAAATGACATTTTCTCATGTTTTGGCTTAATTCGCACGGTATTGCGTACAATTATCGATAAGTCACCCATCATTCTATTATTTCAGGTCAAACATTATTAACTTTGAAGTTCTAAACAGAAAATATTCTCTAATCCTTTTCACATATATGATAAATCGAGATGTTACAAAAATATCTATTCTATACTACAAGTTGAATAAGATCAATGTTCAGGGTGTCCACATCAGACTATAAAAATTAGCCAATAGGGAACTTTCAAATGTCCACCTCAGCAATAAGTGGGTCCCACTAAAAAAGAAGAAGTAATTTCGAGTTTTGTTTCAATCTAAAGTCAAACGTCTTGATAGAAAAAAATGCCAAACGCCAAACGCCAAAACCCAAGAGTCGGAGACGTCGATTGTGTAGTAGTCCACCACCATCAAACTATTAAAAGCTTCAACTCATCCATACTCTTCATCTCTCCCCGAATCCAAATCTCCTCTGGTAGCTTCCATGGATGAGAAACAGACAGATTTCCAGATCCAAAGCTTTGTATAAATCTAGCACCAAAGCTCCGGCAATATCAACCAGCGCATCCATGTCTAAGAATCCAGCGAAATCACTACTAAAGCTCCAATTGAATCGGCCACCAGTTCCATGGATAAGAAAAAAGGGGTTGCTTGGCTCCATCTACAGCTTTGAATCTGCAAAAAGAAAGATCCTCTTAGGGCTTGATCTGTTATTTATGGCGAAGAGGTATGGCTTGATATTCTAAATCCCTGAATTTCATAACTTTTTTTTTTAGCATCTAACCTATACTACACCTCACCATGAATATGTGCTACAAGGTGCATAGCTCAGAATCGTGTAAGCCGGTATAAAAATTTCTGAAGCGTGGTTCTCAGCCTCTTTAACCTCTTATCTCAAATTTTTTTGACACTTTCAAGGTCTAGCCGTTCTTCAAGAACAAAGTTTAGCGATTGAGTTCAACTGGTTCTGGTTCCATTCATGCAAACAGTTTGAAGCAATCTCTATGGTAAGGTTTAGGTTTTGTTGTCGAATACAGTTACATTATTTTGCTTTTTTTGTTGTTGTTGGTATTTTATTGGGATGCAGATAAAGATCCAGAGTTATGGTAACCAAGCTGAGATCAAAGTGCAAAGGTTGTAAGAGAGACAAAGAGAGAGAGGCTTTAAAAAGGTTTGTTGTTATCTGATTATTTATGTTTTAGTTTTGTGTTTATGTTAGTTTAAAGCTTAGCAAATTTTTAGAAACTTACTTCCAATGGGGTGATCTCCTTTTAATTCAACTGAAATCAATGATAGAGAAATCAACAATAGAGTTCTTTAAATTTTATTCTGTATGGAAACCATCTGATTCAGCTCCATACAGGATGATCTGCATTTTATGTTGAGGAGAGCTTACTGAAGCGAGTGCTAGGGTATTGCAGCACATCGCTTCAGCTCCAGAGGAAGGTAATAATCGTTTTGCCACTGTAGTTGTAAGGGTATAGTAATTTTACTTTTTGGTTTTGATTGCCAAATGGTCTTAGTTCTCAACTACTGTTTATAATCTTTATCCTCATTTTTCAGCCATATATTACTTTAAAAAAAATTCTGGTGAGCAGGAAATGTCATACAACAATTATCTTGGTGTTGACTCCGCATGGAACTGCGTATCAGATTCTGAAAACCCGACATGTGCAGTCATGAAGCACACAAATCCTTGTGGTGAGGCCTACCGGCTAGCTGTAATAGCTGATCCAGGTAGCACCTTTCGTGGTATTGTAGCCACCAATGTCAAAGTAGACAAGGTAATTGATTAATGAACATGGATCTACAACGATTTATTCTCTTATTCAGTTCATCTCACTAATAAAACTGAGCACATGCCATTTATTCAGGGATTATTCGCAACAAAAAGAAAAGACATCTATTGTGTTACTGATCACAAACTCACCATCTGTTTCACTCAGAATATTGTCCTCTCGGAGCTTCAATACAACCCAGTTGTGATCGAGAGAAACATGTTCAGGTTCCGCTCATTCCAAGAGTTTGAGGGGTGATTTGTATGGTAAGTTGGCTTTCCTGTGTTAACATGTGTTGTCCTGATTTGTATATTGTCCTGATTTGTATACAACTAAATTCTTTAACATGTGTTGCAGATATCATCAGCCCATGAAGGTCATCAATTGACAGTCTCTCAGCAAACAACCGGTCTTGAACGGAGGCAGCACTCCCACCTACAGCCAAAACAGTGAGTATATACGATTACATACTAGCACCAGCCAACATGCATATGTCATTAAATGTCTCACAATTATAATTGGCAATTTCAGGTGACCTATGAATAACGTCTACCTTTGGGACCAGGCTTCTCATGAGTCCCACAACAGGTTCAATGAAAGTCTCGCCACTCTTGATGTTGTATTAGTAACAGCAGTTAACACTAAACGTATTGGAGGTAAAACGTTTCCATGTCTTAATCAATAACATCTTGATTAATCAAATCACGAATCAGTTTTCAAGAACATCTTGATTAATTTCCATTATATTTATCAAAACAGTATGAAGTATTTTTAATTGTCCGTTTTTGTTCAACTACGTCCAAAGCATAAATAGATAAGATTAACAGAAACCTCTTAGTTTCGATTCAGTTAGTTTTTAATACTCATGGTGAGTTAGACAATAGCAAGCTACAATGGTCTTCTTGAGATTTAAATCTATGACATTGTTATCGTGTTTTGATTATATCGGAATAGATGGTGAGTTGATTGTATTTTCTGGAGTTGAAATGTACATTACAAAACCCCCACCTTACACTTTCGCTTAGCATGTTGTTCACGTGTGCGTTTCATGTATGCTTTCTCTTTGTAACAGGTACCGTGCTGAGATATCTGTCTACGACAATGTCGTTAAGGCAACTTTGTGCTCTTTGGTAATACTGTTCCTGAGCTAACATGGAGGCAGGCGTTAGAGCTTATTGACAATTACTTCGAGGTTACTCATACTCATCTTATATTTCACCTCCCAAACAATCTAAACGGACTTAATCATGTTTGATATTGCAGGCTAATAGGGACATCGGTGCTAACCATGAGATGCCAACTCCACAATGTCTGGTGGAAGTCTCGAGCTCCAACCTTAAGAGACAGACCATAATTGTAACGAGGGTTGTTTTTCCCGCAGTTCTGCCACCATTTGTAGTAGCAGAAAGCCAACCAGACGCAATCGATGAAGAGAGCACATGCTCCTGGATTAATTCATTTCTGTCATAGAGAGTCTAGCATATCTTTATCCAAACTATTTTTGAACTCTCTGTTCTTGCATATTTTTATAAATAACTTGTGAAGTTGAGGTACTCTCCTTCCTAAGCATGTGTTGTGTTTTCATTCTTTATAAGTTGGGTTTTAAATTTGAAATACATAAAAACTATATTCTGAACTATACCTTTTATGACCATTGAATGATAAAATTACAGAAATATTACAAAAATAAAATAAAATTTATGCTAATAAAATATAATATTATAATATAATTGTTTTTAGGATTGATCTTATCTTTTCACCAAAAGAGTTTTCAATGAATAACACGATTAGAAGTCATCATGTTATCTATTTTATTAAAGAGTAAATAAATATTTATACTGTTAGCGTTAAGTAATATAAATTTAGAGTCTAAATTTGAGGGGTGAATTTTGGAGATGAGATTAATTTTTTAAATAAATTGATAAATATTTAGAATTATAAATCAAAAATTTTAAAAATCATTTCACCTTTCAAAAAGAAAACTTGAAATTTATAAATATTAAAATTAGATAACATATAATTTAAGAACTATAAAAATATTTTTTAATTTTTATTATTTACTTAAATAATTATTTATATTTATATATCTATAGAGCAAGGGAGGGAAAAAAGGTAAAATGATCTTTTGCCTCCTAATTATATCTATTTTGAACATTTCCTCTTTGGAACTCTGTTGGTGAAAAAAACTTAAAAAATATTTAAGAAAATTGTGCTTATAATTAATTTTACATTTTTTTTTGTTTTACTAAAATCAATATTGCAAAACCAAACATATTCAAAATGGTTTCAGTCTTAAAAACAAAATTCAGAGATTAATTTCAAATTGATGACATGAACTTAGAATGATATTTATAAGTGTGTTATTGGAAAAGAAATCTTTTATACATATGTTTGCAATAATTTTGATTTTTTATTCAAGCATGTATACAAACAAAATATTTCATCTATCTTAGAGTATCTCCAATAGGAATTCTATACTTAGATTTCCCAAAATACATATATGTGTATAAATATATTAATATTTAATTATAAGTTCTTAACTTTACAAAAAATGTAACTCAAAATATTTTTTTCTGATCATTTGATTTGTATTTTCTGTAAAATTAATAATTCTACAATTAAATATTAATATAATATTATACATATAACATATGTGTATTTTGAGAATTCCAAGCTTAGAATCTTCACTTAAGGTGCTTTTCTATGCTACCATTATAATTCAAAATGAGTTCTTAAATTGAAAATGGTTCTACAATATCTTATATTCACACAATATATTTAACTGAAATTATATAGAGCAATTATCCGCGCGTAGCGCGGAAATATGATCTAGTTACCATAAAAGCTACACTGATGCGCAGACAATGACCAAAGATCCAAAACAAATGTGTAGCTGTTGTTATGTAGTAAAATACAGTTAAGCTATCTTATCATAAAGATGAATAAATTAAAATACTAGTGAAAATGGTTTGAAACATGTCAAAAAATAAATAAAATAATAAATCGGTTTAGAAAACCGATTTAGAAAACCCAGCTTTACTTTTTTTTATTCGGCAACCGGTTTGATATATAGGGCTTCATCATCTAAAGAAGAGACTTCAGTCTTTACAAATCAGCCGCCATCTCGTACCCCAGGGTTCTACTACTCCGGCCGGCAAAACTAGGGTTTTGGTAATGATTATAATTTGACTATCTTTTATGTTTGGTCATCCATGGTTTGCTTAATATGTACATACATGTTTGTTCTTTGAACCTGGTTTTTCTCTTTTACCAGAATCTGTGAAGCTTTGCTGATAAGAAGAACTTAATGGGTCGTTTCAAAAACGTAAGTGCAAAACGTGTTTCTTTTTATTTTTGCTGTAATATGTATTTACTGTGTGATTGTGATGGTTATAGAATAAGAAGGGTAGGGTGAATGTAAAGCCTATCGCGAAGAACAACCAAGCGAATGTTGATCATGTCACCGGGGATAAGATCCCTAAAAGTTTCGTCTTTTCAAGAACGAAACTTCCTGGCTCTGTCAAACAACTTCAGATGGATTTGAGGAAGCTCATGCTTCCCTACACTGCTCTCAGTCTAAAGGTACCGGTTTTTTTAATATGTTTGTGGATGGTTGTGTTTTTGACCCATTACTGATTGCAAAAGTTTGTGTGACCTGCAGGAGAAGAAGAGGAACACTTTAAGGGACTTTTTGAATGTGTCAGGGCCAATGGGTGTTACTCATTTCCTTATGCTAAAGAAAACAGCCTCTGCATTGTCTCTAAGAGTAGCAAGAACCCCGCAGGGCCCCACTCTCACTTTCAAAATTCATCAGTATTCGTTAGCATCTGATATAGCTCAGTCTCAGACTCGGCCTCGATGTCCTCCAGATCTTTTCAAGAATCCCCCTTTGGTAATCAACCTCTTACTATTTCCTTTTTTTTTTCTGTTTGTAATTTGTGTGGGTTTTTGCTAATAGTTGAGAGTGTCTGTCTTGGTGTGTGTAGATTGTTCTTTCTGGGTTCGGCACTCAGGAGCTGCATCTGAAGCTAGCAACCATCATGTTTCAGAACATATTCCCAGCTATTGATATCAACACTGTAAGTTATTTATATCCTTTATGTTGCTGATTGCGTAAACTTGTTTTCAGCAATTTGATATGGTTATGTTGCTGATTGTGAAATAATAATATGTGGCAGGTCAAGCTCTCTACATGCCAGAGATTAGTACTCTTGAACTACAACAAGGACACGAAACTCATTGATTTCAGGCATTATTCGATAAGGCTGCAGCCTGTAGGAGTGTCTCGTAAGCTCAGAAATTTTGTGCAGACTCATAAGGCTCCTGATCTTAGGAATCTGCAGGATGTTAGTGATTTTATCACCAAGTAAGGGATCTCAATCTACGTCGGTGCATTTGATTCCTCTCTCTGTATCAATCGTGAAATTTATTGTTGGTGGATTTTATATATTTATCAGGGCTGGATATGGATCAGAGAGCGAAGGAGATGAAGAAGCGGCGACAGTGACACTATCATCTGATCTAGGCAGAGTCAACAAGGGTTCGACAAAGAGTGCTGTGAAACTGCAAGAAATTGGACCAAGGATGACTATGCAGCTGGTTAGAGTGGAGGAAGGATTGTGTTCAGGAGGAATCATATTTAGTGAAGATGGTAAATACATTATATTCTACTTATTATTTAATGTTGTTTGTCTATCACATGATGAATCATCTTATCTATATATCGGTATGTTTCAGGAAATGTGGATGGTAAGAATAAGCAAGATGGTGATGAAGAAGATGCTGCCAGCGAAGAAGAAAGTGAAGAAGGGGAAGAGGGTAGTGAAGAAGACATGGATGAAGATGCTGAAGACTGAAAAGAATTTGTTCTGAGTAACTCTGTGTGTATCTTCACATCAAAGTTTTGTTTCTTTGGATGCATCTATTGTCTGATTGAACTATTATGAGCACAATCGATTACCTTCTTATTTATGAACTTGTAGTTGGTCAAAAAACCGTGTAGCAGATTCTCTATAAAGTTTTCTAAAACTTCAGCCTGTTGATTCCCCCCATGTTTAAGAAAATTGAAATCAGTTTTCGTTTTGTAAAATTGTTTAGTACTCATTTTTAATGGATTAGGTTGACGATTGGTAAAAGACAATATCCACTTTCAGTGGTGCTCTGTTTTATGATGCGTGTAATGAAGATAAAAAACAAAAAAAAAAGTACATAAAGGCGAAAGTACAGTATGTTTCTACGTCATTGGGTGATGAAGAATCTAACGGCTTTCCGTTTCGATTCATACGTATATCTTAATTCTACACCCGAGATATTTTGGATTATGTCCCCTTGTTTTACTTTTGTTTCAAAAACTACCCATTGGTTTGACAGGGCAAAATTCGTTAAGAAATTTGATTGAATGAGAATGATAAAGGTTTGTTTTCTCACAAGTTAGAATTTTGTGTTAATAAATAAATTAAAAATCTATGAAATTAGTGTTTCTTATTCTATAATATAAATATAAGAAGAGATTTTATCTTAGAATTTGAAGAGTATATAATAGACATCAAATAAATAATTAGGGGTTAGTGTATTGAATCTGTAATTTGAAGTGATTTGACTTTTAATGAGTCTGTAGATGATTGTAGAGGAATTGGAGAATTTGATATGATTTTTGTTAAAACACTCTAGAATCTCATCTAAAACAATGAGATTTGAATTTTTATTTTTATAACTAATGAACTCTCCTCAAACACTCTAGAAACACTTAAATTACTCTAAAATCTTCAATTTAAATTTTGTTCAATAACCGTTGATTTCAGAATGTTTTATGAAATGATAAGTTCAATAACAGTGGACTTTAAAATATTTTTTTAAATCCACGTTTGAATAACATAAGATTTGTCATTTTAACAAAAAATTGATTTGTTTCATCAAAAGAAACTAGTTTCCGCAAAAAGTCAAAAACAAATCTAAGTATAAATGGGCATTGATTGGTAATATAGTGAAAGTATGAGGGCAACAAAACATTCTACTCAGCTCTTTTTTTTTAATTTTTAATCATCATGATGTCCTCGTGGGTGTTTGTTTATATGTCTTCCTTGCATCCACCTCCTTCTGCATAATCTTCTTTTGAGCTCTCTCATTCGTTGGATCCCTTCTCTCTCTCTCACAACTTGTCATTCTCCTCAGCTCTTTTTTTTTCATAGAGAATTAAGATTTATATTTTCGTTACTACTGTCTCTCCTTCTTCAGATCTAGTTTTCCCCATCACACGGATCAGTCCAGGTTCGTTGTTCGTCGGAATCACCGATATAATCATCGTTAGATCTAATCTGTTTGTTGAATCAAATTGATGTTTTTGGGATTCAGACCTGATCCGTTGCCTTTTTGGAGTATTGCGATCGCGCGTTTTTTTGAAATTCCGATTAGGAAGAAATCGTTTTTTCTTTTGGGTGGATTAACTAACTGGATCGAGAGAGAGCATCGTGATTCGTTTTATGCTGCTTCTTAAACAGATGATGCATGTTATTGAGTTTTCTTGCGGTGCAGTATCTTTTGTATAATTCAATTGTATACCCATCTGAGAGAGAGGATTCTGAGTTTCGATCGTGTTTTGTTGATCGTGTTTTGTTTATTTTTATTTTTAAGAGTTGCTCTCGTTTCTGAGTGTTGTAGGGCTGCTGCTAGCTACTCTTTTTGATTGTCGTAAGCGTGTAACATGGGACTTTTTTCTTGTTTTGTCGTGCAGGTCTTAGCCTAAAAAAAAAGAAGAAAAAAGCATGGCGTCCGTGGCAGCAAGTGAGAACCAGTGGTTCAAAGCGAGAGTGAAAGCTGTTACCTCCGGAGACTGCTTGGTTATCACGGCTTTGACCCATAACAGGGCTGGTCCACCTCCTGAAAAGACCATCACTTTATCTTCTCTCTTGGCTCCTAAATTGGTGAGCCTGAGCCCTCTAGTTAGTTACAGTGGAGGATACGCTCAAGCCTTCTCTTTTGGATTTCACCCCCACCCCACCCCCACCACTTTTACTTTTCTAATATAGGAGAAAGATAATTAATTTCTTACAAATCAATAGGCTTATCATTATAACCTTACCTTACATGAGAAACTAGAAGACAACTTTTTAGATATAAGAGAAAGATAATCAGATAACCTTAGCTTACATGAATTTTGTTACCACAGGCTTCCTCTCATTGTTTGCTTTTGTCCTTGCTTTTCAGGCTCGCAGGGGAGGTATAGATGAGCCTTTTGCCTGGGAAAGCAGGGAATTTCTGAGAAAGCTTTGCATTGGGAAGGTAGTTGCTGCTAAGTTTAAACTCCTAATCATTTATGTTATATGTTTGGTAATTCACTATCTTCTTTATATTCACAGTTCTGTATTTTTTTTCTTTTGAGCAGGAGGTTACTTTCAAAGTGGATTACAAAGTGGAAGCTATTGCTGGAAGAGAATTTGGCTCCGTTTACCTTGCCAAGGAAAATCTTGCTAAGCTTGTTGTTCAGAATGGCTGGGCTAAGGTAATATCCATTTTTTATTTTATTTCAATAGACGGCCTTGTCTCAGCTTTCTGATATGGTGGAGAAATGCCTGTACTATGGACAGGTCAGGGAGCCAGGTCAGCAGAATAAGGATAAGGTTAGTCCTTGCATTTCGGAGCTGTTACAGCTTGAAGAGCTGGCTAAGCAGGAAGGGCTTGGTCGTTGGAGCAAGGTTGGTGTCTCTTTTACTATTTCTCTTAATTTGGTGTGTCGAAGCGCCTTCATTACAGAGGACAGACTTGTTGGACAACGGTCTAACTCTCTTAACCATTTGGGGATTATTCTATCTAATATAAACTCAAAGTAAAGGGAACCAACTGGCAAGTTATTCGGGTTTATATCTATGCGAGCCGAGGTTCCCTTGAAATTTGAATAATCATATATCTTGACTTAAGTTGACTCCCGTTATATTTGTTGGTTTATTGATGGAATTTACTTGATACAGGTTCCTGGTGCTGCCGAGGCATCTGTCAGGAATCTTCCTCCTTCTGCCGTTGGGGATTCTGGGAATTTTGATGCCATGGGTCTTTTAGCTGCAAGTAAAGGTAAGCCCATGGAAGCTATTGTTGAGCAAGTCCGTGATGGCAGTACCATCCGAGTTTACCTTCTTCCTGAGTATCAGTTTGTGCAAGTTTTTGTTGCTGGACTTCAGGTGTGTAGTCCTGTTTTTGTGTGAGGAGTTTACATTCGAACTTCATGGTATAAAGAGTGCTGGATATATTCCATGCAGGCTCCATCGATGGGAAGGAGATCTACACAAGAAACTGTTGTTGAGACAGATGCTGCATCAGCTCCAAATGGAGATGCTTCTTCTGAGCCTCGTGGTCCTCTAACATCAGCTCAAAGACTCGCTGCCTCAGCAGTATCGTCAGTCGAGGTTTCCTCTGATCCGTTTGCAATGGAAGCCAAGTATTTTACTGAGTTTCGTGTTCTTAATAGAGATGTAAGGAGGAACTGCAACACATTAACTCATCTGCATTTGAAATTTAAATGATTTAACTGTGAGCTGGATTTTGCAGGTTCGCATTGTTCTTGAAGGTGTTGACAAATTCAACAATCTGATTGGGTCGGTTTACTATTCTGTTGGGGAAGAAGTTAAAGACTTGGGTCTGGAGCTGGTTGAAAATGTACGTGGTCTTAATTAAACAGTTATTTGTTTCGACATGATTATATATTGAAACTAACTGGCCAATAAATGTTTTTGACTTGTCACAACGTTGGTGGTATAACTAAAGATCCTGAAACTAGTACTAAAAATTTTCTTCCCTATTGAACTTGTACCTACTACTTAAGGTTAAGGTCGTTGGCCAATTCTATTAGTTTTTTATTTTCTTGGTAGACTTAGCAGATCATTTCTGTTATATAAAACCGCTGGAAATTATGATATTGGATGGTGTTGAATAAAAGTTATGACACTGGTTGCTGTTCCTTTTGCTCAGGGTCTTGCGAAGTATGTTGAGTGGAGTGCCAACATGATGGAGGAAGAAGCCAAAAAGAAGCTAAAAGCTGCAGAACTTCAATGCAAGAAAAACCGGGTGAAAATGTGGGCAAACTATGTCCCTCCAGCTAGTAACTCAAAGGCAATTCATGACCAGAATTTTACTGGAAAGGTAAATAATTGCTTGCGTGAATGTCATGGTATATATATTGCCTTTCCACCTCATTTCATCAGTTCTTAGTTCTTACTAGTTTGTACTCTCTTCAGGTAGTGGAAGTTGTGAGTGGGGACTGCTTAGTAGTTGCTGATGATTCTATTCCATTTGGGAGCCCAATGGCAGAGCGCCGAGTCTGTCTTTCGAGCATTAGGTCTCCTAAAATGGGTAACCCACGCAGAGAGGAGAAACCAGCCCCTTATGCTCGGGAAGCCAGGGAGTTTCTAAGACAAAGGCTTATTGGAAAACAGGTATATATTCTTTGTGTATTCTTAGTTAAGTTATCGCGTCACAAGAGCAAGATCTCTGACTTATTTTTTGTAATAGCCGGAAAACCGGACTGACATAAACGATAAAATAAGAAACGATGTTAAGGAAATATACGAATGTAAAGACGAATACAAGAACGATAAGAAATCGTATTCGCAAAGAGACATGGAGTCGAGATATGATCTCTTTCCTTAACTCAAAATATTCGCTCCGTTAGTGAGACGGAACTGTACGAATAAAGAGTCCCAGGATAAAACCATGGCAGACGAATCACGCCTCACTCGTGATCGTCCTATCGAACTACAAACTCTACGAAACACTCTCGCAAAATAGACTTACGCAGAGGGATTTTTGCTGTTGGATTTCGATTTAGAAAAGGTTAAAAAATGAAGGAAGAGAAGAGATGATATTTAAAGAGACGGAGACGACCCACTTCCCGCAACAGCTGCTGCACGTGGGCGAGAATCTCGCGGAGATCGAGGGAAGTTGAGTTCCGAAACTTCTTCCTCAAGACTCTCTCTTATCTCGTTTAAAAATTTCGAGAGGATAACATGCATGACGTTTTTATTTTCTAGACAAACTACTTGTCGTTTTAAATAAAATTGTATGTTGTTTTTTCCCGAAATAAATGGCAAAACGTTGAGCTTAACTTGGTCCAAAAAGAATACTTCTTATCGGGCCAAAGGCCCTCCACCCAAGCCCAAGCCCAAGCCCAAGCCCAAGCCCACGCCCACGCCCACGCCCACGCCGAGCCGAGCCGAGCCGGCCGGACGGCGGCGGCGGCGCGCGCGTGGGGAGCTCTCTCTTCCACTGAGCTGTTTAACCACTCATAATACAAGAGCTTATATATATTGCTCAACTTTTCTTTTCCCAGCCGATGTGGGATGTTCTTAAAACTCTTTCATTAAAGTCATGAAAGGCTTCTTGAGTTAACTCCCGCAGGCCCATTTCTTTTCATCATTTCCAATTTTTTTATTAAAGCCATTGGGCTTAATAAATTGGTCCAACAATCCCCCACATGAATAGAAATGACTCTAGACATATGCAGACTAAATGCAGACTCGATAGACTCTAAAAAAAAAAAAACTATACTTATTCTAATCCTGACTAGACTAGACAGACTTATCGAGAGTGTTTGCGAAAAATTCACTGTGTTTGAGTTGGTGGCATTTTTAAGCCTTGAACCACTCATAGTTAATATCTGTCGGGTTTACTTTACCAGAAGGTGAACATGATGTCTTGAACCAACCGGTGTTTTATGTAAACCGAGACAACAGGCATAACGCAGCTTCATTTTCTCGTAGAACTTAGTTCTCTATTGTGTTCATTGTGGCCCTGAACTATTCCTGGTTTTCATGAGTGAACTTAGAGAATATAGCCTTGCATTCATTCTCCTAGAAACGGCCCCATTTCACACTCATTAGGTGATTGACCATGAAAAGTATTGAGTAATACTCCGCTTAGAAGCTATGGAATCATTAAAAGCTTATGCTTATCCTTCACACATTTGTTAGCACTTTTATCATCTTAGGAGCTGGGAAGAGACTACTTGTCTCAAGTGCTTTGGTTAGATTCTGTTTGATTTTGTTTTCCCTTTGAACCTACGTCTTGGGATCTCCAGTCATGATAGGTAGGGTTGCAATCAAGCATCCTCATTCGTTATAGGCTTTAAACCCATTCCTTTTGATGATTTAGCAACAACATCTCGTGACAAACCTTTAGTAAATGGATCCGCTAGGTTGTCAGCCGATTTGATGTAGTCTATTGTAATTACACCAGTTGAGATAAGTTGTCTAATGGTTTTATGTCGTCTTCTGATGTGACGAGATTTACCATTGTAGAGATTATTCTCAGCCCGAGCTATAGCTGATTGACTATCACAATGTATGCGTATAGCTGGCACAGGTTTCTCCCACATAGGAATATCTTCCAAAAAATTTCTAAGCCATTCAGCTTCTTCTGCTGCTTTGTCTAAGGCTATGAACTCAGATTCCATGGTTGATCTGGCTAACACTGTTTGTTTGGTAGATTTCCATGATATTGCTGCTCCTCCTAGTGTAAAGACATATCCACTCGTGGATTTTGAGTTTTTAGAATCTGATATCCAGTTAGCATCACTGTATCCTTCTAAAACTGCTGGTTCTTTACCATAGTGAAGCCCAAAATCTTTGGTGTAGCGCAAGTAATTGAGTACCCTCGTTATAGCTTTCCAGTGTGTATGACCTGGATTACTTGTATATCGACTAAGTACGTTTACTGCATGCGCTAGATCTGGTCTAGTACAATTTGTCAAGTACATGAGACTTCCGATCACACGTGCGTACTCGTTTTGTGAAACCGCTTCACCTGAATTCTTTGTCAAGTGCATTTGGGGATCTAACGGAGTTTTTGCCGTACTATTAGAGTAATTTTTAAATCTCTCTAATATTGTTTGAGCATAATGAGATTGGGTTAAGATAATTCCGTTTGAATTTCTTGTGACTTTAACCCCGAGAATTACATCTACTAATCCCAAGTCTTTCATCTCAAATGTCCCTTTGAGCATGTTCTTAGTTTGATTGATAATGTCTTTATTGCTTCCAATAATGAGCATATCATCTACATATAGACATAGCAAAACATACCCATTTTTGGTAGTTTTGTAGTATATGCATTTGTCACATTCATTTATTTTGAAACCATTTGACATCATTGTATTGTCAAATTTTTCATGCCATTGTTTAGGAGCTTGTTTAAGCCCATAAAGTGACTTTACAAGTCGACATACTTTGTCTTCTTGTCCGGGAATGACAAAACCTTCAGGTTGTTTCATGTAAATTTCTTCTTCTAAATCACCATTTAGAAAAGCAGTTTTTACATCCATTTGATGGATTTCTAAGTCTCTTAAGGCTGCGATTGCTATCATCAGTCTTATTGATGTTATTCTCGTCACTGGAGAATATGTATCAAAATAGTCAAGGCCTTCTTTTTGTCGGAATCCTTGAACTACAAGCCTAGACTTGTATTTTCCACCAGGTTTGCGTGTCATTATCCATTTATTCCCTAATGCTTTGCAGCCAGGTGGTAAATCCGTTATGTAATACGTATAATTTTGCATAATCGAATCTAATTCACTCCTGACAGCTTCGTTCCAAAACGGAGCTTCTGGTGAAGCCATGGCTTCTGCCAAAGTTTTTGGAGCATTTTCTACTAAAAATGCCATTAGGAAATCTTCTCCAAAAGATTTTTCCTTTCGAGCTCTTTTGCTTCTTCGAGGTTCATCTTTTCCTTCATTTTCTGAAATATCATTTATAGAAATCTCGACGTTTGTCTCAGTTTCTGAGTTCTTGTCATTGTCTCTTTCTTCTCGAGTTCGTTTTGAACCTTGTTTTTCCCTATATGGAAAAATATTTTCGAAGAAAGATGCATTTCTTGATTCCATGACTGTATTTTCATGAATATCTGATATTTCAGATTTATGTACCAGAAAACGATAAGCATTACTGTTATGTGCATATCCGATGAAGATGCAATCCACTGTTTTAGGTCCAATAGTGACCTTCTTTGGTGGTGGTACCGCAACTTTTGCCAGGCACCCCCACACTTTGAGGTATTTATACGAAGGTAAATTACCTTTCCATAATTCATATGGAGTTTTACCCGTTACTTTGTGTGGAATCTTGTTGAGGATATAATTAGTGGTAAGCAACGCTTCCCCCCACATGTTCTGGGGTAACCCAGATTCCTGCAACATAGCATTCATCATCTCTTTTAGAGTTCGATTTTTGCGTTCAGCAACTCCATTAGATTCTGGTGAGTAAGGAGCTGTAGTTTGATGGATTATTCCATGTTCTTTACAGAATGCAATGAACGGACCATCATACTCGCCTCCTCTGTCGCTTCTAACTACTTTAATAGTTGTTTTAAGCTGATTTTCGACCTCGAGTTTAAATTCTTTAAATTTTTCTAAGGTTTCATCTTTGCTATGTAATAAATAAACATAACAATATTTTGTGCAGTCATCTATGAAGGTCACAAAGTACTTTTTACCACCTCTAGTTTGTAAATATTTTAAATCACATAAATCAGTGTGAATTAAATCTAGAGGTTTATTAGTTCTTTCAACACGAGGTGATGGCGTTTTTGTGAGCTTAGCCTGTACGCATACTTCACATTTTTGTTTACTTGTTTTGCATTTAGGAATTAGATTTAAATTCATTAATCTTTGTATAGACTTGTAGTTTACATGGCCTAATCTTTCATGCCATATATTAAAAGACTCAACCAAATAAGCAACTGGCTCTTTCTTATTCATTGAAACTTTTGGAGCTACAACTTTTGGAGTGACTGTCATTACATTCAACTTGACAAGTCCACCCTTAACATAACCCCTACCCAAATACATCCCATTCTTCCTAATCACGAGCTTATCCGCCTCAAAACTTGTGGCGAATCCATTCTTGCTGAGCAAGGTTCCCGAGACCAGGTTCTTCCTCATGTCAGGCACATGCTTCACATTCGTCAGAGTGACCTCATGTCCAGATGTCATCTTCAAAATCACATTGCCGCGTCCTTCAATCTTGGAGACTGCAGTGTTCCCCATCTTGAGCTTCTCCTCAGTCTTGCTTTTCTGATAGGTGCTGAACATCGCCTTATCGGTGCAAATGTGGGTGGTTGCACCAGTGTCATACCACCATTCCTTGGGGTTGTTGCTTTCAACCATGTTGGCTTCAGTCACCACAGCAACGAGATCCTCCTCAGTGAGATTTGCCTGAGCCTTCTCATCCTTGATCTTTTTGCGACACTCAACTGTCTTGTGCCCCACTTTGTGGCAGTAGTGACATTTTCCCCTGAACTTCTCCACATTCGCATTCGCATTGATCTCGATGCCTTTGTTCTTGAAGTTTTTTCCAGAAGCCTTTAGGGCTGCAGCAATTTTGGAAGGCTTGGCAGGAGAATGGGCGTGTGCCTTTCCTTTGCCTTTGTGCTCAGCCATGTTGACACTGTGCTCCTTAGCAGTGACCTTGTCAGCAATTCGGTTTCTGGATTCCATCTGAAGCCTCATGATGAGCTCCTCGAGCCCCATCTTCTTCTTCTTGTGCTTCAAGTAGTTCTTGAAATCCGCATAGCTTGGAGGAAGCTTTTCAATGAAGCTGAGAGTTGTGAATGTCTCGCAGATAGACATTCCTTCAGCAGCGATTTCATGGCAAATGAGCTGAAGCGCTTCCACCTGATCCATGATGGGTTTTGAATCCACCATTTTGAAGTCGTGGAATTTTGAAACCACATACTTCTGGCAGCCAGCGTCCTCACCTCTGTACTTCTTGTCCAGTGATCTCCATAGCTCTTTCGCCGTGGGGAACTCACAGTAGATACGGTACAATGGGTCAATGAGGCGACCCAAAATGTAGCCTTTGCAGATGAAGTCCGAATGCACCCATATGTCTACAGTTGCGAGACTGTGAACATCATCAATCCCGTAAGGCATAATGGGCTTATCCTCCTGGATGAACTTGTCTAGCTTCATCGTTGTCAGGAAGAACAACATCTTCTTCTGCCACGTCTTGAAGCCTTTGCCATCAAACTGGTTTGGCATCAGTCCTTGAGTGAACACACTAGGGACAGCCGGAGGAGTTTGAACTGCCACCGGACCACTTGCGGTTCCTGAAATTGAACCCGTCTGATAAAGACCAGCACCGAATAGACTACGGCGAGTGGTTTCATCAGCAGCATTTCCTGCAGGGAGGATAGTGCTTGTCGTTGCTGCAGTGGTTGACGCCGTGATGTTTCCAGCGGTTGTCACGCCAGTTGCATCAGTTGCTGCAGCGTTGAGTGGAGTCTGAATGACATCGGAGGTGCCAATGGGATTGTTGTTATCGTTTGTCATTTTTCTGTAGAGAAAACATGAAAAAACGGATTAGTACTCCATTCAACAAATAACATATTATTTTAAAGAAAATAATAGTCTAAAATCGATGTTCATTTTTGGTGTTTGAACCAAATCATATCGATATAGTCTTGAGAAAACGTTTTGCAAACTCGCTTAAAAGCGTTCGCAGAAACCATTTTTGTAGACTTAGAATGTTTCACAAACTCGCTTAAGAAAGCGGTCTTGAAACGATTCATTTTATAGAACGTTTTGAAGATGTATCAAAAACGTTTTGCAAAAATGCTAGAAAGCAATCCGCAAATCGTAATGAAATAAAACAGAAACGTTTCGCGGAAGTGCTATAAAGCAAATCGCAAACACGTTTTCAGAATAACACAGAAACGTTTCGCGGATAAGCGTATAGCAAATCGCAAACATCGTTGATAAGAATAAAACGTTTCGCGGAAGTGCTAGAAAGCAAATCGCAAACACGGTTCCAAAACCCGTTTTTATAAATCGTTCTTCAACCCGATTCGAGCTTTAGGAATAAAGCGATTTTGAGTTAAGATTGTAATAGCCGGAAAACCGGACTGACATAAACGATAAAATAAGAAACGATGTTAAGGAAATATACGAATGTAAAGACGAATACAAGAACGATAAGAAATCGTATTCGCAAAGAGACATGGAGTCGAGATATGATCTCTTTCCTTAACTCAAAATATTCGCTCCGTTAGTGAGACGGAACTGTACGAATAAAGAGTCCCAGGATAAAACCATGGCAGACGAATCACGCCTCACTCGTGATCGCCCTATCGAACTACAAACTCTACGAAACACTCTCGCAAAATAGACTTACGCAGAGGGATTTTTGCTGTTGGATTTCGATTTAGAAAAGGTTAAAAAATGAAGGAAGAGAAGAGATGATATTTAAAGAGACGGAGACGACCCACTTCCCGCAACAGCTGCTGCACGTGGGCGAGAATCTCGCGGAGATCGAGGGAAGTTGAGTTCCGAAACTTCTTCCTCAAGACTCTCTCTTATCTCGTTTAAAAATTTCGAGAGGATAACATGCATGACGATTTTATTTTCTAGACAAACTACTTGTCGTTTTAAATAAAATTGTATGTTGTTTTTTCCCGAAATAAATGGCAAAACGTTGAGCTTAACTTGGTCCAAAAAGAATACTTCTTATCGGGCCGAAGGCCCTCCACCCAAGCCCAAGCCCAAGCCCAAGCCCACGCCCACGCCCACGCCCACGCCCACGCCCACGCCGAGCCGGCCGGACGGCGGCGGCGGCGCGCGCGTGGGGAGCTCTCTCTTCCACTGAGCTGTTTAACCACTCATAATACAAGAGCTTATATATATTGCTCAACTTTTCTTTTCCCAGCCGATGTGGGATGTTCTTAAAACTCTTTCATTAAAGTCATGAAAGGCTTCTTGAGTTAACTCCCGCAGGCCCATTTCTTTTCATCATTTCCAATTTTTTTATTAAAGCCATTGGGCTTAATAAATTGGTCCAACATTTTTTTCCTGGTGTAGGTTATCGTTCAAATGGAATACTCAAGGAAGATTAGCCCAGCAGATGGTGTTACTACTTCTGGAGCTGGTGATACTAGGGTCATGGATTTTGGCTCAGTGTTCCTTCCTACTCCAACCAAGGGTGATACAGCTGAAGCAGCTGCAGCAACTCCTGGAGCTAATATTGCGGAACTCATTATCGCCCGTGGCTTTGGGACTGTGGTTAGACATCGCGACTTTGAAGAGAGGTCAAACCATTACGAAGCTCTACTGGCTGCTGAAACTCGTGCTGTCGCGGGGAAGAAAGGAATTCAATCTGCAAAGGACTCTCCAGTCATGCACGTCACAGACCTGACTGTGGCATCGGCCAAGAAGGCTAAAGATTTCTTGCCATCCCTGCACAGAAGTAGGAGAATATCTGCGGTTGTGGAATATGTCCTGAGCGGACATCGGTTCAAGCTATACATTCCAAAAGAATCATGCAGTATTGCCTTTGCATTCTCTGGTGTCAGATGTCCTGGCCGTGGCGAACCTTATTCAGAAGATGCTATTGCTTTCATGAGGCGTAAGATCATGCAGAGAGATGTTGAGGTAAATGGACATATTACATGGTCATGAGACGTAAGATTACACTCTTTTGTATATGACTCTTACACGGTGTTTTATAATAACAGATTGAAGTTGAAACTGTGGATAGAACCGGCACGTTCTTGGGATCAATGTGGGAGTCAAGGACCAACGCAGCAACGTTTCTTCTTGAAGCTGGCCTGGCGAAAATGCAGACTGGCTTTGGTGCAGACAGGATTCCCGAAGCTCATCTTCTTGAATTGGCAGAACGATCTGCTAAGAATCAGAAACTGAAGGTAACACCAATAGATATCTTTTTAACTAAAGAAAAACATCTTTAGTCCAAAACAAAACTGAACATGCTAATTAGGGGCGAAGCCAGACCTTTTTTTCCATGGATGCATACAATAATACAAGTTAAAATAATTAATAAATTTAGTGATGGACAGGGGAATCGAACTTCAGTTCTTTGGAAGATGAGGGTGCACTTTAACCAAATAAGCTATATGAACCTTAATGTCCAATGCAAAATTTCTTAAAATCAAAATAATAGGGGGTGCACATGTACCCTTGCTCTTCCACCTAGCTTCGCCCCTGATGCTAAACCGTATGATTTCATAGATTTGGGAAAACTATGTTGAAGGAGAGGAAGTTGTAAATGGTGGCTCTAAAGTAGAAACAAGGCATAAGGAAACATTAAATGTTGTCGTCACGGAAGTGCTTGGAGGCGGACGATTCTATGTTCAGACGGTTGGAGATCAGAAAGTAGCTTCGATTCAAAGCCAGCTTGCATCACTGAGTCTTCAAGACGCTCCCATTGTTGGATCGTTTAACCCTAAGAAGGGTGACATCGTCCTTTCACAGTTTAGCCTCGATAACTCCTGGAACCGTGCAATGGTAAATCATCAAACCCTTAAACATCTCTTCGTTTTTACTATCACCTTTGGTTATTTATAGTATACCTACTTTGTATTCAGATTGTTAATGCACCCCGAGGAGCAGTTCAGTCTCCAGATGACAAATTCGAAGTGTTCTACATCGATTATGGAAACCAAGAAACAGTTCCGTACAGCGCAGTTCGCCCTATCGAGCCATCAGTATCCTCAGCACCAGGACTCGCGCAGCTCTGCAGACTTGCCTACATAAAAGTACCAAGCCTGGAAGACGACTTTGGTCCTGAAGCGGGAGAGTATTTACATACAGTAACATTGGGAAGTGGTAAAGAGTTTAAGGCAGTGGTAGAGGAGAGAGATACTTCAGGAGGCAAAGTGAAAGGCCAAGGAACTGGAACCGAGCTTGCTGTTACTCTCATCGCTGTTGATGATGAGATCTCTGTCAATGCAGCAATGCTTCAGGTTCGGTGCCTCATCTTCTCTTCTCAATCCTTCAAATTATTTATTGGTTCGTTATATGAACCTGAGAGTGAAATGTGTGTTGTTATGATTACAGGAAGGAATAGCGAGGATGGAGAAACGCAAGAAGTGGGAGCATAAAGACAAGCAAGCAGCTCTTGATGCGCTTGAGAAGTTCCAAGATGAAGCTCGCAAATCTAGGACAGGAATCTGGCAGTACGGAGACATCCAATCTGATGATGAGGACAGTGCTCCGGTCAGGAAACCTGGTCGCGGGTAATTGTTTGTCCACCGGTGATCAATGGTGGTTCCAAAGAGGGAACAGAGAAGCGTCGGTTTCTATTTAAGAAGAGAGATGTTGCTTGCAAAGCATCAAACTTTTTGTAACATTTAGAAATTCTCTTTTATTTATTTATAGACTTGAGGATTTTCTATATTTAGGAGTATGGACGATGTTCTTGTTCTTTAATTTTGTTTGACAGAAGGATCTCATAATAAGGTTAAGTCGACAACGTAAGAGGGGGCTTTTATATATGTACTTGGTCGTCGTCATTCACGAAACCAACCGAAACCAAACCGAAATCTCCTGAACATCTATTGGGTGTAAGAAAGATATATCCATAATATTCAGAACCGAATATACTTTACCTGGAACTGAATCGAATACCTGAATGGCCATACCTATACTTAGTTAATATTTAATTGTTCTTTTTACAATTTTCTCTAATATTCATTTTCTCGAGGTAGTTAAAAACTTATAGATCCTTATATATGTCGTTGGACATCTTCATTCATAATTAGCCCTGGGCCAAAATAACTTGAACCGAAATATCGAACCGAAATACTTAAAATATCTGAAACTAAAAAATGGATCAAAACACTCAAATACTTCCGAATGGTTTCTATATTTCTATATCGGAAATAACCGAACCAGAACCAAGAACCAAACGGGTATCCGAATATCCGAAAATAACAAGTTTTATATTTTCATATAAGATAAAATATCATCAACCACACTCGAATCCAGGTTGAATAAAAAGAGTGAAAACATTGTTACCACCATACCATACTATCTTTTATGTACTCTTTTATATTATAGTTATATATGATGTTTCTAAATTAAAATATAGTAAATGCTTATAAAATAAACACCTTAGTGACTCAAACTCTTGTGGATTAATGAATATGCAAGTGTGTAACCAGCAGACCACTTAGATTAGCATATTAACTATTATATTTTGTATATATATGTTTGATTCACATATCACACGGATATCCGGAACCGAATCAAAACCGAACCAAAATCTCTTAAGTACATATTATGTATAAGAATGATATCGGAAACCGAACCGAATACCCCAATATCTAGGCATATTCACGATTAAATATGTCATCAGTTTCATAGCAATCTGAGGAATAGCCTGAAGACTTCGAGTCCAATCTGATAGATTTTGGGACAGCCACAAAATTGGATCAGTGAAATCTATATACTATATAAAAGTTGAGTCTATATGAGAACGTCAAATTTCAAACAACCAATTAAAATATGACTAATCATAATATTCCAAATTATTATTTACAAAACATGAAACTTCTAAAATAAAATTTCTCCAAAATAATACTCCTACAAAATATGGTAAATTAACAAAAACAATATTAAAAGATATGAAGTCAATATATAACTATTTTGAAATTAACAAATATTATTTTTGAAATAGACTTGAGTTTAGAAAATATAACCGTTACAAAAGCGCGTGTTTATTTATTATTTTTTGAACTAACAAAAGCGCGTGTTATCAAACGTAACAGCAAAACGTAGTTTTTTCTCCAACTTAATTTTCAGTTTCCACAGTTTAAACATTCTATATTTCTCTCTCTCTCTCTCTCTCTCTCTCTCTCTCTGGATCGACTCTTCGAGGATTTGCAAAAACGGAAGATTCGAAGAGTTTTTTGGATTAGAAAGTCAGTAAGTGTTTCATCTGATGTAATTTGTGTAAGGATTTCCAATTTTCCTGCCTGAAATCGATACGATGGGTTTAGGATTTGCTAGTTCCTCACTGGTCTATGTTAATTAGGGTATTGTGTAAATCGTTCTAATGTTGCAGTGATCTTTTGGTGTAGGGTTTCCTTTTGAAGTGAAGCTTCTTGACTCACCATCGTCCAAGGTAATCAAAAAAAAAAAAAAAAAAGAAGCTTTTTGTTCTGTTTATATGCATTTCGTTGATAAAGCTGTCTGGTTATTGAAGTGATTTTTGAATGTGATCTTATTAACATAAAGTTGTATCAAGAATCTGAATCTTTTTTTTTTTTTGGATCATCTCCAGCCTAATTTAGGAACATTCATGGAACCAGTGAGATCAAGTGTTAGAGAGAGATGAACGTGATGGATATACAACTTGGTAAGTTAAAAGAGTGAGAATCAAGATAGCCCTTGATCTATTTAAAGGCATTTGGCCTCTTGATATGTATTCATTCTCTTTATACTTGTTCATTCTCAGTGTAATCTCTCAGTTTCAGTCTCTTGTTTGTATAAACTGTCACGCAACTCCCATGGTTCGTGTTTGAACATGGTTTTGTGTTTGAACAGATGATAATATCGCTTGCAAATCATGAGATGCATTGGTTAGAGGACAAAAGTCACTGGCCTTCCTTTTGGCTGTCTACTGCTGCTAACTTTCGAGGTAAATTCCTTGTCTATTAAATTAGCTTCACGTTTGTTGATTTTTTGTCTTCAGAGGATGGAATCGAATGAGAACAAAGTCGAATGTATATGTTCAGTTCTCTTCGATAATGATGTCTTAGGATTTTGAAACCCAAAAAGGTCATAGGCAACCACTAATCTTATAGTGTGTTTGTATCAGAGATTCTTGGTTTGGTACATTGTTGCCTCGGAAACTAGACCCATAAGGAATCTTGGTTGGTAGTGCGTGTCTAAAGAGGGACATTATGGGATGGATAATAAGAGTCTTAAGAAAAAGACTATATGGGATCTGTTTTTGATTAGGTGGAGGATAACGAGGGTTAAGAAGTCTTTGTAATAAAGATTATGAATCTCAAACAGATCCCGTATAATCTTGTTTCAGTACATTGTTGCCTCAGAAACTAGACCCATAAGGAATCTTGGTTGGTAGTGCATGTCTAAAGAGGGATATTATGGGATGAATAATAAGAGTCTTAAGAAAAAGTCTATATGAGATCTGTTTTTGATTAGGTGGAGGATAACGAGGGTTAAGAAGTCTTTGTAATAAAGATTATGAATCTCAAACAGATCCCGTATAATCTTGTTTCAGTACATTGTTGCCTCAGAAACTAGACCCATAAGGAATCTTGGTTGGTAGTGCATGTCTAAAGAGGGACATTATGGGATGGATAATAAGAGTCTTAAGAAAAAGACTATATGGGATCTGTTTTTGATTAGGTGGAGGATAACGAGGGTTAAGAAGTCTTTGTAATAAAGATTATGAATCTCAAACAGATCCCGTATAATCATGCTTACAAGTCTTTAGGCAAAAAAGACTCTATGGGAATGGAAAAAGATATGACCAACGGCTTAGAAACAAAGTCCTTAGATGGTAAAAGCGACTAAGGGCTTAATAAGACTTGTTGGATGGGGAAAAAAAGACCAACTTTTCAAATAAGTCTTAAGACAAAGACTGAAATAAAAAGCCAGAATCCTTGTTTTCGCTACCCATGGCTTACAAAAAGATGTCTAGACAAAGATCACATGTGCCTGTTTTTAGACACCTAAGGACTAATGGCTGAAACAATACATGTTGGATGGAATAAAAGTACAAAAACGGCTTAAAGAAGTCTAGAAGGCTTACAAATCTCTAGAAAATGACCAGATTGGTCGATACTGGATGGAAACAATATTAACCAGCAGCTTATTTTTGCTACCCACGGCTTACAAAAAGGTGTCTAGACAAAGACCATATGTGTCTGTTTTTAGACCCCTAAGGACTGATGGCTAAAACAATACATGTTGGATGGGGAAAAAGTACAAACGGCTTAAAGAAGTCTAGAAGGCTTACAAATCTCTAGACAAATACCAGATTGGTCAATGCTGGATGGAAACAATTACCAGCAGCTTAAAAGAAAGTACTTAGATGGAAAGACGGCTAATGACATAATTTTAATTCTTGGTGGATGGGGAAAAGACCAACAACATCTCAAATAAATCTTAAGACAAAGACTGAAATGAAAAGCCACATTCCTCATTTTTGCTACCCACGGCTTACAAAAGGTGACTAGACAAAGGTGTGTCTGTTTATAGACATGCTAGATGGGAAAGCCACCAGTCGCTTAGTAAAAAGCCCTTACTTCTTAGATGAAAAATGACTAATGGCTGAAACAATACTTGTCGGATGGAAAAAACGTACAAAAGGCTAAAGAAGTGTAGACGGCTTAAAAATCTCTAGGCAAAGACAAAGCTTAGACAAAGACCAGATTGGTGATAGACATGCTGGATGGAAACAATGACCAACAGCTTAGAAGAAAGTCTGTAGATGGTAAAATGGCTAATGACATAATTATAACACTTTTTGGATGGGGAAAATACCAACATCTCAAATAAGTCTTAAGACAAAGACTGAAATGAAAAGCCACATTCCTAACTTTTGCTACCCACGACTTATACAAGGGGCTTAGACAAAGACATAAGTCCTCTAGAAAAGACCAGATGAATCAGGTTTTACACATTAGAAGAAAGTCCTTGAGTGACTAATGACTTAATTTTAACACTTGATGGATGGGAACAAAAATAACAACAAATGGCTTGAAGAAGTCTAAACGAAAGACAATGAACCAAAAGGCATAAAGAACACCAACGACTGACAAAGTCTTAAATAAGGAGTCTTAAGACAAGACTATATAGGATCTGTTATTGATTATTTGGATGGAGTGGAGGATAACAAGGATTAATAAAGCCTTTAAGTAAAGACTATGAATCTGAAACAGATCCCGTATAGTCATGCTTACAAGTTCGTAGATGGAAAAAACGACTAAGGGATAGAAGCAGACTTGTTGGATGGAAAAAAAACGAACAACATGTCAATTAAGTCTTTAAGACAAAGACTGAAATGAAAAGCCAGATTCCTTACTTTTTGTTGGGTTTCCCTCCTTAAGCCCAAAACTAATCAAATCATAATCAAGCCTTAGCCCAAGAAGAAGAAGTATCTAGAGGAAGAAGAAGAGTGTGGAAGAAGAAGTGTGTAGAAGATGGAGAAGTCTCTAGAATTAGCTTGTAGTTACTCTTCCACTAGTATAAATAGGAGTGTAGAGCTCACTTGTAAAATCATCCAAGAATCAAGAAAAGTAATAGAAAGAAAACATTTCATAAAGAGTTCAAAAAGTTTCTAAGATATCTCCAAACAAAAGCTTTAGTAGAAAATCCCTTTCCTAAAAAGAAGAAGGTTATCTCGAACATAAACCGTCTACATTCCATCTTAACCTCTCGAAGAAAATATTATCCGCTAATTTTTCCCAACAGCTGGTATCAGAGCCAAGTTACCGGTTATCTTTGAAGAAGTGAAGATGGAGGCCACCGTTACCTTTGAAGGTGATATGTTCAAGCTCACGACGGACAACTTCTCTTATTGGAAACCGATGATGGAAGATCACCTTTATTGCAAAGATTTGCATGAGCCCATCATCATGAAGGATAAGCCGGAAGGAAAGGATGATAAAGCATGGGAGATTCTTAATAGAAAAGCGGTTGCCGTAATACGCAAGTATGTCGACCGATCTCTCTTTGAACATGTCTCTACCTACACAAATGCTTTTGAATTATGGACAAAACTTGAATCCATGATTCAAAAGAAAACACCTCGAAACAAAGCTCTTCTTGTTCGACGGTTGGTAAAGTTAGAGTACAAGGATGGCCAGAGCATGATGGAGCACTTGAACAATTTCAAGGGGATCGTAAATCAACTTAACAAAGTTGATATGAAGGTTGAAGACGAAATGCAAGCCCTTTTACTCCTTAGTTCACTACCGGAGAGTTGGGACACACTAGTTGTCACTCTAAGCAATTCAGCACCGGAGGGAAAGCTTACCATGGACACCGTCACTGATAGCCTTCTAAATGAAGAAGTTCGCAGGAAGGAGCGAGGTTCGAGCTCTTATTCAGAAGCTAACATTGTTGATAGACGGGGTAGAGAAGAGACTCGTGGTCACAACAGAAGCAGAGGACGAGACCAATCTCGAGGAAGATCCAAGTCACGTCCAAGAGTTACCTGCTATTATTGCGGCAAGCCGGGTCACATGAAGTCGGAATGTCGGTTTTTCAAGAAAGACAAACAAACCGGTAATATCAAACCAGACCGGTTCAATCCTACAAAGAAGCATGAAGACAAGACTACCACCATTGTGGAAGACCAGAGCGAAGAATTATATCTCATTGGAGAATGTAATCTTAGCTCTGATGATAGTTCATGGATCGTTGATTCTGGTGCTTCTTTTCACGTCACCCCTCATGGAAGCTTCTTCACAACCTACCAAAGTGGTGACTTTGGTAATGTTCAAATGGGAAATCAAGGAAGAAGCAAGATCGTTGGAAAGGGGGATGTTATTCTTACATCAAACACAGGATGTAAGATAGTTCTCAAGGATGTAAGGCATGTTCCCGACATTCGACTCAATCTCATATCAACCGGGAAGCTTGATGATGCCGGTTTCGATAGCCACTTTGGCAGTGGCAAATGGAAGCTAACCAAAGGAAGTTTGATCATGGCTCGAGGAAGTAAAGAAGGCTCATTATATGTGACTCAAGCCAAGCTTTGCAAGGAAGAAGTAAATGTCGCAAGTGATGACATGGATATATGGCACCGAAGACTCGGGCATATAAGTGAGAAAGGTTTAAACATACTTTCTCGCAAGAAACTTCTTCCCGATATGAAAGGTCTCTCTCTCTCACCATGTCATGATTGCTTAGCCGGAAAACAACATAGAGTCGCTTTCCGAAGATCGTCTACGCCTATGAGAAGAAAGCATATTCTTGATCTTGTGCATACTGACGTATGTTCCATGTCCGAGAAATCCAATGGAGGTGCATCATATTTCGTCACCTTTATTGATGACCATTCAAGAAAGGTGTGGATACATCTTTTGAAAACAAAAGATCAAGTTCTCGATGCTTTCAAGGAGTTTGTAGCCCAAGCAGAACGAAGTACGGGTCAAAAACTCAAGTGTGTTCGATCTGACAATGGTGGAGAGTATCGAGGTCCCTTTGAAGCGTTTTGCAAAGCTCATGGAATCAGAATGGAGAAGACACCACCAAAGACGCCGCAACTGAATGGGCTAGCTGAAAGAATGAATCGAACGATCACAGAAAGAGTTCGGTGCATGCTCTCTCACGCTAAACTACCCAAGCCATTTTGGGGAGAAGCCATAAAGACTGCAGTGGACGTCATAAATCTCACACCATCAGTTCCTTTGGAAGGCGATGTCCCGGAGGAAGTTTGGTCGGGTAAGAAGGTTTCTTACAACCATTTAAAGGTGTTCGGTTGCAGAGCGTTCGTCCATATACCTAAGGATGAACGAGCCAAGCTAGACTCCAAGACTAAAGAGTGCATCTATCTTGGGTCACCTAGAGATGATTTCGGCTATCGGCTTTGGGATCCGGTTAACAGAAAAGTTATCCGGAGCAGAGATGTTGTTTTCTTCGAAGATCAAACAATCGAAGACATCAACAAATTAAAGAAACCAAAGCTAAGGGTTGTAAGGAATGAAGATTCTTATAAGCCCCAAGATCATGAACAAGTGATTGGAGATGACGGCGAAGGGGATCCCATCATGGATCCGAATGGTGATGAAGGTGAAGAAGAAGATCAAGTGGAGCCAGAGGAAGAACATGAGCCAAGAAGGTCTGGAAGAGAGACAAGACCATCTGTAAAATACTATCGAGATGAGTACGTCAATCTTACAGATGAGGGGGAGCCTCAAAGCTATGAAGAGGCCATAGGAGACACTCATAAAGATGAGTGGGTTGAAGCCATGCAAGATGAAATGCAATCCTTGCATGATAATCACACTTACGAGCTGGTGAAGCTACCAAAAGGAAAGAGAGCCTTGAAGAACAAGTGGGTGTACAGGTTGAAGTATGAGGAGAGAAGCTCAAATCCAAGATACAAAGCCCGATTGGTTGTGAAAGGATTCAACCAGAAGAAAGGCATAGATTTTGAAGAAATATTCTCTCCAGTAGTGAAGATGTCCTCTATCCGAGTGGTTCTTGGTCTAGCAGCAGTTCTAGACTTGGAGATTGAACAACTCGATGTCAAGACGGCCTTTCTACACGGTGAACTCGAGGAGGAGATCTATATGGAGCAACCTGAAGGATTCAAGGTTCCAGGAAAAGAAGACTTGGTGTGCCGATTAAAGAAGAGTCTTTACGGCCTCAAGCAAGCCCCAAGACAATGGTACAAGAAGTTTGACTCCTTCATGGTGGACCACAACTTCAAGAAAACCAAGAATGATCATTGCGTTTTCATAAAGAAGTATGAAAGCGGCGACTTTCTCATATTATTGCTTTATGTTGACGATATGTTAATTGTTGGCCAAGATCGCAACAAGATAGCCGCATTGAAGAAAGATTTGGGAAGGTGTTTTGCGATGAAAGATCTGGGGCAAGCGAGACAGATTCTTGGAATGAAGATCACTCGGGATAGACCAAAGAAGCTTTTATGGCTGTCCCAAGAACGATATGTGGAAAGAGTGTTGGAGAGATTCAACATGCACAAAGCAAAGCCGGTGAGCACTCCACTTGGTGGACATTTCAAGCTAAGTTCAAAGCAAAGTCCAACAAGTGAGAAGGAGAAAGAGGAAATGAAGACTACCCCATATGCATCAGCCGTGGGCAGTCTCATGTATGCTATGGTGTGCACCAGACCCGACATTGCCTATGCTGTAGGAGTTGTGAGTCGCTTTCTAGCGAATCCAGGAAAGGAGCATTGGAAAGCAGTTAAGTGGATCCTACGCTATCTACGAGGCACAACGAAGAAGTGTCTATGTTTTGGCAATGGAAAATTGGAGTTGAACGGTTACACCGATGCAGATTGGGCTGGTGATAAAGATTCAAGAAAATCAACATCAGGATTTGTAACTACCTTTGCAAGGGGAGCTGTTTCATGGCAGTCAAAGCTACAAAAGTGTGTTGCCTTATCCACCACGGAAGCAGAGTATATCGCAGCAACGGAAGCGTGCAAGGAGATGCTATGGATGAAGAACTTCTTACATGAATTGGGAGTGGAGCAAGACAAGTACAACTTGTTATGTGACAACCAAAGTGCTATTCACCTAGCAAAGAATCCAACGTTTCACTCCCGCTCGAAGCACATCGACATTCGGCATCATTGGATCCGAGAAGTTCTTGAAGAGAAGCTCATACATCTCAACAAGGTACACACTGACGAAAACTGGTCAGACTTTATGACCAAGATATTACCGATCAAGAAGTTTGAAGATTGCTGCATAGGCACCGGCATGACAACGATTTCGGACTAAGTCGGGAAGGGGGAGATTTGTTGGGTTTCCCTCCTTAAGCCCAAAACTAATCAAATCATAATCAAGCCTTAGCCCAAGAAGAAGAAGTATCTAGAGGAAGAAGAAGAGTGTGGAAGAAGAAGTGTGTAGAAGATGGAGAAGTCTCTAGAATTAGCTTGTAGTTACTCTTCCACTAGTATAAATAGGAGTGTAGAGCTCACTTGTAAAATCATCCAAGAATCAAGAAAAGTAATAGAAAGAAAACATTTCATAAAGAGTTCAAAAAGTTTCTAAGATATCTCCAAACAAAAGCTTTAGTAGAAAATCCCTTTCCTAAAAAGAAGAAGGTTATCTCGAACATAAACCGTCTACATTCCATCTTAACCTCTCGAAGAAAATATTATCCGCTAATTTTTCCCAACACTTTTTGCTACCCACGGCTTACAGAAGAAGTCTCTAGACAAAGAACATATGTCTGAGATCGAAAAACGATTGATGTCTGAGACAATACTTGTTGAACGGTTCAAAGAAGTCTAAAATGACATACAAAAGTCTCTAGGCCTTTAGACATGATGGAAGGAAAATAGGAGGGATGGCTGAAACAATACTTGTTGGATAAAGAAAAGTACAGACAGCTTACAAACGTATCTAGGCAAAAGACAAAACATGCCTAGACAGACATATATCTCTAGACAAAGATCAAATGTGTCTGTTTTAGATATGCTGGATGGTAAATACGACCAGCAGCTTAAGCAAAAGACATACAATGAGTTTTACAGCTTGTTGGATGGGGTAAAAAAAACAACAGCTTAAGAAAAAGTCTTAAAAAACTACGGACTATGAGTTGGTTTGTAATTTGGTGGATGGAAAGAGTGACCACCACTGTCTGAAAGCAGTCTTAAAACAAAAACAACTACAAGTCTTAAGACTGCGCTGATATTAGAAGTCTTTTGATAAAACACTATCAAAGGCTTAAAGAATCATAACACAATGATTCGTTAACAAGGATTATGATTCCAAAAGAGATTCTTACAGCTAGTGGGATGGAAAAATACGACTAAAGGCTTAAATAAGACATGTTGGCTGGTAAAGAAGAATGACCAACACAAAGATGTTTTAAGACAGACTTTTCACTGAGAACTATATGTCTTTGCGATAACCACAAGGCTCAGATAAACTATAAAATGACAATAGTTTTGTACTCCCGGCTGAAATCCTTAATAAAAATAAAGTACAAACGTCTCTAGACAAAGACAATAGGAGTCGGTTTTTGGACATGTTGGATGGAAAGAGTGAGCAGAGGCTAAGAAAAGAAAAGTCTTTAGATGGAAAGAAGGACTAATGGTTGAGTTGAGTGAACAAAAAACGATCAACAACTTAAAAAAGTCTTAAAGACAAATATTATGAACCACAAGGCTTAAACTATCCATACAGTCGTCAAAGACTGAAATGAAAAAAGACATATGGGTCGGGTATTGGACTTGCTGGATAAGGAAACAACCCACGGCTAAGAAAATTCTTTCAACAATGACAATGGCTTCTTGGTTTACAATTTGTTGGTTCGAAAAAAACGACTAACAACTGAAATTAATCAAACTTTGACTGAAATGAACAATCAGATTCTTTCTCAAACCAATCACGTCTTAGACAAATAGTGTTTGTTGGTTTCTCATTTTCGTGCATGGAAAATGGCCAACAGTCTAAATAAGTCACAAGACAATGATTACAAATCGAGAAAACAGATTCTTAAGTAACCATAAGGATCAGAAGCCTTTTGAGAAATACTCGGAGTCGGTTAAGTTTATGAGTTGGATGGATGGAAAGACCAACCGTGTCTAATCAATTAAATAAGACTTGTTGGATGAGAAGTGACCAGCAGTTTATAAAAAAGGTCCTTAGATGGGGAAAAAGACTTGTTGGAAAAGAAAGAAACGACCACCGCTTAAAGAAGTCTTAAGACAAAAACTATGAAGATAAAGACTAAAGAAGAATGACCAATTATCTAAAATCAGTCTTAACAAAGAGACTCTAAACAAATTAAAGACGATGGTTCGGTATTGGACTTGCTGGATAGAGAAACAATCCACAACCTAGAAAACTCTTTAGACAAAGACAATGTCATGGTTTACGATTTGTTGGATGGAAAAACGACCAACAGCTGATATAAGTATTTAGTCAAAGACTGAAACGATTTTAAGAAGTCATGAGACAAAAAAATATTGACAAAGATCATGAATCGGGAAAACAAATACTTAGGTTATCACATTGCTTAGCAGTTTTTGCACAAAGAATACTATGGATCACTTTAGATTTGTTGGACGGGAAAAGCGACCAATACATATGTCTTTTGATTAAATAAGACTTGTTGGATGGGAAAAGCGACTAAAACAGCTTAAAGATATCTTTTTGACAAAAGAATATATTGTGCTAACCACAAGGCTTAAAGATTTCTTAAACCAATGGTTAAGAAACTCACTGATAGCTGCACAAATTCTTGGAAGTTTCTAGACAAAGACTTTTTTTTTAGCAACTTCTAGACAAAGACTATGGGTGGGTATTTGACTTGAAGAATGAATGTCACAAGTGGCTGAAAAAGTCACCAATAACTTCAAAAAGTCTTGGAAGTGTCTAGACAAACACTATGGCTCTGGTATTCAACTTGAAGGATGATGAATAAGTCAATGATGGCTTGAAGAAGTCTTAAAACTCTCTGAACAAGGACTATGGGTAATTTGACTTGCTGGATAGAACAACAACCCATAGTTTAGAAATGTCCCACAACTTAGAAAATATTTAGACAAAGACAACGTATTGGTTTACGATTTGTTGGATGGAAAAAAACGACCAACAACTAAAATAAGCTTTAAGAAAAAGTTTGAAAC
Organism: Brassica napus; assembly: GCF_020379485.1. Lineage (NCBI taxonomy): Eukaryota > Viridiplantae > Streptophyta > Magnoliopsida > Brassicales > Brassicaceae > Brassica > Brassica napus. Next base: position 17,411,376 of record NC_063439.1, read on the forward strand.
GAAAAAGAAAAAACTGATTCCTTACATTACGTATGATCCACGGCTTACAAAAGTCTCGACACAAAGACAATATGGGTTTAGAAAAAGGTCCTTGATGAAATAGAAAAAGTTCAAACGGCTTCTTAGACATGCTAAAAGGAAAAAAATTACCAGCTTCTTAGACAAAAGTCCTTCGACGGAATAGAAAAAAACTTGTTGGATGGAAAAGAAAAAACGACCAATGACGTAACTTGATGTATGGAAAAAGACCAACTGCTTCACGAGGTAAAGATTCTTGACAAAAAGATTGTGCATCAAGAAATCAGATTCTTAGACTTGTTGGATGATAAAACAACTAACGCTTTGTTGTATGGAACATGACTGGCGGCTAATTAAGTCACACGACTAAGATTCTTGAACAAAATTTATGAACCCGAGGCAGATTCTTACTTAACCACACGCCTTGGATAAATTCCTACTTAACCACCACTGCTTAAAGGGCTAAAGACAAAAACTACATTCTGATTCGTTGAATGGAAAAATACGACCACAGCTTCAAACACTACAAATAATTGTTTACAAATCTATGGTGAATTAAATACTAATTAATTATAATTATTTCTTTTCAGGTATGTGCTTCAGAAGGTGTTCAAATTGTCAGACTAATCACGATTCTGTTTTGTAGAATAAAAGACCGGTCACTAGAATTTTTGTATGTCAGTCGTCTCTGTTTTGATCCTTCTAGTTCCAAGTCTGCTTTTGGTGTTGCTTACTCAGTTATGTCGATTTTGTAAGAACTACTGAGTGAATTTCTTCTCCCAATCATTAGAACGGTCTTCTCTTTGACTTTTTCAGGTATGTCCTCACTTTTTTTTTGAACGGCACAGGTATGTAATGTCCCTCCCTTATCCTTTTGCTTCTAGCGTTTTGATGTTTGTGTCTATTTTCTTCTCCACCAGTCGATTTTTAATCCTAATCTAACGTATCTCGAAATCATTGACGTCTCATAATATTTATTTTAATTTTATATTATCTAACCAAATCTCACACAGTATAAACATTAAAAATAGAACTATGAATGTGGTATTTTTGACAACTTCTCTTCAAAAAATACATATATGTTTTTTTTTTGTTGGTACAAAAAAAAAATACATATATGTTCGTAAACATCATTGATATATTTATAATTACAAAAATAACTATCTAATAAGTAATTATTTTAAAAGATAGAATTTTATAAGGAAATAAAATAATAAAAACAGAAAACTATATTAAATACAACAAATTATATAAATCAATTATATTTTTAGTTCAAAACTAAACTAAATTTTTAATCCAGAGTTATTATTTATTTATAAAATACCAAGATACCAAAAAGCTTACATCCTTAGTTACTATTCAAAGAGGTCCCCAACAGCTGCAACTTGCAACTAAAACTTAATGTCTCTGAAGTGTAAAAATTATAATCATGCTGCGTTGAATGATCTCACACAGGATGAAACATCATAGGAATTATTAAGTTCAGTAAACAGATGACTATTTTTTTTTTTTTTTAACAACAGATGACTATTAAATCGACAAAACTCCACAACGTCGAAGTGTTTCCTCTACAAATTAGTGAGACAAAACGATAAAACAAAGCTTTTAGCGATGAGCTATAAACAATTTGATCCATGGCTGCTAAAGTGTACCAGCAGGACTTTGAATCATACTGGACTTTAAATAGTAACCAGATGCTTTTTGGACAAGGAAAGGAACAGAAAATACAATTTGGCTAAATCAAGAACCGTCTCACTTACATACTGTCCCTCCTGTCCAAACTTGGTCTTACACCTTAAAAGGCTACAGCAGCAATTAACATTCGAACAAAAGCACAAATCAAAACCAACACGAGAAAAAAACATCTGATCTTCCTTTCAGCGCATCCGAAAACTTTCCTTTCCTTCTCATTCTAAAACATTTATCTAATTATCACGTCTCGGTTGCCTTTTGCGTGGAGCAGCGGTTTCTTCCTTCTTCTCTGCCTCATCTTCACTTTTTGAGCTCTCTCCTACTTCTGGTTTCTTCTTTTCCACAGTTGCTGCCGCCTGTAAACAACCCCATTTTTTTTTTATTTCTTTAGCTCCTCTTTCACTTGTCCCCCATATATTACAAAATCCCAAAACAAAACAAAAATGACAATAAAATTTGTACCTTCTTCCCACCGAAGATAAGCTTGATGAAGAGCGAGAAAAATACTACGACAATGGAGACGAGGACACCAATGGTTAAGTTTGGTTGTTCCTCAGCTTTCTCAATCAGTTCCTACAAAACGAAACCATTTTCAAAATCGCTTTAGGTCCCCTCCTCAAGGTCGAGTCATCATGATAACATGGTTTGAATGAGGGAGAACTAACCGTGATCTTAGACTTGTACGCACTTAGGAAAGAAATGTCTGCAACCTTGTTCAAGAGGTCGAACACAACCTTCTGCAAACAATCATGAACAGAGATGAATAAATGTATGTATTTTACGAGAAGCCATATATTTTTGGTTCTGTTGGAAAATCAAACTTGCCTGGTAGCTCTTGAGACCATCTGCAGAGCCAGCAGCTTCCTCTTCTGCCTTTTGTTTCTCTTTTTCAACATCAAACTTAGGCTTCCAAGTGGTCTGTCTGTAAGTCTCGGCGACCTTCTCGTCTTTCGCTATCAACATGTTGTCAAACAAGATACCGTCTTGCATTGTCCAGATCTCTATACCTATGGCGGCAATGGGTTCGTAATCGGGTCTGTCTAGCTCAAAGTAGTCAGGGTTAGGGATGTCTCTGGGTTTCCAGATTCCCTTGTAAGCAGGGTTATCTATGAGAGGTGCACTCCACTTGCCCTTGTAAGCAGGGTTCTTCTTCATCGGTCTCTTCCATTCACCACAACCTGGTGCTGTTTCACACTTGGGGTTGTCAATCTTTGGAGCCTCCCACATACCATCTTCCTCATCATCCCAATCTTCGGGTTTGGTCGCCTCTGGGTCGTCAACCTCCTCAGGCTCATCGTCTAACCATCCTTCTGGTTTCTCAGCTTCCTCATCTTCGATCTCCATGGGTGCATCCTCGTCCCAGTCGTCAGGCTTCACGGCGTTAGGATCAGGAATCTTGGCTCTTTCATCCCAGTCTTCTGGTTTCTTGTCCTCAGGGTCAGGGATGGTCTTGTCAGGGATCAATGCAGGCTCAAAGTCTTCTCCAGAGAGTAAATTAGCCTTTTTCTTCTCCTCTCCATCAACCAAAATGCTAACCTCGTTGTCGGGCTTCAAGATGGCGGTGTAGACATGAGAAAGCTTGTCATGAGGAACAGAGGGAGGGAACTTGAGGTGGTGCTCGACGTACTCGCCACTCTTGGGATTCTTGTGCTTCAAGATGAAATGCACTTTGTTTGTGGCTCCACACTTGTCAGGCCCAAACATGATGGAGTAAGGAGATTCACTATTGAACCCCTCAGCAGTCCATCCAGCATCTTGAGGACGGAGGTATTTCAAGTAAGCACCACCACACTCAAGCCCCTCCTGGAAACGAACCTCGTACTGAAGAACAACTGTTCCATCCTTGAGGTTTAGAGGCTCGTCAAGCTCTTTCACTATACCATACTTACGGGCCTTCTCGCTTACGAGAAGTCCGTAATCATCATGTCCCTCACTCTTTGCATGCTTCCACACACCTGAAACAGATAAAAAAGCTCTTAAAAAAGAAGCTTCTACGCAAAAGTGGGATAATGATCAACAGCTCAGGTCCGACAACTAGGGAGAGATTCAAGTTTTGCAGCAGAAAAAAAAAACATGCATTGGTTACAGATTATCATTAAGAAAACATTTTGCATGACAAGACCAAACCATTCAACATCATAACGTGAGGTCACGAATCACATTACCACTAAGTCAGATTTAACATTCTCGATTTGATTCCTCTATATGATGAATGCAACACATTACAACTCACTTAAACAATTCAAACTCTCTGAATCATTAAATTTCCTAAAAGTGACGAAGATCACAAAACATATACTTAACTACAATGCACTGTGAGTTTACAGGTATACAATTACCTTCGTAATCACCATTCTTCGAAACGATCCAGCGACCTTCGAATGGCTCATCGAACGATTCATACAACACCTGAACAGAAAACGAGTATCCAGTTAAGTCAATCAGTTATCTAAAATCTTCAGATCTACCAAAAACATTTTCTCAGAAAATTAAAAATTACCGTCTGATCGTCACAGTAGCAAAGCTTCTGGAGCGAAACCAAAGCTAAGGTAAGCAAAAGGCCGGATAATAGTTGCCGGTCTCTCATCATCGGAAACCTCAGGATCTAGTCGGTCGTTCACCGGAGAGCAGATCGGAGAAGAGAGTAGAGTGTTGGTATTTTCCAAATTACTTTCTGAATAATTAGATATTTATTCAATCCCGTAGACTCGGTCGTGAGTTTCAATTTGTTGTTTCCACCAATGATATCGCTTGCCACGCGATGATAACCACTCATATGCCGCCACGTCAGTCAAATGCGAGCTCTCCTACGTGCAAGTTATATTGCTATTATTGGGCTGGGCCTACCAAACAATTAAAGAGTCTCTAAGGGAAACAGAGTCTTTTCGGCTCTATACTTTGAGAAATTATTAAAATTATTTTAATGAAGAGAAAAAGACTAGAATTTTCAAATTTTCAAATGATGACAAGTTTTTTTTTTAATTTTTTTTTTCAAATTTTCTTTTTATAGTTTAAAAATAATTTTTGAAACTGTTTTATAAATTTTTATTTTTTATTTTAGTATTTATTTTTTATAAAATTTTAAACCCTAATTCCAAAACTCCACCCCCTTAACTCTAAACCCTAAGGTTTGGATTAATTAATCCAAGGGGTATAAGTGTATATTTACCTCTTTAATGAAACTTATTTTTGTGACTTTGAGCCTTGAGTGCTACTTTGGGAACAAAAACTTGGTTTGGTGCTATCCTAGTCTTTTTCTCTTTAATGAATGTCATTTTTGTGACTTTCTCCTTCTATTGCTATTTTTGAGACATAAACTTCAAAAGGTGCTATTATTGACAATTGCCCTTTTTTATTTTTATTTTATTTATTTATATTTATTTTTGTTTGTTTATTTAATTTTAAACCAAGGGTATTAGGGATATTTTACCCTTTAATGAATGTCATTTTTGTGACTTTCTCCTTCTAGTGCTATTTTTGAGACATAAACTTCAAAGGTGCTATTATTGACAATTGCCGTTTAATGAATTTGGAAATTAAAACTAAACTTAATTGTTTTTAAAATTTTATGCAGATTTTATGTATTATTTACAAATCATAATTTATATCATATGTTATTTATTGATAGATTTGATTTCGCAATTAATATACAAAGATTAATTAGTTAAAATGCAAATATTCAACTGTGGAAAAAAATTTGAATTTGTAAATACTAACTAGGTGTCTTGCCCGCATATGCGGGCTTAATCGTTTAACAAATATTTATTAGTTTATTTTTTATTAATTCAAAAACCATCATAATAACTTATTATTTATGTTTTCAAAAAAATTAAATCAAACATATATATATATATATATGACAAAAATCTAATTAAATATATATGTTTAATTAAAATTTATTAAAGATAACATTGACTTTAACTACTGAATTTAATATAATTGTTTTATAGTTTATTTTTAAATTTTATAATTGAAAAATATGTTTTAAGATAACAACACAATATATAAGACTTATCTTATTTTAAAAAAAGTTAATATTATTAATACAAATTCGTTTTTGGTTATATAATTAATTATATATAAAATTCATTAAGGGTATTATAGATATTAACCTCTCTAACTTTTAACGTGAGAGCTCGATTCCAAAAATTTACTTTGCAAATAATAGTATAATTAATTAAAATTTATTAAAGATAGCATTGACTTTAACCACTGAATTTATTATAATTGTTTTATAGTTTATTTTGAAATTTTATAATTGAAAAATATGTTTTAAGATATAACAACACAATATATAAGACTTATCTTATTTTAAAAAAAGTTAATATTATTAATAAAAATACGTTTTTGGTTATATAATTAATTATATATAAAATTCATTAAGGGTATTATAGATATTAACCTCTCTAACTTTTAACGTGAGAGCTCGATTCCAAAAATTTACTTCGCAAATAATAGTATAATTAATTAAAATTTATTAAAGATAACATTGACTTTAACCACTGAATTTATTATAATTGTTTTATAGTTTATTTTTAAATTTTATAATTGAAAAATATGTTTTAAGATAAAAACACAATATATAAGAATTATCTTATTTTCCAAAAAGTTAATATTATTAATTAAAATTCGTTTTTGATTATATAATTAATTATTTAGAAAATTCATTAAGCGTATTATAGATATTAACCGCTCTAACTTTTAACGTGAGAGCTCGATTCAAAAAATTGAATTTGTAAATACTAACTAGGTGTCTTGCCCGCATATGCGGGCTTAATCGTTTAACAAATATTTATTAGTTTATTTTTTATTAATTCAAAAACCATCATAATAACTTATTATTTATGTTTTCAAAAAAATTAAATCAAACATATATATATATATGACAAAAATCTAATTAAATATATATGTTTAATTAAAATTTATTAAAGATAACATTGACTTTAACCACTGAATTTAATATAATTATTTTATAGTTTATTTTTAAATTTTGTAATTGAAAAATATGTTTTAAGATAACAACACAATATATAAGATTTATCTTACTTTAAAAAAAGTTAATATTATTAATAAAAATTCGTTTTTGGTTATATAATTAATTATATATAAAATTCATTAAGGGTATTATAGATATTAACCTCTCTAACTTTTAACGTGAGAGCTCGATTCCAAAAATTTACTTTGCAAATAATAGTATAATTAATTAAAATTTATTAAAGATAACATTGACTTTAACCACTGAATTTATTATAATTGTTTTATAGTTTATTTTTAAATTTTATAATTGAAAAATATGTTTTAAGATATAATAACACAATATATAAGACTTATCTTATTTTAAAAAAAGTTAATATTATTAATAAAAATACGTTTTTGGTTATATAATTAATTATATATAAAATTCATTAAGGGTATTATAGATATTAACCTCTCTAACTTTTAACGTGAGAGCTCGATTCCAAAAATTTACTTCGCAAATAATAGTATAGATTAATTAAAATTTATTAAAGATAACATTGACTTTAACCACTGAATTTATTATAATTGTTTTATAGTTTATTTTTAAATTTTATAATTGAAAAATATGTTTTAAGATAACAACACAATATATAAGAATTATCTTATTTTCCAAAAAGTTAATATTATTAATTAAAATTCGTTTTTGATTATATAATTAATTATTTAGAAAATTCATTAAGGGTATTATAGATATTAACCGCTCTAACTTTTAACGTGAGAGCTCGATTCCAAAAATTTACTTCGCAAATAATAGTATAGATAAAAATCCAAATGACGATGGTTACGACTTAGGACATAACTGTACTAAATCCAGCACTCTTGTTCACTCTCTCATCTCTTTCCATCACTCCCCTAACTTTAACCACATCCTCCCATCTCTCAGCATTTGCATACATCTCCACCATCACTTTATACACTCCTCCATCCTCTGGACTCAATTCCTTAACTCTCTCTGCAGCTTTCTCTGCTACCTCTATGTTCCCGTGGATTCTACATCCTCCCAACAGACCGCTCCACGCCAAGAGTTTCTCTCTGTTCCCTCCATCTTTAGGCATTCTCTCAATCATCTCCGCTGCTTCTTCGATCAACCCCGCTCTTCCCAGCAAATCCGCCATACACCCGTAATGTTTCATCTCTTTATCGACATCATACAGAGACCCCATTTGGTCGAAAAGCTTCTTGGCTTCATCAACTAGACCAGCATGGCTGCAACCCACTAAAACGCTTATGAAACTAACTCCATCAGGTTTGATACCAGAGCTAACCATCGTACGGAAGTAATCAACAGTTAGCTCGCCGTAACCGTGCATGGCGAGACCAGTGATGATTGCATTCCATGTGAACAAAGTTTTGTCTGAACATAAACTAAAGATCTCCATGGCTGTCTCGATGAAACCACACTTGGCATAGAAATCCACCAATCCAGTAGCTAAAAACGAATCAACGAAAAGTCTGTTCCTTTTGGCGTAATCATGTATAGCTTTCCCTTTCTCTAAATCTCCCGACTGTGCACAGGCTGAAAGAGTTGAGACAATGGCCACGTTATCAGGTTTGAAGCCAGAAGCAAGCATTTCGTCGAAGAGGCTGATAGCTTCTCTGCAACAGTTCATCTGCGCATACCCAGCAATGAGACTGTTCCACGACACCAAATCACGAAAAGGCATTGAATCGAACAACTCCCGTGCACGAACAACCTCACGTGCCTTCACTAACCCATCAATCAGCACGTTGTACGTGACAACATCTCTTTGAGGATTTTCGTCGAACAGCTTCAAGGCACTTTTAATCGAGATGTTTGTTAAGTAGACCCGGATCAGAGTGTTCAAAGTGAACAAATCAGACAACAACCCGAATCTCAAAGCTTGACAATGCAAGGCTTCGACTAAGGTAAAGCTAACGTTCTTCTTCGCACAAGCCTTGAATACGAAAGGGAAGGTGTGGAAGTCGGGAGGAACAGAACGACGTCGCATCTGGACGTAGAAACGGTGAGGAGACAGAGACGGCGCATGAAGGGAATAGACTCTAATGATCGTGTTGAAGCAAAACGTAGATGGGTTTGTAATGAAACTGAACACCGCAGCTGCATAACTCGCGACGACACAAGTGGATAAAGGATGTGTCGCTGTCGGAGACGGTGTTATAGAGGTGATAGCGAAGAGGATATTGGTGAGAACAGAGTTCTGATTCGGACCGTTGGAGATCCGACCGGAAGTGATGAACTGTGCATGAAACTGATGCACATGTCTTAGGGTTTTACACAGCTTCTGTATTGATGACATTTTGACTTGGAAAATAATGCAAAGCTTTCTCTTTTAAAGGAAAAGTTTTCAGAATAAAAATTAATCAGATCTCTTGTTTACATTTTCTACAATGGAAAGCTAAAGTTTTTTCTTTCACCATCATCAAATCAAATGAGCTGATCACTGTATCTCTCGTTAGGTTCTTTTAATCAAGGGCTAGATTTTTCTTCATAGCTTCGTAAACAAGGTAGGAGATGCTTGCGGAAGGGATGACTTTGAAAAGATTGGGGAAGATTCCTCTGTAAAAGCCTCTTACACCTTCCCCTTTTAGCGTCTTCAGAAACTCTTGGCTCATGCTCGTCTTTGCGCTATCAGCTTGCATTCTGATTAATAATAGTTTTACTAAACTCAGTTCAGATATTTAAAACAAAAAAAAAAAAAAGAAAGGAGAAATGATTAGGTTTTGATAGTTTAACCTTGTTCGTACGACTTGCAACGGGTAAACACACGATGCTCCAAGAGCTCCTGATGTCATTCCACATCCTAGTTGCACGAGAGGACCCGGCTCTGCACAGTACAAAGTCTTTAGTAGCACCAGTGTTAAAGATCACGTAAAAAGTAGTGATTAGTAAAAATCTAACCGTCATGATGAATGTACGTCCTTGAAAAGTCTTTGAGAGTTTCGTAAGCAGCAAGGTCAATCCCAGCGTAAGGTATAATCCCAAGAAGAGAAGGATAAAGACCCTTGTAAAACGCTCGAGGTCCTTCTTGAACCCAAATCTCCTTGGTCAGTTTCAACAGATTCGGTGTCTTCCCAAGCTCACTCACACAAGTCTGCAACCTAGTCTTCACTAGATCCATAGGGTAAATAGCGGTTTGAGCCACTGCGCCAGCCAACCCACCAGCCAAAAGCCTCCCCTTTGTGCCAATCTCACCATCTCCTCCACCGATAATAGGCTTCAGCATCTCGTAAGCAGCAAACTTGATGGCGCTCTCAGGAGCCACTTTCGTCACATTCAGCCCGTTGCCTCTGAAGAAACCCAACAGCTTGTCCTCCCTCCATATTTTCTTGATGGTCGGGACAACTCCTGACTTTGTTCTCTGAACTTGCAAAACAACTTTAAGACGGTCTAGAGGCGCGGTAGCGGTTCTAGAAACAGCTCCGGCAAGTCCTCCGGCGAGGAGTAGTTTGCTTCTTTGAGCGTGTTTGCTTATACCGTCAGGTATGACAGGCTGCTCCCCAATGTCTATTAAGCAAACTCTTTCCCAGTGATGGTAAATATTCTCAACAGTGGCTTCATGGGGGTGCAGCAAAAGAAAGTCCCTCCACTCTTGGAAAGTTATAGTTCCGTTTTTGTCCTTATCAACATGCTCCATAAAAGAAGCCAGTTCCTTATCTTCAATTTCAATGCCTACAAAAAAGCCATAAGAAGGGCACTTTGAATCTTATAGAGAGACTAAGCAGAGAGTTGCAAAGGGCATCAAAGTTTCCTCTTTTAGCAAAATACACATCACAAAGCCATAAAAGAGTAATGGAACAGTGTGGGAATGAGAATCAGAATACCAGACTTAGCAAGAGCCTGGGAGAGCTCGTCTGGGCAAATGTCGTCGTTGCGTTCAACATCAATGGCTTGGAAGATGATGTAAAGCTCAAGCTCCTTAGCGTCCATGTAGCGACGAAACTCCTCGTAGTCAACGCGCCCATCTCGATTCGAGTCGCAGACTCTAAGCAAATCTCTAGCGTATTTGTACTTTGGAGGAATACGAAGCGAAGTCAGGCCTTTCTCGATGTGGGTGTCGTCTAAGAACCCTAACTTGGAACTGTCGAAGAATTCGAACAGTCTTCGAATCCTGAGGTCTCTCTCTTCCTTGGTCTCGTGTAATGCCACCAGCACGTCTTCCATCGTCGTGGCTCCGTGCTTCTTAGCCGGAGTTTGGTTGAGTTTTCCGCTCTCCATCAATCAAGAAACCCAGATGAAAAAGTCGGAGGGAGCTCCAACGTTACTGGAAGATGTGCAGTGTCGTGTCGGAAGAATTCAAAATGTGACGCTCACTGGACAAAACGTTGTCTCTGATTTGACCCAAACATATGTAAGGCAACGACTATTGAGCGAAGATTGGAGAAGTGAGAACACCGATCTGACTTTCAATCTTTGTTGGCTCTTTGTGGAAGAAGCAAAAAAAATATCTACCACAACTGCTTCATTATTTTCCGTGTGGACCACTTCCAATTCTTCCACGTCCACCACACAAAACACACCATCAAATAAAACCAGTCGTCTAGTTTTGGTTTGAATCAATAACAAAGTAACAATGAGTACCGGTCTACCAAATCTCAATTGAAGACGGTTTACGTGGATTGATACAGAACAAAGACTCACTGATACAGAGAATAAGTAACTTTTTTTGTTATTCTCTCTCTTAATTTGTAAATTTTCATTTATTTTAAATAGTAAGAATTTCTTTTAAACATTCACGTGGGAAGTGCTCTTAAATAACTTAGGGCACCTGTTTTTTTTTTCTCAATTTCAACTTTCATTCACCAATTCGTGGTAACGAGATTACAACCTTACACGATTTTCACCCCACATACAATATCGTGATCTAGTATCACCCAGGAACACTTATAGGATCCTACGTTACCCGAATCAATCCGATATTACATTTTTCACTACTACGAGAACAAGATCATCCCACTACTCGGAATGAACCGTCTCTTAAACCCTAACTTAGACCACACGATGCGAAAACAGTGTCAAACAAACGGACAATGAAACGTAAACTGACTTATAATATAGAGAACAAGCAGTTGATCTTCCAATAATCCGAGTTCAGTTCGATATCAATCGCCTCAACACCTAAAAGACGCATTTCAGCCTCAGTTCATACCCGTTCTCTTCCACTGCCTCTATCCTTAGCCAAAAAACTGGACAGAGTCATCTAGACTGAAAGACGGACCTTGACCGGTAAAGCCATCTTTAGTGGAGAGCTCTTCTCATAATTTTCAACCAAAATATTATTAAAAAAGTTAAAAATAGAAGAAAGGAGATAAAATTAGAGAGAATCGTCTCTTTATAAAGAGGCATTTGAGAAAGTAATTCTACAGTTGTCCTTATTTTAGTGGTACATCAGAATTTTAGACATTTAATTTTAATACAAAAAGCAAATCATCTTTATACACTAATATAATATCACCCAAAAATTAAATTTGAGAAATTAACCAGTGCTGATACTCTAAAGCTCTCCGGTGAGGGACTTTTCTCTTCTATTTCCTCTACTTTTTTTATTATTGTTTAATTCCTAAGAAACTCACCTAAGAGGTCATCCATTGCTGATGGTCTTAGAACATTCACATTGGAGAGCTCTTGATCATGTTCTTAAATAAAAATAAATAAACTAGGAAAGAGAAGAGTGAGAGAATGAGCAATGGTGATTATGATGTACTCGCACACAAGCTCTTTTAATAAAAAAAATACAATTAATCTCTTATATATTAATTGAGAAACATTACAATATTGTTTTATAGTCACGTGTCACCATGAGAATGAAATTCAAAATTCTTATAGAAATAGATTGGTCCATCTTAACTCATATAATATTTTTTATTAAACTAACTATTAAATTGATAAATAGTGTACAAAATAATATTCTCGCACTTTCCTTAAATAAAAGCTACGGAATTACCTAATATGGTTAAAGTATATATGACAATTAATGATTATGAATAATACATATTTGATAATAATTTTTGTATCTTAGCTTTTTTTATTTAAGTTTATGTTATTAAAAAATATTAAACAACCACATTAACCATATAATAAACAAAATTATTTTTTTTCTTATATGTTATATTTTGAATTTTTAAAACGACTATAAATTACTGAAAACGTTAAATGTCTCATATTAAAATTTTGTGATCAATGGTTTAACTTTTTTTTGTGGTAACAACAAGATACAAATGATCATAAATTGTATGAATATGAAATCTCATTTACTAGACATTCATATTATATAATAATATAGTTTAAAATTAAACTATATAACATAGAAAAATACTTAAATATGATAATTTCCAAATTTGTATTGGAAAAGTATTGAACCTTAATATTTTAATTTTGAAATTTTCATTCAAAAAATCGCACATTAGAAATTTTTGTGTTTATCACATGAGTATGAATTCTCAATAATAAATATTTATATTAAAATATATTATATATCCATGTTCGTGTCATTGAAATTTAGTTATATACCATATAAAATAAATAAAATGATTGTTTTGATTTATTTACTAAAAAAAGTATCCTAAATAAACAAGATGTATACATAATAAGTATATGAATACAAATAAATAATAATAGATAAACATTATTTTTATATATAACATTCATCTCGTACAATTGTGCGGGTCTTAAGAGAGAATGTAGAAGTGCTCTATACCAACAACATCTCTAACAAATGTTCTAGATGTGTCATCATTCTATGGCCTAATTTTTTAAAAGAAAATTTAAAATAAACAATCAATTAAAATATTATTTTACGAGATGGATTCTATCCTTCACAAGGCCCGTCAGATAGCCGGTCAGACCCATCAAAATTGAGTATCCGCTTGGTTTCACAAGATGTACGACAAATCACCAGCTCGACTCAGGACTGCTTTTAGCCGACTCAAGCAGGCGACCAAACACAATCAGCTCAGCGGCTTAGCTCGTCAGCCTGATCACTCAGCCCGACGGGCTAAAGCCCATTAAAGCAGGCGACCTAGGGAAAGGAGATGTGAAGACCGGCTATATTAGGAGACGGGGAGACATCAAGAAAAGGGATCCGAACATCTACACACACACTTAGGGGTTAGAATTAGGGTTTACTTCTTTATATTCTTTTCAGCTTGTACTTTCCCGGCGAGCTCCTCGAGCATCGGCTTGTTTCACTGTTCGTTTCGTTACTTGTAACCAACAAACATCTTTCCGATCTAATAAAATACCTTCGAAACTAACCCATGGACGATTTTTGTCTCTCTCACTTGTTTCCGACCAAACTCGGTTCAAACAATTATTATTAAGAGCATGTGTGAGAGAAAACCATTGATGATGCTCTGATGCTCTTGTTTGGAGAACTTTCTCAGTGAGTGTTCTCACATATGTCAACTTACTAACAATTTTAGTTATTAAAAATAAATGCAAAATAACTATATAATTAAAATATTAATATTTTTTGTTTGTTAAGAGACTTGCATGTGTTCTATTTTGGGTGAATTTGCGAGATAGCCAAAATCTAGAGTATAATTAGGCAAATGACTATGATTTTGACATTATTGAGTGAATAATATTTTGCCTTCTCCCAAGCCGGTTATACCCCTACTGAAAACAAGTTACCGGTCAAAACAAAAGGAGAGATGACATCGATGACTTAATAGATGGATCACATTCACTGTGTACTGTTAACTAACAAATCAAGCAAATATATCCACGTCACATGCTTTCTTACCACGTATATGTTAACTGTGCTATATAAATGTTTTATTCCATTTATAAAAGTACTATGTTTGATAGAAACAAACAGAACACCTTCATATGAAACAGAACTAGAAACCTTAAACTCAATTCCACACCTAAATACTACGCCCTAAACTCGAATCTCTAAACTAAAACTCAAATATTAAATCTAATTTCTAATTATAATAATTTTAAAAAATAAAATAAAATAAAGATATATAAAATTTGAACTATTGTTCTATACTATCTAAAATAGAGTGGAGACTATTCTTCAGAACTAATGCATTTGTGTTCAACCTTAACCCACCTCCAACCAAAATAGTATATAACACCAATCCCATCCCAACCCCTCAATAATAAACCATATAACAACCCTACCATAAACCCTTAAATACTTAACCTTAAACCATAATCATTATACCCTAAACTCAAATATAAACCCTAAATTCAAATATAAACTCTCGACCTAAATAGAATGGAACTAAATAAATAGCATAATACATATTGGTGAAAATATTAAATGTCTATGATATTATCGAAGAAGTTAATGCTAATTCCATCTTTACCTCCTTCACCTACAAAATACTATACCCTAAACTTTAATCCCTAAACCCTAAACCCAAATATAAACCATAAACCCAAATATTAAAAGTATATAAACATTATCATTCTACATTAGGCATATAGAATAGAAAATCTGAAAATGTAGTTACAATCTAAAACTCATCTTAACATATTTTTCAAATATTGATATGGTTATGCCTTCATGGAAGATGGTAATTCTTGTCACAATATCAACCCCAACCATACATAAACTAAACCCTACACGGAAATATAAACCCTAATCCAATATCAACCCCAATCTTTCATAAACTAAACCCTAGCCACTAATCACTAAACCCTATATGGAATATAAACTTTTATCCAACCTCAAACTCAATCTTTCATAAATTAAACCCAAATTTCAAAATGTATGTAACATGCATTTTCATTCTACATGAGCATATAGAATAGAAAATGTAACAAACGATATAGCAAAATACATATATATTGTCCAAAATTTTGAAGTGTCTATGATTACATGAAATGATGTAATGCTTACACCAAATTCAGGTTGATTGTAGCGAAAAGAAATAAAGATTAATGGCATTAAAAGAGGTGGAAGAGACAAGATAATATGAATATCATTTCCATTCAACATCACACTGTATTCTGTTTTATTTGATGTCATAATAAATTATGTTCTATTTACATTCAGATATATTATTTTTTCTTTACAAAATCATATAAAGACTAATATAAAACACATGTATACATCGATACAAAACTCATATCAATGGAACATGAAACAACAAAGAACAAGATTGAACCATTTCTTTCAGACATCGAATGAAATATAACTTACTAAATAGTACATTATATATTAATAAACGTGACAAATAAGAGAATACCTGTTCCATTTCTTAAAATAGTATAGAAATACTATTATCCTTCCAACTCATTCTTGACAAACCTGAAAAACACAATGAAAAATAAGCACACATTAGTATACAAGTTGAAAGGAAATGGCAACATATGAGATAGGCTACTAGTATATGAATTACTCTCTGCTTAGGCTAAATGTTTAGTTGTGTCAATCGAAAATAGCCTATGCGAGTAAAAAAATAACACATGCAATTAGAATTATACCATCTGAAATAATATAGAATATATATATGGAAAGGAACTGAAGGTCAGATGGAATGGAAAACGAATAATATATTAGTTTTGATACGATTCTTCAGAAATAGCAGAGAATGGAATGGCACGTAAGTAGTCTAAAACTAAGATTTTCCATTTCAAATAGCACATGTTCCATAAGATATTCCATTTCACAGAGAACTAAATTTGTTTTATCGTAAAAGGACTTTTCATTCTAAAATGATTATCCCCTTCGCAGTAAACAAATGAGTACGACAAACCAAAAAAAGTTCAACCCTAAATCAATTTGTTTGCCTCAGCTTACTAGATCGGACAGGCAACATAAACGATGGGTTAGATTTATCAACTTAGAATAGACTAGGGCCGAATCTATTCCACATAAGGGGAAAAAGCATGGAAATAATATAATCTGTGGCACAAAACAGAGAACTTACAATATTGCAACAGATCTCAACCTAATCGCCAATATGAAGGAGATGAGGCTATGGTGGTCGTTCATGCCGATTACACTTACGAACTCTAATGAATCTCCTTTGAATTTCGAATCGGCGCGTTCGCTTGACGAACCTATGACGAGTGACGAGTTTGAATGGAAGACGATGCCTCCGCGGTGGATGGAAGAGCAATATACGGTGGAATCTGCTGCTTGATTCTGCGATTCAACAAATATCGGCCAGAAACTTTTCACCTTTTTAGAAAGTGACGAAGAAGAAAAAATTACTTTTGGGAGATGTGTGACTTTCTGATGACCACGCGTAATTTTTGCTTGGTTGGATAATTAATTTTTTTTTTTTGAACTGCAGGTTGCGTTGAAGGCTAGCAGGGTAATATTATAGAAAATACACTCTATATGGATGTATGGTAGGGCATTTGGCTATGGAGCTAAATATTATTTTTTTCTTAGCCATACGCTCCAATTTCTCTTCTATTTTTGCTGATGCTCTTAGGTCAACCTTATCAATTTAAAAATTTTCCAAGGTTTTTAAAATTAAAATATGTTAATATTTAAAATTTAGATATGTAATTATTATTTTTTGATGAAATATTAAATTTATTGATCGACTAAATAAAAATGTTTATGTACAGCCAAAGAATGCTAAAGATCAAAAGAAACTGTGTCTCCTAACTATATCATGTATGAGCTCCGAACCAACAGTGAAGTCGACCCTGCAACTTCGGCTTCTATGCATATCTAATAGATAAAATTATTTGCCTTATAGTTTTGTCAATGATTCTAGCAAGCTGACCCACTGGTGGGGAATGCTGAGAATGTCTTCTCTCGTTTCTCTAACGCCATATATAGTATATTGAATCATGGAATGACAATCACAAGAGTATAAAGGTTAACAGACCATGAGAGCCTGCCAAAATTGTCTGAACATTCTCATCCCAATCCAGGGATGGAGCTGGATACAATAGCGTACCTAACACCTGCAACTACAAAGTATAGGTATAGGGGTACGCAAAGAAAAAATGATTTCTAGTCTCTTCATGTTTCCCACAAAATAGACAGCTTTGAATATGATCCTAGCTCTGTATTTTAAACTCCGTATTTTTAATATTTATTTTTTATTTTTTTTAGCTTGAAACCCTAACTCCAAAATCCCACTCTTTAAATCTAAACCGTAAGTTTAGATTATCTTTTAATAAAACTTATTTTGGTCATTTTCGTCATTGAATTTTTTTTTTTTTGACGTCGTCATTGAAAGCTATTTTGTGAAGATAAACTAAAAAGGTATATCCTAAAAAATTTCTCTTATTTTAATGTTATGTAATATCTATCATATTTTATTTATTTTGGTATACTTAAATTATTATAAATTAAGTTTAGTATATATATTTATGAAGATAAATAATTATAAGGACTAAAAGAAAAAGAAAAAATAGTTTTGAGGTTCTGAATAGTGAAACTTCAGGTTTGAAGTTTTACTATTCAGAACCTCGGAAGATTTGAGATTGGATTGAATAACACAAGAATTCAAAATTTGAAAATTTGACATCAGTTTGGAAATGCCATAAGTGACAGATGTATCTAATGACATCACTGCTTTCGTCATGAATTATCTTTTTCCAATTCCCCTTCCACAGTAAAATACAAAACATTTATGGTAATATGTTGGCAATAAAAGGAAGAAGACATTTATGGTAATATATTATGTCGGCCAAAAACAAAAAGAAACATTATTTATAGTAATATGATTGAATCGTGAGCACATATTATAAAACACTAGAGATTTTTTCCGCGCTTCGCGCAGATTGTGTCTTATAAATTTATTTTATTTATAATATTATTTGTCGGTTTGTTTCTTTTACATTAATTTTTTGTTTTTCCAATGTGAGTTTTTCTTAATTTAAATTTATATGTTTATAGTTTTTCTTTTTTCTGGTTGTAGATGGAGAATTATATTTTTTATTGATAGTTTTTGAATGTGACATAAACTTTTTGAAATTTTAAAATAATGTTATATATAGTACAATTAACACATTAAAGAAGAGAAACATATTTAAGCACATTTTATACAGGTTTTATATACATAATTTTAAACATTATATATGTATATATTATAAGTTTGAAACATGTAAATGCTTTCTAAAGTTAAATACTTGTTCTGAGTTTACATAACTTATCGAAAGTTTTATTTTTTTTAAATTTAAATCACAGAAAAAAATCAAAAAGTCAGTATAAATGGGTTTTCTTGGGCTTTTAAATCAACACTGAAAATTTACATGAATCATATAACAACAGTTTTATAAACAACTCGATAAAATTTGACCGAGCCAAAGATTTTCACACAATATGTTCTTTCTTCTTCAAATTGCGAAGAGCCTATAGGCACAAGAAAAAAATCATAATTTTTGTTTTCACTTATTTAACATTTTTTTTCCTTTACACACGGAATTTATTACACTGCTATAAGCAATTGAGAACTCTATTCATATAAGATTCACATCTATGCATTTTGACAAAGAAGAATTTTAGCCATCTTTAGTTTCAGAATGAATCAACTTCAGTCATATACACTATATTTTCTCTATGATTCAAATCTTACAATTTTAATATATGTGCAGATTTCCATGTGAAAAAACACGCACGCCATCTATCGTTCAACCTATTACTTTTTCCAAAGTAAACACTATAATCCTCGTTTGGTTAGCTCCACAAACTAATCTCTTTGGATCAGTGTAACCTTTCAGAAAATGATAATCTTAACATCTTACAAAGAAAAAACAACAAATATTGACTTATTTATATGAATATATATTATTTTAAATCATTATAGTGGACGAAGAAAGCACCATAATTTGTACAACAAATTTTTTTTAGATTCACTTCATCATATTCACCATTTTACCATTTTAATTACATAATTTTATATGAGCTTCTTCACCTTTCCCGGTTATTTTCTCTTTATTTATAACTACAATATAAAGTTATAAACTATATATATATTATAAATTAATAATTTATTTACTCTTAAAGTAACGATTAAAAATAGAACATAATTCAATATAGATATATGATTCTATTAATAAATTAGCAGTTACAAATTTAAAATTTTTAGAAATATCAAAAGTTTTATATTAGTTAATTATCTTCTAAATGACATTTATTTTTAATTCTTTTTGGATGAGAATATTTTGGCTGAGGTGGATAGCCTCAAAAGCCTTGAATTTAGTCCCTTTTATATAGTAGGATTAAAATCACTAGATCGTTTTCCGCGCTACGCGCGGATAATTACTTTAATTTCTATAATTAATTTTGTTGTGTGAATATAAAATATTACAAAAAAAATTATGTATATAAACTATGTAGTATGTAAGGTATATAATATATGAGGGGAAACATACTGTGATTTTTGTTGTTTGAATGTTGCATATAATTTTTTCTTATTATTTTGTAATGATTTCTTTTATTAGTTTACCAAACTACCAAAATTGTATTTAGAATACAAAGACAGCTCAGATGATGTCGGAAAGTTTTTCTTAGTTGTGTTTCCTCGATTAGTTTTTTTATAAGCTTTAGATGGAAAATGTAGCTCTAACTCATGTATTGACTTTACTCTTATTTTCTTAGAGTTTGACAAAGAAAAGTGATACTGGTAATAGTTTTGATCGATTTCTAGTTTTGAAGTGTATTTTGTTGATGAACTTCTTTAATTGGATGAAGCTGAATTTTCAACACTTTCTTTTTGTACTCAGTTGTTCTTTTTGGTGATGTTAGTTATGTCGTGAAATAAAATTGTGTTACTGGTGTTTAAGCGACTAATAATGTTTCCAAAAATTGATAAAAAAAATAGTTATACATCATCTAGCATAATAAGTATTGTTTGTTTATTTTTTTATAAATTTTTGGGTTAATGATTGTTATCACAACGACATGATATTTTGATTAATTTTCATTAGAAACTCATAAATTTCTATAACTATATGAGTGTTATTTATATGTTTCGACTCTATTTGTAAGGTTATATATGTTTTAGCAGCAATTAAACAATGCTTATATGATCAATTCACTTAAATTTGGGTATTTTCAATGTAACATATTATTCAGGCTAAATAATCTAAATAATAACTTAATTAAATGATATTCAAACACATTTTAAAATTTTCAACTCTTGTGAGTTTTAACCTTGTAGTCCATATTATTTCGACTATTATCAACGGTTTTCATTTCGCACTATAAATTAATAATTCTATTTAGAGAATTTTATTGGCAGTGGATGTTTTTGTTTTTATTTGTTGTGATGAACTAATATATTGTTTTCAAAATATTTACTTGTTGGACAACTATATTATCATTATTTTTTTTGGTGACATTAAAACAAACATGTATTATTAATTATGTAAGATGATACATATTTGAAAATTTTAAATTTTGTATAGTCTTATATGTAAATATACGATGAATTAAATAATTATTAATAATATAAAATATTTTGTATCTTAAGATCGTATTTTCTTATATAATTTTGCATGTTAATATATATTACACTGAATTATATTGGTTTGAACATCTTTTCGTTTGAAAATAGACTATCTCCAACATTATATATATCAGCGATAATTATATATATATTTTTTGTATTGTTGTTACTTGAATGGTCTTTATTAATATGTGGATGCGGTCTTAGCCTGAATTACATGTCACTCGGATGTACTTAGATTTAAGACTTTGTAAATTTCATAATTTTTTCAGTATGAGGCTAAACAAATATGGTGTTCTCTTCTAAAATTTTACTTAAGATAAACAATGTGGTTACTGGTTTGTCCAGTTTACTGGGCTAGAGATTTTGTACATTTTTATGATGTATTTAAAACATATTAATAGTGTAAAACTTTTTAGATTAATTCTAGAGAGACCTAAAGTGGTAAATAATTTGGAGATGTCCTTTTGTTTTAACATAGATAAAATTACCCATTACTGTTGATGTCTCATTTTTAAAATATTACACGCAGGTTTTGTTATTTAAAAAAATATTTCTATAAAATACTAATAGAACATGTTAAATTATATATATGTTTTTGCTTGATAAAATAAATTTAATATATTTTTGAAAAATAGAACTTTATATTTATGCTTCATACAGTATTAGACTGCGTGATTTAATTATACTTTATTGTTTTTGTTACCTAATATAATGTAAATGAATGTGTGAAATATATAATTGTTTTTGAACCCGGTCTTAGCTAGTTAGAATTCATTTTTTTGGGAAATCATATGATTTCTAAAAATATTTTTTGCATGATTTCATCTTACTCATGATTTCTAGAGCTATATATTATATATTCTTAGATATTCCTAGCAATCATGGCTTTTTAGACATCATTGTTTGTGGAGTTAGTTCTTGAGCTTCAACTTACTCAACCCCTCTCCTCTATGTTTTGATTTGTAGTGAATCAAATAAGATCGTTTCCGAGTGAAACCTATCATCGTCAATCTCTCACTCCAATATAATAGTGGATGATACATGGATACATTCAGTCGGCCAGAAGAAGGTCTAGTGGTTGTGGAAAGATATATATATAAGCTGAAGTAAATTATCTATCTCAAAAACTTCCAAGAGATACTTCTCTATATATACCTCATTTGAAAGGTGGCAGGTTTTTTTCTACATGCAAATACGTAACAACACTCACGTGTTTTTTAAAAAATAAATTGAAAGCTGTTTGGAATAAGCTTTACTGGACTATTCCACAAATATGCACACTTTTGAACACTAACTTTTCTTCACCTTTTACCGCTTTTAGTTAGGCTCTACATTGTCGTCATAATCACTTGAGATCATTTGATCCCCTTTCTTTAACTTAAGTGACCTTTAAAGAGAAAATTTGTACCACTTCATCTTCCAGCTTTTATAAATAAAAAGTGATCTTTTGCAATTTCATTTACATTTCGCGATAACACAACAATTTGTATTTTGTCAAGCAAAAAAAAAAAGAATGTGCAAGAACTACAACATTATTTCTGTCGTTTGTGATTCCTCCCTATTGTTGTGGTAAGTTACAGAACATTGTAAATAAAAGAGATATTGTAAAAGAGAAGAGAAACACTTTTATTGACAGAAAAAGCATCCGAGTCTGAAATGAATGCAACTTTAGTCTTGCATGCACATTGGGAAGGATCATTGCTACGTACATACCACACACAAAAAAATTGTCTAATTGAAAAAATGAGCAACTAAAATTGTCATTAAGTAGATAACATGGGGACAGAGGGTTTAACAGGGAAAATACTTGAGAACTCTAACAATAATGGAAGAAGAAGGTTAATAAGTCATGCCACTCTCCAGCTGGATCAACGTACTTTACTACTACGATGACAACACTGGCACTCTCACGCCTCATAAGTGTTGTTTTGGAGAAAAAATCAATAAAAAAAAAAGATAATTCCCAAGTTACCGTTAAAAAAAAGAGAGAGCGGCAGTAAAAGAAACCAATTCTCCACGGTGATACCTCTATTGAACCTATTCTCCACCATGAAGTCAGAAAAGATAAGAAGGTTATTTTTCATTTGATTTACGAACCTGAGATCAGATGTGATCTTCAGCTTAACGTCTATTCTCTCTCTGTCACTCAATTGCAGGCAATGGTTGCCAAGAGAGAAGATGAAATCAGCAAGGCGATGAGACGTTGCTATGAAAAGCATGTCACAGATTCTGCTGTTTCTACGCTTCTCTTCATGCTGCATAAACACTTAAAAGACAATCCTTGTTAAATATAAAAAAACAGAGCCTGATCTGAAGGCAATCATCATAAGTTATGGGAGTGATGTGTGGGCACCTGGCACCATACCATCAATGTGAATTCCTTCTCCAGAAGTTATCTTTCATTGAAAACTAAAAACTTTAGAATATAAGAAAGAACATATTACCGATTGTGTGAGGGGATATTTAAGTACCATGATATTTGTATATGTGAAGTTATGTCACTAACGGAGGTCGTCAGATCGATTTGGGTCAAAATAACGTTATCTTGGGGATCACATCAACATCTGTAGCCTTGATTTCGTCTGATACCAAGACAAACGAACAAAGCATCTAGATTTAGACAACTCACAGATTCATGTTCCACATTTGAAACTTCAGTAAAAGAATTATTGAATTTACTTACAGTAGATTCTGTTTCAAGGGTTTCACAGCTTGTGACTTTCCGGTGGAGACGGGAGACTTTCCGTTGGATTTAATGGCCGTAGCGGTAGCTTCTTCAGAGGAGGTTTTTGATCAGGGTTGGACTGAAGATCAAATGGAGCACTTTATACAGAAGATGGAAGAGGGGGAGGTGGAATGAAACAATTACAAAAGATTAAAGAGCATAATATAAATTCATCCGTACATATTTTCATGTCCATGTCTGCCGCTCTGGATCTCGCCTCTAATCTTGGTTGGAAGATCCACAAATATGATGTTATCATCGTCTGCGAAAATTATATCCGTTTTTCAAACGCATGTCTGTCAATATGGTCTCCTTCTTTCCTACTCCGATTCACTTAAAGCCGAATATTTAACCATTACTGAATATACCTACCCTTGACAAAATAGTAATCAAAAAAAGAGATTTGTTAAATGTTTGCGAGTACACGTTTCAAGAGTATTTTGCTTGGATCAAAATTTTGATATTCAATGATTTATATAGGAGAGGATAAACAAATGGATTTGAAACGAAAGCATGAAAAGAGTAGTAAAGAACATGATTGAATGATGGAGAGTGGATTGTGCTAAAGGCCAATTGTTGTGATTCCAAACAATGATGAGATTAAACAGCATAATAGATTGACGCAGAGTGGGTTGGGTTACTGTAACGCTGTGACGTTTAAGTCGAAGAGTCAGGAAATCAAAATTTAACGCTTCCGAGACTGAAAGTTATATAGGCTTGAGTTGCCTTTTGAAAAATATAAACACGGCCCAAACGAAGTACCATTTTTGTCTTAAAGATATTATGACATGGCGCTTTAAAACTCTATGATTGGTCTGAATTATTAATCTGACGTGGACACACTAGCTGATGAGTATATTCAACTTTTATTATTGTAAGACTAGGTCAGTTCCCGGGCTACGCCCGGGTTATTTTCTAAGAAAATTTTGAACCAAAATATTATATTAGATGTAGGTATTCTTTGTTTGAACACAAAAAAATGTGTTGGTAATAATTATTTTTGTTTGGGATGGAAGGATTGTGTGTTATAATATGTCTGAAAATTTGTAAGTAAAAGCCAAAAAAGCAGTAAAAGCAGATTAAAAGCCTAAAAAGCAAATGTTTAAAAGCCAAAAAAGTAGTAAGTAAAGTAGATAATGGAGGAAGCAGATTAAGTCTTCGCAGATCCGATTGTTTTGAGGGTCATGAGAAAGAAAGGACCTGAAATTGGATAAGAATAGTTAGTCAGCAAACGTTTAGTTGAATATTGTGGTATTGCTATTAAATTAAAAGTTTTGTACCTGGCGTAGGTGGGGTAAACCCATGTGTAAGTCTCTTCTTTATTGGCTTGTATCATCGCTGGGTCGATATTTTCGAGGTTGTTAATCTGTGAATATAATATGTTATCAGATTTCTGAAAAAGATTGGAGTAAAAAATAAATTATTTAAATTACCTGTCTCGGGATGAAGGCCTTTGAAGATTTCTTTGTAGACTATGTTCTTCACTTTCAGCTGGTGTGGATCTTCAGTTTTGATGATCGTTAATCCTGCTTTGCTTGTGACACGGGAGAGGGCCACGTAAAGTTGACCATGAGAAAAGACTGGCTTAGGCAGGTATAAGATGACCTCTTTAAAGCTTTGGCCTTGGCTTTTGTTGATTGTCATTGCGTAGCACAATCTGATAGGAAATTGCCGCCGACGTAATGTGAACGGTAATTTCGTTTCATCATACAAAAGCACAATTCTTGGGATTAAGACCTCTTCTCCAATGTGGGATCCAGTGATGATTTCGGCCTTCAGAACGCGTTCACCAACGTGGGTTAGGATCATCCGAGTACCGTTGCATAATCCTTTTTTCTGATTTATGTTTCTGAGAAGCATAACTGGGGCACCAACTTTCAGAGTAAGTTTGTGCGAAGGCAAACCCGAGAATTCCAATGAGTTAAGATACTCAATGGAGTATAGTGTATCATTTTGATCTGATGTAGTATCTGATAACTCAAAGCTGTCTGAGCTGTAGTAATCTCTTGATACCCCGTCGGTCCGTGAGATGGTATAAGCATTGATTTCATCAACGGTTTCGTTACGGGGTGTGAGGATAGCTTTATCGGTGTAGGAAGTCTTGGAATTCATAGGGCTGCTGATTTGTCCATATGCAGCATCAACAACTTCTTTCAATGGGTCAACAAAACTCTGACAAATCAATGAGTCATCGATATCTATGAGTTGGTCATTGTACCCATCCCCCTCATATTCTTGTTCTTCTTCTAGACGACCTTCCCCGACTCTGAGAAGCCATTCAGAAAACTCTTTCTCATCCTGATTGACTCGCATATTTGTTTTCAAAGAGAACTTGTGGCAGCTATTCCATAGATATGAATGGCTTATCGAAGCTAGTACAGTATCAGCTCTTCTACCTTGCGGAATGACTGGTAGGATCTGTCTGAAATCACCACCTAACATAACTGTTTTCCTAAAATGTTGCTTTCATTACAGACATTTTTCAAAAAAAAAAACAATAGTTCGTTAAAAAATGATTTTCAAATTCGGTATTGATTGACCTGTTTGTCACAAAGCTATATTTCTAAACACCTAAACAAACAGAGTTATAAGCCTTAAGAAGTAGAATTATGATAATCAAAACATAAGCATTCAGAGTATATAAAAAACTTTAGAGAGATTGAAAGAAATCAAAAGTCAATAACAGAGAGAGCAAAAAAAAAAAAAAAAGTTTAAACGTAATCCCATGCAAGACATGCTACGACACACGTAACATCTACACCCCACGCTTAAGGCGTTTTGCTTTGCCCATCTCATCAATGTCACCATTGCTCTTACTTCCTTCTGCCGAATCCCCACTGACTTTGGAAGCTTCACACACCTTTGTTCCAGTCTCAAATCCGTCCTCCAAGGTTGTCGGGTTGTAGTTTCCTCCCGAAGCTTCTGTGACTGGTGGAGATTCCATAGGGAGAATCTTGGTCACAGTCAAAGATCGAGACTTGCCATCTAAGTTGTGCTGTGTAACTTTTACACAAAAGTTATGTTTCTGACCGATAGTGCTAATTAAAGCTTCCGGGAAAGGCACCTCTTGAGTAACTCCTTGGTCTCCATTAGCCTGACATTGAAGATTATCAATATTCAATTCTTACGTGAAGACCAATATAGAGAGTACCAACACTAAGAGTTCCGAGTGATGAAACTTACCTCAAAATAGCTGCTGACTAACTCGGCTGCATGCTTCCCGGTTAACTCAAAACCAGCATCACCAAGCAGAACAAAAACAGCTTGCTCACTGTTGTCATAGACAGATATCTGTGCACGGTACCTGCCATGAGAAATTAATAAGCTAATACCATTCAAATTGGTATTGAGAATTGAGAAGTGAGTTAGAATAAATACTGTGGTACTCCTGATATGTTGACTTTCCCACATTTTGAACACATCAAAGAAGTTGGGCCTTTCGTAGCCTTAGTATGGCAACCACTGCAGGATATGTAATACCAGGTTGAACCATGGACCACATCATCAATCGTAGCCGTGCACTCAAAAAAAGCCTCCTACACAGCAAAGCTCCATAAGACTCAAAATTTTTAATAAATGACTGTTGATAGTTTCACTGCCCAAAAACATCAATTCGTACCTTATTAGATCCATCCCTGATGTAGGAGAATATTTCTCCTATGGTCAGTGTCTCCCTTTTAGTAACCACTTCTGCATTAACCAACTCAGCACTCTGTGGGTTAGAGCCCAACCTGAGACAGAGTAGTAACATTTTGATCCATTCATTCATTGATATGGGATGAGTTAGCTAAAGATTAAATATAAAAATGTAAATATATATAGATTTACCAGCTAGAGTAGTCGACCGTAGGTTGGACGTCGCAGTCCATAAAGACACGTGAGGAGGACATTGTAGTCAGTGCAAGAGTACCTGTTGTATTAAGCAACACCCATTCAAAGACCAGCAAGAGTAGATAACTAATTGTAAGAAAATTTTCTAAAGTTAGAAACAGAACCTCCGAGACTCTTGGTGTTAACGGTTGTCACCAATAACACGGTGGGGGTGCGTTCGTATGACTTGAATTTTTTGCAGAAGTCTCTTGCAGCCTGGTCCCAAAGGTAGAGCTTCACCACAGGTCCACTGCAAAATATTGTCACTAAATGGTTAATATAAGTAGACAGACAAAGTGTTTAAGAAATAATAATACACCTACTCGTATGACTGCACATGAACCAACACATGCCTCGCCCTAGCTATTTCCACTTCATCAAGAACTGGGGTCCCCGTGAGACACTGACCATTAACCAGCTTCATGTGCCCAAGAACATCTATACCATTAATCATTAAGCGTGTAAATAAGAAGACTAAATATGGAAAAGCATTTCAACAATTTCATAGAAAATAACCAGACATAGAACTCAACCAGCTAACAGATCCTAACCAAACTATCCTCCAATTTTTAAAAAAAAAAACAAACACTAAGTGTAGTAAAAAAAATCCTCCTCAGGGTACAAACGAAATTAGTAAACCTTATTTGTAATCTTATTTGTAATTGGCCGATCAACCGCGAAAGTAAGAGTAGGGCGCACTAAGTAATCTACTTCTCATAATCAAACAAAACCAAACACGCATAGCACTGTAAGCAAAAATCTAGATTAATCATCAAGCATTGCAACTCATAGATGGTGTGTGGGATAACAGAGATTACCGTAGAGGTCTCCTTTGCTATCACAGCCAGCTTGAAATTCCTCAAAGGAATGAAAACGGAATCTGTCTTCATCAAAAGGAGTGGGACTGTCTTCAAGAACAGAGAGCTCCGAGTTCCATGAGAACGACACCGTCACCGCATGATCAGAAACCCGATACATGGTTTTGTTGCTTGATCCATAAAAATTGTTGAGCTTGTAAAGCGATCCAGGCTTCATTTTAGACAAATGTCTCTCAATACGGCTTGGCGAAATGAATCCTTGGATAACAGATCCCTGCGAGAAAATACAGTACAAATTAATAGTTTTTTTGTTCTGTAAAAACTAAGGACAGTGTAAAAATCTACTCTATACTAATGAGGATCTAAAAACAAATTCAATAACTATCGAATATGGTAAAACGAAGAAACGTATCGATATAAAATCAGGAGCCAAAAAAAACCCAAAGAACGTTTTAAATAACAAATAAGCGTCTAAACTATATTGGCTGAAAACAAATACCTCCTCGTCAATTAACAGCATCTCAATCCCAATAAGCGTCTTCTTCAAAGGGTTCCAAGCCTCCCAGAAATGAATCAACCGGAAACGCAGCTGGGTTTCGTGGGGACCCGTTGTGACATCGCGGAAAAGCATGATTCTGTCATCGTGATCGGAGGTAACAGGGGATTTTCCATTCGGTTTGATCGCCATAGAGTAAGGAGAGAAGTTCGAGATTTGGTTTCCACGCAAAAGAGATGAACAGTATATAAAGGACCGGGAAAAAAGCAAACCGAAACGAAGTCATAAAGGATAAATTGATGGCTGGAGATGTCGTGGGGTATTGAATGTAGAGTAGTGGATCGAAATCTCTGTAACGATGAAGAAGAAAGGGTGAAGAGGAAGAGATGGAGGCGCGGAGCTTCGAGGTTTCCGCCTCGCGTGGGTGAGGTTTTTTTTTAATAAACAGAGAGAAAGCCCAATAAACCAAACCAAGCCACCAAGCCCACACAATCCCTTATGAGATCCATAGCGTTTGATGTCGTTTTGGTTTAGTCGCGGCCCAAAAACCCAAAAAAAAAGAAGAACCGAAATCCTACGTGGACGAAGCAAATGTCCTGATTGGTGGAATAAATATGTCGACGTGGACAGGCTAAAAACACTCTATTTGTTACTTTTAGTATAGAGTAGATTCGGATAAAATTAATTTAGTGGAAAAATTCCCAAATTTTTTTTTTCATTACTTTCTGTAGAATAAATCCATTCACAATTTAACGGTGCAAATGGTTTAATCAAAAAGGTTCTAGGGTTGAATAGTTATATTAAAAAGGTCTGAAGGTTAAATAGTTTGATTAATAAGGTTATAAAATTTTGGACTAGTGATTTAGCGCCTGGAATCGCTTTTATTGTACCCTTGGTTTGATTCCGGCTAAGAGAGCTGGCTTACACCATATCTTGGCTGAGAGAGCTGGCTTACACCGGTTATCAACAGTATGTTGGACTAGTGGTTTAGCGCTTTGAATTGTTTTTATTGTGTCTTCAGTTTGATTCCGGCTGAGAGAGCTGGCTTACACCATATTTTGGCTGAGAGAGTTGGCTTACACTGGTTATTTAGACTAGTAGTTTAGCGTTTGAAATCGCTTTTATTATGCCCTTAATTTGATTTTGCGCCTGGACCTAAGGTCAGGATTACCTCCCGTTTATTCGGAAAAAAAAAACAAGATTATTATAGGGTTAAATAGTTTGATTAAAAGGTTTTGGGCTAGTCTGTGGTTTCAAAAGAAGTTAAAGGTCGTAAATATTGTAGAGCTGACGAGCAAGAGTACGAGAAACTGGGTTTGTTGGTGCTCTGGGTTCGTTCGTGTTCAGATTTTCTGTCCAGATCAGGTTTAGGTAGGTAAGTTGGAAGCTGCAGGAGCCGTTGTTTCAAAGTTTGAGGATGCCTTTCTCTCGGTAACTCGTGGTGTCTGACTCTCGACCTCAACCAACTCCGAAGCAATCGGTCTGTGCTCGTTTTTGTTGCTTAGCTGGTTCTAGGTTTGGTTCTACTTCTGTTGCGGGTTGAATCTTTTGTCGCATTAGGTTTCAATGTTTAGTTTAAATTCCGTAATCCGCTACTAGTTTCTTTATAATTTCGATCACAAACTTGAAAATTTGGTATAGTATTTAATATTTTACCAAAAAACTTTACATCCCCAAGACGACAAGAGCGAGGGAGGGAGAAGAAGGTGGCATGACGAACAAGGTGATAAATATAGAAAGAGTTGCTATAACATACAAGTCTATACACCATTGCGTATAGTGTGTGACCATTACAAAAAACTTCTTGCACGTGAGTACCATTACCAAATATCAGTGGACAACAACATATTCTTTTATTTTAATTCTGTGGTATAAAAGGGAAAAAATAACAGATTATATAATAGCCTATATATATATATAGTTTTACTCTTTAGGTGCTAAGTGATTGGTAGCCATCTTCCCGCTTCTGTCTCCGGTATACCACAGCAGCAATTAGAACCACAACCGCCACCACCACCATCGCAGCAAGAAAGCTTAGAAAGCTCACGCTTTTCGTATGTGCCTACAAAAAATGATGGATACTCACCTTAAGTAAAGTAATATCTCCCGAAAACGCATCTTAAATTGAAACCGGTCTGGCATAAACCGAGATCAGGTACCGGCAGCTTACCTGGAAAAGTGCAGGCAAGGAGCTCTCTTGTTCAGGCAGCTGCTGAGTAACTAGGATGTAAAAGAGTCCCATAACTCCGGTATGACCAACAGCACTACTGTAATTGAACTCCAAAGTCAGTGTCTCTCCAGAAGTCACTTTCACCGGTTCATCAGGATAACAAGAAGACATTCCAACAATGTAACCAGCTTCGTTTCCAGGCTCGTCTCCATTTCCATACTTGGGCATCGAAGTGCAGATCCCCTCACCGTCCTGATCAATCCACAACACAAGAAAGCCTCAGTTTCAATCTTTTGTTTGCCATTAGCTTAAAGCAAAATCACTCTTTACTTTACCTCTCGGTATAGAGCAGCACCGATACCACCTGCGTGCTGGTGAGCTGCACCGTAGACAATATACCCGTTAAACGGCATCATTAAGCTCTTCTTCTTAACGTCAACACATCCATCGCCACTGGTTTTGCATGGTTTCACCTCATATTCCACCTGAAAAAAAGAAAAGCATAAGACTTTTTCCACGGACATGTTTAGAAAGAATGATATTTTCAGTAAAAGATTATATATACTCACATGGCAAAAATGTTCTTGGCTATCTCCTGTTGATCCTTGTGATGGTTCCCAGGAATCCGTAACGTCGAGAATATAAACCTTAGCAGGTACCACCGAGCTGTCCCAATCAACCCATCTCACGGTATACTTAAGGTACAGAGTTCTTGTTTTCTCCTCCACACTGTCAAACCCGTTTCTCAACAAACACTGAGTCTTATCATAGCAGCAGTACAAACCACCTTTGTAATCCGGTTTTATATCTCGACCGTACTCATCAATCGTTACATTATACAGATTACACCTGCACTCCGTGCATCCTGATTTATCCACGACACCCCGCGTGTCAATCGCGTGAATGTTGAGAAGCCATTTGAACTCATACCCGTCAGGTGTTTCCTCTGGATTATCGATTTCAATCGCGTAAGGATCAGGAACACGCGTGGAGGTTTTGCGGGTTTCTGATCCTAACCCGAAGAAATGTCTGACAGTGTTCCTGCACAGACCACCATTCCTAACAAGAATGTAATCAGGTTTGGAACCAAGATGCCTGGAGAAACCGTGGTTCCTAGGCATGTCTCGCTGAGAAAGCTTAAAACCTTTGCGTACGTAGTAAGGTTGAACAACCCAGTGGTGAAGATAAGTCTGGTGTAGAGGGACGGGGTTACCGTCTTGGTCAACAACTTCAGCATCGAAGCCTTTGATGCCGACATGACCTCTGGGGAAATCGATGTCGAAGAGGAAAGGATTCGCGACTGATCCTGGATTCATCACTAGCTTTGGCGATAAGAAAGATGCAGACTTTATCTTCTTCTCGGTCTTAACAAAGCCGTGGCTCGGTGATATGGTTAACAACGCGACCAGAAGAAGAAGTAAGGACGAGATCAGTGATCTCCCTCCACAACGAGCCATTATTCTATTCTCCTGTTTCCATGTTACAGAGGTAATAATTCGTCACAAATTTTCTTTTTTTTTAAAAAAACAGCAATTCATAATACAAGAGAAGCAAGAACATATAAAGCAGAAAGCTCATTTGCTAGAATAGTATTTTCGAAAACCAACAATCTAACATAAAACCGGTTTCAGATCATTTCATATATCTACTACGTAACTAATATGATCCTAACCTCTGTTTCTAATTCGGTATTCCTAAACCCAGAATTCGATTGCGAAATCAAAAGCAGAAGCAAAAACAAATTAAACAGAGAGATTTACCCAATGATTTTCCCGCGTTTTAAAATGTTCGTTGATCTGTCTCCGATGTGTCGGAAAGATCAGTGAAGTCTATCTCTCTTCGATGTTAGTGTAATAAAGTGATCCACGAGGAAGGATTTGTGAGTTATCTATTTATCATGGGAATAATAAAGAATGGGCTCTCTCATATAAGGCAAGCGCAGAGAGACGTAGGACGCTAGCTTTCGATATACGTGACACGTGTACCCAGTGACATCATCGCTTTCGTCATTAATTATCCTCTTTCAAATTCCACACTAAAATACCAATATTTACGGTAAGGATGATTCATGACCATAGATTATAAAACATCAACATCATTCCGATAAATAAATTTTAAAAGTTTAGAAAAATTCTCAAGAAAAGTTTTTCCATTAACTGCTGTAGTTTTAATAATCCACTCGAAGAAATTTAACGCTGCATTTGGGGTTAATTAGTTTGATTCAAAAGGTTTTATTACTTTAGGGTCTGAGGGTTAAATAGTAAAGTTAAGGGTCACATATTCGGAAAAAAAATTGTTGAGCTGACGGCTAATGTTTGTTTTAGTTTAGTTTGATTAAAAAAGGTTGTAGGGTTAAATAGTTTGATTAAAAAGTTTTAAGCAAGTATGTGGTTTCAATAAAAGTTAAAAAGGTATCCTACGTAAATATTGTAGAGATGTCGGCTACTGTTAGTAATGATTTTGATTCCCTACGGTCAGGAGTAGGAGAAACTTTTACACCTACGAAAGCGACGGAGGAAGAAGAAGAAGGCGGCGGCGATGACGAACAAGGAGAAAGCGCGGGAGAGAAGGGAGAAGAGGATGCAGGAGATCTCTCTCCTTCGAACCATCCCTTACTCTGATCACCAGAGGTGTATCATTCGAACCTTTAAGTTGTCAAATTGAGTGTTTGTGTTCAATAACATTCCTCTTGTTGAATTGATATGTGGTAGATGGTGGTCTTCTGAAAATGTAGTAGCAGTGGTGACTGGTTCTAACCGAGGCATTGGACTCGAAATCGCAAGACAGCTTGCTAGCCACGGATTGACTCTTGTTCTTACAGCCAGAAACGTTGATGCTGGTCTTGAAGCAGTTACTTCCTTGAGTCTCCAACAAGGTCTCAAGGTTGATTTTCATCAGCTTGATGTCACGGACGCCTCTTCGATTAAAGAGTTTGGTTGCTGGATTAAGCAAACTTTTGGAGGTCTCGATATTCTCGTAAGATCCTTTATGTAATCTGGTGGTAGTCTATATAGCTCTCTTATTATATGCACTGTGCGTGACTGTTGTTATATATATATTCAGGTGAATAACGCAGGTGTCAACTACAATCTTGGCTCAGATAACTCGGTTGAGTTTGCTGAGACTGTTGTATCTACTAATTACCATGGAACCAAAAACATGATCAAAGCTATGATACCCTTGATGAGACCCTCTCCTCAGGGAGCTCGTATCGTTAACGTTAGCTCCAGGCTAGGCAGAGTATACGGAAGACGTAATGTAAGTAAACTCCTTTCACTCTTGCTATCTTTGTCATTTTCATTCAGATTAATTTTGCATATGCTTCTGCAGAGGCTTGCAAATGTAGAGTTGAGAGATCAGCTAAGCAATCCGGATTCTCTGACGGAAGAACTTTTAGACCGAACTGTCTCTACATTCATCGAGCAAGTAAAAGACGGAACTTGGGAATCAGGCGGGTGGCCTCAGACATTCACCGACTACTCCATCTCTAAGCTTGCTGTCAATGCATACACTAGAATGATAGCGAAAGAGCTTTCGACAAGGCAAGAGGGAGAGAAGATTTATGTTAACAGCTTTTGTCCTGGTTGGGTGAAGACTGCAATGACTGGTTTCGCTGGTAATATGTCTCCTGAAGACGCAGCTGATACCGGAGTTTGGCTGAGCTTGGTTCTGTCTGAAGAGGCGGTGACTGGAAAATTCTTTGCAGAGAGACGTGAGATAAACTTCTGAGTGGGGGTTGGTGAAAGTTTATTAAAAACTGGAATAGATTTCTCTTATCTTTCTTTCTTGTCAACAAACAATGCCACTTACTAAGTTGATGATGGTTATACAAAATAATTCTACAGAATACAGACAAGTAACAAATAGAATCAACTGTATCAAATTCAACCTCTCTTCGATCGCATTTGTACTCACCAAGGTTTCAGATCAGCGACCGGTCCTGCCGTCCAGTTCAACAGCTTCTCGCCTGGTCTCAGATACACACTCCTATCATGAGGCAGCTTACGGGCCAACCCATTCAACACTTGATGAAACGCATCCCCTGGTTGAGCTGGTTGCGGGAACAGCATAGCCTGTTTCATCGAAGGGTTTGCCAACAACCTCTGTTTCCTCAGTATAACCTCTGGTGGGATCGATGTGAGTATGGTGTCCAAGTAAGGAACATCCTTCTCATCCACAAACACACCAATGTCTTCCCATGGGATCGCATCTGCAAAAGGTAGCACAATGTCGTCTGCTATGATCACGGGGATGCAGCCAAAGATCACGGCTTCAACTAGTCTTGGACTCCATGGGGCCCATCCAAGTGGGCATAAGCAGAAGATTGCTCGCTGCATGTCCTCGTAATATGTTGTTGGGTGCTCTGTTGAGATGTCGAAGAGGGGATTGTCCTTGAAGTTTTCCCATACAGCTGCTCGTGCACCCCTGTGTCCGTTTTTGACAAACAAAACATCATCAGTGATTATACGAGAGCAAATCAAAGGATGGTAATATACCCATAAGATGAGCATTCTGATTAAAACTTACCTCGCGTAGTAACCACCCTCGGGGTCATTTCCCACATCATAAAACAATCCTCGGAAATAGACAAAGATGGAACGAGGAGTTTTCCCAGGAATCAAGTGTGATTGCATCTTCTGGGGTGGAGCATAGGGGGGAACAGTGATTGAACCCTGTTTCAAGCAGACATGATTCCTCTGTCCAAATGTCTGCACCAGCGTAGCTCGTTGAAGCAAGGGTAGTATTCCTCTTCCTATGGCCTTCTCTTCCTGCCACAGTCAAACACAAACAAGAGATCAACAAAGGGCGTTGCAACTTCCAAAGGGATAACAGACTTTAGTGAGCATGTTCGACAGTAGAAGACAAGCATAGATGAAGAAAAACACAAATCTTGGCTCTACTTGATAATGGAAGCAGGCACCAAAGTCATGAGGCACAACAAAGAAGTGGTCAGCTCCTTCAGTGCGATTCCAGTAAGGCCAGTTGGAAGCAATGAGCTGAATAGCACTTCTCATCATTCTGGGGGATTTAAAGGGGAGAGGAAGGCCGTTGGGAGTGAGATCACAAGTGGTGTAGACAGGGACGTAGAACCAATCAGCTTCCTCGGGGTTGAGTGTTCGAACAGGACTAGACAAAAGAAAGCGTTGCATATAGATCTCAGCAGCAAACATGTGGGTGAGACATCGGGGGTCTTTCTGAAGAATCTTCTTGTTGTATTTGCTTGGAAGCTCATAAACAAACACTTTCAGTCTTCCCACTGGATTATCGTCCAACACATCACCAGCACTACCTAAACACCACACCACAAACAAACAAAAGACAGTGTCCATGCAAATCTATAGTCATCCTAAGATTTACATTATCAATCGCAAAAGACTTAGCCCTAGCTTTTTATTTCGATTCTTAAGACTAAAGTGATTACCACACAATCCGAGTAACAATAGGGGAAAGCAATCATTCACGAAGACTGACCTGAGATTCGCTCGGTTGGTTGACTTCGACTCAGACGGAAAGCAGAGATCGTGGAGAAGGTAAGGAGGTTACAAGCAATGAAGATCAAAACCCAGCTCCTCAACTTCATCTCTTATCGCTCAATTACCTCACAACACACACATCAAAGCCGATTTCTAGATCACGCCGAGAGTTGACACCTAGAGTACATCGTATTTTGATTTCAAGGAGAAAGAAGGTTCGTGCGACGCTAATACGTCGTCGTTTCGGGGCAATGAGCAGTCAACGTCATCCATAATTGATCGAAAATGAGATTGGACTTGGACGAGCTTTTGGCCCATTTATCGTTTTCATGGCCCTTTAGACGATTTATTTGTTCTCCATCATGTAGTTTTCAGTTTTTACATTTGAAGCATTAAGCATAGAAACTCAACGCAACACCTCTGTTTTTGCAACCACTATGGTTTTATGTTTTTACGCGACAACGAAACACATCATGTAGGTTGCTACGCGCGGATTATGTTTTTTAAATTTATATTTTAAATAAAGAATATTTTTTTTAACTCATAAAAATAATTTTTTTTAGTATGTGAAACTGTAAAGAGTTGAAAGATCATAATATGTATCGTGTCTTTGAAGCAACTTTAATTTTTGGAAAACAGTATTATAAAATTGGATTTAAACAAAATAGTTTTTTTAGAATAATTTTAAAAAATCTATTTAGGCATTCAGAACAATAGTTTATTAAAAGGTGCTTAACTACTGCATACCGATTATTTGAACCTAAAAGATGTTTATTAACATTGTTCTTGTACCTGATATCATAAAACCTTTATAACATTGTCGTAGACCAAAATTTGTGTTCTAAGTAGTTTTCACACTTCAAAAAAAGTCTTTTCTGTTACGAAAGTCAGCAACACTTTCGTGTGAGAGTTGATATGGAGCCCATATCATTTAAAACTCACAGTAACAATTGTCGAAACCTCTTCTATATAAGGAATTGTATTGCGATCATTTTATGACGCCCCTTTCGAACGTAATAACATCAATCTCTCTTATTTGGTATACTACTTCTTCTTCTCATTTATTAAGATTATTATTCTTTTCTACTTTCTATTATTTACGTAACATGATCAAACAAATAGACACCTCTTATATATGAAACAATATATAATATAATTATAACACGTTATCAGCACGATCACTCTATTATTATAATTCTTTCTTTTGATTATTATGTTCGGAGTGGGGCCTCCATTTTATTTGTTTATGATTACCGGAGTGCGGCCCTGCCGCCCCGCCTTTTATTGTTAATTTTACAATGGTTGCTTAAGGCACCATGATGGCCGGTATACCGCCTAAACATTTAACTTGTTATTTTATATTTGAGTGCATTATCATAATTTATTATTTTACAGATTTGATCACCTTAATATTTTTGCTTTCAAATTTGACGGATAATTTTATCCCCATAGATAACTAAATATATTTAAGTAGGCACATATATTTATATATATGTTTAAATTGATAAATTTTATAATTGCTCACTGATTGTTTATGATTAATTTTTTTTTCTATCTTATGTTTTTCTTTTACCTCCAACGGTCATATATAAATTTAAAAAAAAAAAAAAAAAAAAAAAAAAAAAAAAAAAAATTACTTTCTAAACGGCTAGTTAACGGCTATGAACAGTGTTTTTATCTATAAATATACTCATTTCTCACTCATTTACTTCATCCAAAACATTTCATCTTCTCTCAAATATTTTCAAATCGCTCCATTACGGTTTATCATTACAAAAAGGATGATTCGCATATTTTTGGTTGTATGTGCAATTCTAATTTTTGCTTCTATGTACGGTCTTTTTATCGGAGAATTTGCTCCTGAGGAATTTACGCTCAATGTCGGTTTACTTTTCTATGCGCTGTTTCTCCTTGTAATTGCGTGTATTATTAATATAAATGGTTCATTTTAAAATTATGAAATTCTAATATATTATTTGATTTTAGAAATCCAATGGCAAACATGGAGAAGCTCCAATTCCCCGCTCTAGACATCACCGGCACCAACTACATTTCATGGGTTACAAATGTCGAACTTCATCTTGAATCTCTTGGTCTATCCGAGACCGTTAAAGAGATTAATACTTCAACGCCTCAAGAAAAGGCTAAATCGGTGATCTTCCTTAGAAGACACCTTGATGAAAGTATTATTTATGACTATGCCAACATGAGAGATCCTAAAGAGCTATGGAAGTCTCTGAAAGATCGTTTTGATCATCAGAAAGACATAACATTTCCACTTGCTCGGGATGAATGGCAGAGTCTGAGATTTCAAGATTTCGACAAAGTGATGAATTACAACTCGGCTGTGTTAGGGATTGTGGCCAAATTGAGATATTGTGGTGAAACAATCACCGAATCTCAAATGCTTGAGAAGACATACACCACATTCCATAAGAGCCACATCACCCTACAACAACAGTACAGGTTGCGGGGATATACCAAATTTTCAGAATTAATTGTGGCGCTTCTCATAGCAGAAAAAAAACAACGAGCTTCTGATCAAGAATCACATGACTCGTCCAACTGGTTCAAAACCGTTTCCTGAAGCAAACGCGTTAGATGCAAAGAAACCAGTCAAGGAAAATAAAGCCTATTGGGGTCGCGGTCGTGGTCGTCAAAACTACCGTGGACGTGGACGAAAGTACAATCCACAAGATAGGAAGTCATTCCAGTGGGTCCGCTCTGAGCAAACCCCTAAGGGAAAAGAACACCAAGGAAATACCTCCCAGAAGCGAGAAGAAGCTTGTTTCAGATGCGGTACTAAGGGACATTGGTCTCGTTTATGTCGTACCCCTGCACACCTTTGCGCTCTATACAAAGAGTCCGTCAAAGGAAAAGAAAAGGAAGTAAACTTTGCGGAACATTCTGAGGGTACAACGCACCTCGATGCGTCTGACTTTGTGAATGATTTCGAGGAGACCGCTATCCCGGAAGCCTAAGTGCCCATCATGTGACTCTTGAAATTCCACAATTATACCATAAATAATTGTTGTTTGTGGAAGATTAATGTATAATTATTGTGTGCTTTTCACCTTCTTATGTATAATTATTGTGTGTTTAATGTTTGCTAATGATGTATAATATTTTATGAATAATATTATCTTATGTTAATTCTTTTTGTTTGTCTCAGAAATGGACATTACAAATGGAACATCAACCAAGATCAATGCTAGAGATATTTGTATACCAGATAGTGGAACAACGCACACTATTCTGAAGCACAGAAAATATTTTTCTGAACTAAAACCGACAAATATCACTGTTCATACAATATCGGGTCCTGCAGACTTGATCGAAGGAATTGGTAAAGCCCATTTCACGTTACCCAACGGGACAAAATTCTCGATAAATAATGCACTATTTTCTCCAAATTCTAAAAGGAATTTGTTGAGTTTTAAAGACATATATCTTCAAGGATTTGATACTCAGTCTGCAACTGAGGATGGAAAGAAGTATATGTATATTACTCTTGAGAAATCGGGAAAACAAAAGGTATTGGAAAAATTACCAAAACTCTCTTCTGGTCTACATCATACATATATAAGTGCCATTGAATCACATTTGGTGATTAAGGAAAATTCTAGTGATTTTACACTATGGCATGATCGTCTTGGTCATCCAGGCACTACAATGATGCGAAAAATCATCGAGAACTCACATGGTCATTCACTGAAACCCCAAGAAGTTTATCAAGGGAATAAAATGACATGTACTGCGTGTTCTCTTGGAAAGTTGATTATAAGACCATCGCCAACCAAAATAGATAAAGAGTTACCAAAGTTCCTTGAACGAATTCAAGGCGATATTTGTGGACCTATACATCCACCTTGTGGACCATTCTATTATTTTATGGTAATGATCGACGCGTCGAGTAGATGGTCACACGTTTGTCTATTGTCCTCTCGAAATATGGCATTTGCGAGATTTTTATCTCAGATAATCAAACTAAGAGCTCAGTTTCCTGATTATCCGATAAAGAGAGTTAGACTGGACAACGCTGGTGAATTTACCTCCCAAGCATTCAATGATTATTGTATGGTAACTGGAATTGATGTTGAACATCCTGTTGCTCATGTTCATACACAAAATGGTTTGGCCGAATCATTAATTAAACGTCTGCAACTGATTGCAAGACCATTGATTATGAAATCTAAACTCCCAACTTCTGTGTGGGGACATGCTATTTTGCATGCAGAAGCATTGATTCGAATAAGACCAAGTGCATATCACAAATACTCTCCAATACAGTTAGCCTTTGGACGAGAACCAAACATTTCTCATCTAAGAATTTTTGGTTGCGCTGTATATGTGCCGATTGCACCTCCCCAACGTACAAAGATGGGACCTCAAAGGAGGTTAGGGATATATGTTGGTTGTGACTCTCCATCAATTATACGATACCTAGAACCACAAACTGGTGACGTATTTACGGCACGTTTTGCTGATTGCCACTTTGATGAAAAAGTATTCCCAGTTCTAGGGGGAGAAAATAAACAAGTAGGAAAGGATATCAAATGGTGTGTACCATCTTTACTACACCTTGATCCTCCTACAAAACAATCAGAATTAGAGGTCCGTCGGATTATGCATTTACAAAGCATCGCAAATCAACTACCCGATGCTTTTGCAGACACCAAATTGGTTACAAAATCCCATATACCGGCTGCAAATACTCCTGCTCGCTTAGAAATACCACATGAACGTGGAGTAGAAGATAATACACGAGAGTCTAAAATACGCTTGAAGCGTGGTAGACCTATTGGTTCTAAGGATAAGAATCCTAGAAAAAGAAAGGAGTCAGAAAAACAAAATTCTTCCAATATAGCAGAAAAGTTGGAAGAGATTAACAGCGAGGTCAATGAGAATGTTGAACATCATGATTCTGAAGAAAATCATGAGATTTCTATTAACTACATTCATAATAGAAAAATATGGAATCGAAACAAAGTGAATGGTGTTGATGATCTTTTCTCATACTTTGTTTCGAAGGAAATAGATGAAGAGAATGATGACCCTGAACCAAAATCTATCTTGGAATGTCAAAAGAGACATGATTGGATAAAATGG
Organism: Brassica napus; assembly: GCF_020379485.1. Lineage (NCBI taxonomy): Eukaryota > Viridiplantae > Streptophyta > Magnoliopsida > Brassicales > Brassicaceae > Brassica > Brassica napus. The sequence goes on from NC_063439.1 coordinate 17,453,128, forward strand.
AAAGATGCAATACAAGTTGAACTCGATTCACTTAACAAACGAGAGGTATTTGGTCCTATTATAATCACACCTGAAGCTGTAAGGCCAGTTGGTTACAAATGGGTTTTTGTTCGGAAACGAAATGAGAAAAGCGAGATTATGAGATATAAGGCTCGTCTTGTAGCTCAAGGATTTTCTCAAAGACCTGGAATCGATTATGAAGAAACATATTCTCCTGTTATGGATGCAATCACATTTAGATTTTTGATGAGTCTTGCGGCTAATCAAAATCTAGAGATGCGTCTAATGGACGTTGTTACTGCATACTTATATGGATCTTTGGACACTGATATTTATATGAGAATCCCTGAAGGATTTAAAATGCCAGAATCATTAAGTTCTAAACCTAAAGAGTTATGTGCAATAAAATTGCAAAGATCATTATACGGTTTAAAACAGTCTGGACGCATGTGGTATAATCGTCTCAGTGAACATCTAACTAAAGAAGGATATGTAAACAATCCTATATGCCCATGTGTTTTCATCAAGAAAACATCATCTGGATTTGTTATCATTGCCGTATATGTTGATGACCTAAATATTATTGGGACTAAAGTCGAAATACAAAAGGCATCTGATTATTTAAAAGGAGAATTTGAGATGAAAGATCTCGGACAAACAAAATATTGTCTTGGCCTACAAATTGAGCATTCTCAAAAGGGTATATTTGTACACCAGTCTACATATACGAAAAGAGTGTTGAAACGATTCAACATGGACAAATCGACTCCACTTAGTACTCCTATGGTCGTCAGATCACTTAATGTCGAAAATGATCCCTTTCGACCACACGAAGAAAATGAAGATATACTTGGTCCTGAAGTGCCATATTTAAGTGCAATAGGAGCACTTATGTATCTTGCTAATTGTACTCGGCCTGATATATCATTTGCTGTTAATCTTTTGGCAAGATTTAGTTCATCCCCTACGCAAAGACATTGGAATGGGATCAAACATGTCTTTCGCTATCTCCAAGGAACGATTGATTTAGGATTATTTTATCCTAATAATACTAACGGAGAAATAGTTGGCTTTGCAGATGCAGGATATTTATCTGACCCTCATAAAGCTCGATCACAAACAGGGTACGTTTTCACGGTTGGAGGAACCGCTATATCATGGCGATCCCAGAAACAAACACTTGTAGCCACTTCCTCGAACCATGCTGAAATAATCGCTCTCCATGAAGCAAGCAGAGAATGTGTTTGGCTCAGATCAATAAGTAAACACATCCTATCAAGTAGTGGGATCAACGTCGACTCAAAACCGACCATCATATATGAAGACAATGCAGCATGTGTCGCTCAAACAAAGGAAGGATACATCAAAAGTGACCGAACCAAACATATTCCACCAAAGTTCTTCTCATATACCCAAGAACTCGAGAAGAATAAAGAAATTGAAGTGAGATATGTTCGATCCTGTGATAATGCTGCAGACCTCTTTACGAAGTCACTATCCACTACGACATTCAGAAAACATGTTTACAACATTGGAATGCGTCATCAACAAGACCTGTAACGATCGTCTATTCGAGGGGGAGCTTCTGAGTTGTACTCTTTTTGCCTTACTATGGTTTTTCCTACTGGGTTTTCCAAGAAAGGTTTTTAATGAGGCAACAAGAGATGATATACATGAGACATTAATGATACTGGTCTCCAAGGGGGAGTGTTACGAAAGTCAGCAACACTTTCGTGTGAGAGTTGATATGGAGCCCATATCATTTAAAACTCACAGTAACAATTGTCGAAACCTCTTCTATATAAGGAATTGTATTGCGATCATTTTATGACGCCCCTTTCGAACGTAATAACATCAATCTCTCTTATTTGGTATACTACTTCTTCTTCTCATTTATTAAGATTATTATTCTTTTCTACTTTCTATTATTTACGTAACATGATCAAACAAATAGACACCTCTTATATATGAAACAATATATAATATAATTATAACATTTTCATATTATTTGAAGTAAGAAAATGTTTCGCAGTAGCTTAGTAGTATCTTTCGCTATCACCAACTCAAGTAAGAAAATGTTTCACAGTAGCTTAGTAGTATCTTTCACTATCACCAACTCAATGCTTAAAACTAATATGTAGCCAGAGGCATATGCACTTGACGATGATTGAAGTCATATACCCAGCTTATTTTTAATTTTGTATAGATAATTAACTAAAATATTGGTTGTTTTAAAAAAATATGCTTTTGATTCAAATTTTGGTACATTACTTTCTTAGATGATCTAATAAAAAAGGGATAAAAACCTACTTAATATATATATATATATATATATATATATATATATATTCTATAGCAAACTGATATTTTATTATATTTTATTATTTAATATAAACAATTTTACTTTCTATTTATTAGATATTTTAATTTTCTCTAAAAAATTAGTTGTGTATAAAATATTTAAAAGATATTTAACGATTAGTTTGGATCAAAAACGTTTAGTCATCAAATTTTTGTCTCTTAGAATAAAATATTAAATTTAATATAAATATACCTAAATACATTAAATTTTGTATATGCTGCTTTTTTGTGTCTTCAATGCCAAGAAAATATGTGTGCCCATTGTACAGTAGACTTTCGACGATATACACTTGGGCGGTACGTCACATATACTATAGTTTGATTGTTAGTTTGTGCTTCTTAAAAGTTGGGGCGGTACGTGACATACCATAATTTGCTGGTTACATTGTGTTTCTTATAAATGTGTGTACCAAATTGTCTGGGTAATTTCCGTGGTCAAAGTTGGCAATTACACCATTTTCTAGCAAAGGTTTTATGATTTTGGTAGCAGCTTAAATTAGCAACATCACCTATGTAAAACCCAAGGCCTAAACCCATACAACAAAAGTACAAAACAATATTCACTGATCACGGTTGCTCACCACACAATGGTGACCGTTCACCTCTTATGCTCCTCTTATGGTGAAGTACGATCATTTACCCATACAATAATATTTATTGTTACATTAAATATTAATTTAACCTTTTTTTTTCCCTGATCATAAGCAACAGCCTAATGTTACTACTACATACATCATTACTGTATACATTCTCCGAGGGATCTGATATAATATTCTCCTCCAGTTAAAGCAAAGGGGCTGACCGCAAAGCATATTGTACAAATTAGTGACAGCAAATAAAGTAAATTACTTATGGAATCAAGCCTGTCGCATAAGATGAAAGACTGGAGCACTGTTCCGATTATTCAAGATAAAGCCAAACCCCTTTGTTGGGTACACGAAACAGAGCACTTGGATGTTTTAAAATACAGACCAGGCTAGATAGAGGGTATTCTTTGAAATACCATGTTTCTTCTTTTCCAGATGGTGTTATCCTGATCCTAGATTTCCATTCTCAGTTACTCAACGCTACCCTCAGTAAGCTTCTTTGAATTTGGCTGACAGGTACTCTTATGCCGAGAAACAACGCAAAGCTCCTGACTCGCGCATCAATGTATGCTTAAAGTTCTCCAAGTCTCATTTACTTACTATCTTTTGATGATTGCACTGCAAAGAAACTGATAAAAAGTATTGTGATTATGTGAATGAAATAACATCCAAATAATCAGGTAAATAAGAGTGATGATAACAAACCCAAGTAATTCTTGGTATCATTATCTGACATCAATCATCCCTAAGTTGGTAACTTGAAACTTACCATAAAAAAAGAACAACTACTTTGAGGAATAGGTGGTCGCACCACTATAAAAAAAATGTCATTTCTTAGCATAAGAAAACAGCTATAATATGCTTTTGTTAGCGTTATTGAAACCGCTATGTCTACCCCAGCTATCTTAGGTTCCCCATATATGATAGCATTTTTTTAAGCGCTATTATATAGAGAGCATATGATAGCTTTGTTTTTAACTTGCTATGGTTAGTCAAATCTTATGATGGCTTTTGTTTTGAATGTTATCGTATGTTCTATTATAGTAATGTATCAATGTTATATCTATTATCGACTATGTGCTATTAGAACCTGTTCATTGAAACATGTTTTGTTGTAAATTAGATTTACATAAAAATAATATTCAATTTATATTTCATTAATAAACCAAAATCTACTTATATCAGTACCACAAACATGTAAACATTTTCATCAAATCTTACACAAATATCAGAACTAAATATAAAAAAGACAAGAAAACATGGGAACTAAATAAAAACCTTGAGCTCACATTTTCCTTCTCGGCCTTAGCATGTATTTCTCAGAGAAAGCGTAGTGGATGCACTTTAATTAATAAAATCCCAAGTTGTATTCCAAGAAGCTGTAAAAAAAAAATCAAAAGGGTTCAGCTGTCTGAGCTTTTGAATTAAGAATGAATCACTCACATTCACTTCATACCTACCTGCAACTGGAATCAGCAAGAACTAAAAAGCTAAATACACACGAACAACGCATCCATATTGGATTAGACAAATCTGCAATAGCTAGAGAACCGTGAATCCAAATAAAGGTCTGTGTGACAACATGATTACGAAAATATATTATGAACCAAAAAAAAGGAGAATGGAGTACCATTAACATTTATGTTAAAAAAAAAAAAAGAATAATACCAGAACGCTGCAAGATAGCTGGAATTAGGCTCCTGTTATGCAAGGCAGAGAGGAAAGGATAACCAGACTCCATTTAACTGATCTGTCTTAGCAGTGGGGACAAAAACAGGTTTTGCTTATGTTCATAAAGTATATGATCCTTTTTTTAACATAAAACCAAAATAGATGAGAGGAAGAAAGATAAACCTGATGTTAGGATTCTGAAATACAAAAATTCTTAAGGTTTTTACACAAAGACAGTTCCGCTGGTTTGGATTCAGTACACCGACTAAAATCTGCAAGCAGATTTAATGAGGTGTCACACACACACACAAGCAGGATCGAAAGATCAGACCTTTCCCTGACTAAGATCAGCTAAATTGCTTTAATAGACTTTTAATGAGAGAGAGAGGAAACAGACCTTTAGAAGGGGCACCATTTTCCACACAGCCATTGGGACCAAGAAGCATCTGTAATTGATCAGAAGGAATCAATAAGCAACAATGAAAGGAACATTACTACCAATTATGTTCTCACAACACCACTATATAATCACACATGCCAACAAATTGCTTATGTTCATAAAGTATGATCCTTTTTTAACATAAACCAAAATAGATGATCAATATTGTAAGAGTGAAGAAACATAAACCTGATCAGGATTCTGAAATACAAATCACATAAGTCTGTGCCATTTACCAAAACTCAGATCTCCGAATGGCTTAATTACGGTGTACTAAACAACCACACACAAGAAAAATCAATAAGAAACAGAGATATATGCAAGTCATACCAGAAAGAGAAGGAACATTACATATTCAAATTCTGACAAGCCTCCATTAAGATACCATCAGCTCCAACCGTAAAACTTCTGCATTTAACTTATAAACTTCAACCTGCAAGACATAAACTTTTTTATTAACACAATAGAGTCAATCACTTTTTATAATCATAACCTAATGCCCCCATGATACTAAAACTGTCTCTTAGACAGAGAGAATCAGACAGGTTCCCTGAAGTTAAACTTCTCAAAGATTTGCTTGAACTCAACGTTAAAACCATCTTCAAACTCGGGCTGCTCTGGAGCATACTCAATCACATTCTGCTCAGATACATATGAGGAAACAGAGATCAGAAATCACAAACTCTCTTGATTGCTGCAGCGTCTGCACAAAAGCTTGTTAATTGGGGATATCAACATCACTCACACACTTCAGCGGCTCCTACGATAATCAACTCTAATCTCTGCAACTTCATCATCCACCGAATCTTCCTCAGTGGCTTCTGGATCCTCGCTAACACACAAAGAGTGGCCAAGATTAAGCTGAATTAGCCATTTGCAATTTACATTAATCACACTTCAGGAGCTTAAAAGAAAAAGTTTGGTAACCTACAGGAAACTTAGCGGAGGGTTGAACAGATTTCAGGGCCATAGTTTTATATTCTTCTACAGAGGTTTTTGATTAGGGATAGATGGAGAAATAAAGGGATGTAGAACGATACAATATCTCAATTTAATGATTTAGATCTGATGGACATTATTACACCGTAACCAGAGACCGATGAATTTCACGATGGAAATGATGAGGGTGATGGAGGAGTCCCGTTGCTCGATTGTGACAACAAAAGTTGGAAGTGATGTGGGCTGTTGCTACAATGGTTTAAGCCCAGTAAATTTTGTCTCGAGTTATAAATTGAATGACATGGCGAATGGATGCTTCCTGATTGGTTGATTTTTATAAACGACCTGGACATGCTTAACATTGAGCTTATTTACCTTTTAGTATAGGTTAGATTAGATTCTACCTTCACTTCCTATAACCCAAAAACTAGGATTTTTAACACCGCCAAAATTTTATCCATATACAATGTGAATAGAAAATTAAATGTCTGTTAAATTTGAACGATATGTTTTGTTATAAATGTAATGTAATCTTTAAGATTGTTTATGTAATCTTTTTTATATAATAAATCAGTGTTATAAAAAAAAAAGTTAAGAATTTAAGACACATATAATATTGGCCTAAAAAATAGGGTAGTATTAGGGGATTTAGAACACATAAATCAATCTTTTCAGGATTCTAAAACTCCAACAGTTAAATAACAGTGGTGCAAAACAGTATTAAAGTCGCAAGTCGCAATGATGAACATGATGATATATCTTTAATAATAACAATATTGTAAAATTAAAAAGTTTGGACATGAGAGAAAGGACAAAGTAATGGTAAGAGGAAACTGAGGGACTGATGAGAAGGAGAGAAGAGGATAGGGCTGGGCTGTGTGAGAGAGAGACAGTCAAAATAAAACACACTGACCATTAAAATTGCAGACTCTCAGAACTCCGATTTGACCTGTCGTTTCTTCATTGGCTTCCACAGTTTTCTTATCGGCTCTGTCTTTATTTTTAACTACTTTTTTCCTTTCAAACGGCTTTGTTTTGTCCTTTTTCTTATTCTTTGTGTTCACTACTGTTTATTGACAAGGCTTACTTAACTAGGATTGTTCACTCCTATTTCTAGTTTTAATGTAACCCAAGCTATCGATTTTCTTTGAATCATATGAATTTTGATTTTGTTTACTTTTTTGTTAACGGTGAAATTTCGGTTTTGGTGATTATATATATAGCATTGTAATTTATCAGTTTGAGCTTATAGTTTTCTTTCTTTGTTAAAGTTTTTATCAGTTATGAAAAAAAAAATTTAATAAAGGTTTTCTGGTTTATATATGTTACTTTTAGGGCATAGGTGTAATTATAAAGCAGGGAGATGACAACACGTAAGTCATCGTAGAAGAGATTAGACCCCAAGTTTGTGGGATTAGATAGACTGAAACACTTCTGACCCCCCTCTCTTTGTTGAGGTTACTCTTTTGCATTTACGAATTTTCGTTCCCTAAAATGCAAATTAGTTGCTCATAAATTAACACTCGGTATCTACTACTATTGCAATTCAAAAAAACTCTTTGTTTGCTCGTTTGCTATAAATTAACAAACCTCATTTAATGTTTACAAGACTTGCGTTCAGACGGTGCTGATATTTCTTATTATCATAAAAAATTCTTGTCTCGTTATAAATTTATTAGTTCGTGAAAAATACCAGAACTGGTTGTAAATAAGATAATGAATTCATATAAGTTAAGTTAATGACACCGTAAGGTAATATAATTAATGTTATATACACCTGCCGCAAAGAGTTTGGTACCACTCCTGCTTCTAGTTTATATGCAAACTATATCAACGTATATACGCAATATATCCGAATTTCAAAGAGACAACAACGGTAACAGGAATAAAAACGTGAGAAGCGGATGAGGAAAACAAAAAACAATAGGAGTTTAAAAAAACAAACAATTATGTTTATGTTATGAATAATGTGGATTGCTAGTAACCATACCAAGGAAGAACGGACCGCGTCCGGTCCAAGACCAAGACCGCGTCCGTATAGGAGAGAGAGGCGGCCAAAGATTAAGCCGACTATAGATTAGGATGATTTCCTTTTTACTTCATGTTTATCTTTAAGTAGTTTTCCTATTTCCTTTAAGATAAGGATTTGTACTCTTTCCATTTATCTCTTCCTTGTAATCCCTATATAACGGAATACTTTGATTCAAGTAATAAACACACGATTTCCCCAATTGTTCACAACACGTTATCAGCATGATAGCCTCTAAATCCCTGAGACCTATATCGAAACCTAAAAGCCTAAACCGGCGACTCAACCTAAAACCCTAGACGTTCCGTGTTCGTTCTAAATCCTAGACGTCCTCAACACCGAACGTCCTCAGCTCTTGATCGCATCCTCAGCTCGCACACAAGAAGAACGCATCCGTCCGAGAACACCTCGCACCCGAGACAGCTCGCGTCCGTCCTCAGCTCGCGTCCGACTACATCCGCGACCCGATAGGAGGCAGCAAGCGTCCATCCGTCTCAGCTCGAAGTTTCATCCATTCTCAGGTGGTCCGGTTCTATACCTCTACGAAATAAAGGTATAAACATAATCTGAGAACCTAGATAAAGAACATAAACCCTAATCCATAATTATGGAAACTATGTTCATGATGAAACCTAAAAGAAACTACAAGATTAAAATCGACAAACCTTATAACTAGAAAGATATATGATTCCACTAGAATATAATTGAATGATTGATTGATTAAATCTGAAATATGAGAAACCCTAATGAAGGAATCGAAAACCCTAAACCCTAAAGAAACTAGAATCCGATTTTAAGATTGTTCTTGCTTGTTTGTTTTCTTGATTGATCTGAGGTTTAAGATTGTTAGATTGTTTGATATAATCTAACTAAGTATACAAATACTTAAGGCCTTGAAACCTTAACATAAGTTTGATAGAATTTAAAAGATTAAAAACCCTAGGTATTATAAAAGAAGTAAGATTGCTTTACATGAATCCGAACATGGTATTGCATTCATCCTGTTATAAACAAGATCGACCAGCATATAGATCACACGAACTTAGGTTGCTTGCATTAGTAGACCTATATGGCCGTGTGGCTTATGATTGATAGCACCATGGTCGATTAGTATTGTTTTGAATATCATGAATGCGTAAGACATGTTGTGGCCGAGCTTGCTTATTATCATGCGGCCACATGATCACATTGTGAACCTAAAACTTTAAATGATAACGTGACTCAGATGTCGAAAATAGCAAACAGAGACTACGCAGCCCTTAATCTCTCCGGAGACAATTACTTGCAGTGGGCGCTAGATACAAGGATCAGTCTAAAGTCAAAGGGACTTGGTGATACTATCACCGAGGACAACAATGAGAATGAAAAGAATAGATACATGGCCATAAGCTTTATGCGCTATCATCTCATTGAAGGTCTAAAAGATCATTACATGACAATTGAAAATCCACTAGACCTTTGGAATGCTTTAAAGCATAGATATGATCACCAAAAGATGGTGTTACTTCCAAAGGCTAGGCACGACTGGATGCATCTGAGGTTCTTAGACTTCAAGTCCGTGGATGAGTACAATTCAGCCTTGTTCAAAATAGTTTCAATACTAAGGCTTTGTGGTGAAGAAGTATCTGATATGATGATGCTTGAAAAGACCTACATGACTTTCAATCAGTCGAATTCAGTGTTGCAAGAGCAATATAGAACAAAAGGTTTTGCCACATATACTGATCTGATCTCGTGTCTACTTTTGGCCGAGACAAACAATGAGCTCCTGATGAAGAACAGTGGAGCCAGACCTGCCGGGACAGCACCATTACCCGAAGCCCATGAGATTGAAAAGAAAGATCCCAAAGAGAGCTACTACGCCCAAGATAACAAGAGACCACACGGCAATGGCTGTGGTGGATACAAGAGGCGTGGGCTTGACAACCCGAACGGCCGAGTCAGCTACTCGACCGGCCGGAAAGGAAACCACAATAATTGTGGTCGTGGTTCCAATTACGGCCGGGGCCGAGGCAGTTACGGCCGCGGACGAGGTGGCATATCCAAGCCATCTTACACGTCCAAGTCAGTATGCCACAGATGCGGGATGGACAACCATTGGGCCAAGAACTGTAGAACTCCTAAACACTTGTGCGACCTCTACCAAGAGAGCCTCAAGAACAAGAATCCGGAGACAAACATGATCCAAGAAACCGGTCATGATGACAAAAGACATGGATATGATGCTGATAAAGAATTCAACCAAGATGATCTAATGGACTTTGAAACTTCTGATTGTCTCAAGGACTAGTTTTCGAATCACTTGTCTTATTGCTTTATGTTTTTGATTTGGTGTTTTTATTTTATGTAATGACATTTATAATAAAGAAAGTTTTAAAGATCTTATGAAGTCTCTAAGTTTAGAAATTTTATTTATAGAATGAATGATGAGATGAGTATACTTGTGGTGGATAGTGGCACAAGTCACACAATACTTAGAGACAAAAGGTACTTCATGAATCTCACAATGCAAAGTGCAAAGGTACATACCATTGCGGGTGAGGCTAGCCTGATTGAAGGTCACTGCCAGGCCTATGTGTTAATGCCTAAGGGCACTCACCTAGAAATAAAAACCGCCTTGTATTCCCCAAGCTCTAGAAGAAGCTTATTGAGTTTCAAAGATATAAGGTTGAATGGTTTCGATCTTGAAACATGGGAAGAAGGAAACAAGGAGATCCTTAATATAATTTCGATCACCAAAGGCAATAAGAAGATCCTAGAGACTATACCCGCAATGTCTATTGGTCTATACTATGCAAAGATCAGTATGATCGAGGCCAATGCCTCCGAGCTATTCACTTTATGGCATAACCGGCTTGGCCATCCCGAAACAGGAATGATGCGAAAATTGATGATGAATTCACAAGGGCACACGTTTAAAGGAGTGATCCCACACAATCTCACATGTGCAGCATGTTCACAAGGGAAACTCATAACTAGGCCATCACCAGCCAAGGCTAATAAAGAAACTTAAACTTTCTGGAAAGGATTCAAGGAGACATATGTGGACCAATACACCCACCTTGTGGGATGTTTAGATACTTCATGGTCCTCATTGATGCATCGACCAGATGGTCGCATGTGTGTCTACTATCCACACGGAACCTAGCCTTTGCACGCCTGCTTGCTCAGATGATAAGGCTGAGAGCACACTTTCCAGACTTCCCTCTTAAGACTATACGTCTAGACAATGCTGGTGAGTTCACGTCCCAAGCGTTTAATGAATATTGTATGTCCATGGGGGTAAGAGTAGAACACTCCGTGGCACATGTTCATACACAGAACGGCTTGGCCGAATCTTTCATTAAACGTATCCAGCTGATAGCCCGACCATTGCTAATAAAGTCTCATCTCTCGGTATCAGCATGGGGACATGCGGTTTTACATGCAGTGGAACTGATTCGCATCAGGCCATCTAGTGAGCATAGATATTCACCATCCCAACTACTTACGGGTCATGAGCCAGACGTGTCCCACATCAAGACATTCGGATGTGCCGTCTACGTTCCAATTGCTCTACCACAGAGAACTAAGATGGGACCACAGAGGAGGATGGGAATATACGTAGGATATGATTCCCCAAGCATTATAAAGTATCTTGAGCCAACAAACGGTGATTTGTTTAAGGCCAGATACGAAGACTCACAGTTTGATGAGTCAACATATCCGTCCTTAGGGGGAGATAACAACCGGTTGATCATTAAAGACTTAGAATGGTTTTGACCATCAATATCTTGGCAAGATCCTCGGACTAAAGATTGTGATATAGAAGTCCAAAAGATTATACATCTTCAAGAGCTAGCTAATCAATTGCCAGATACATTTGCTGACCCAAATAGAGTAACAATATCACACATCTCGGCTTGTAATGCACCTATAAGATTAGACGTCCAGAAGGGACAATGTCAAGTAGCTACAGAGTCTAAGCAACGTTTAAAACGTGGTAGACCAATTGGTTCCAAAGACAAACAGCCTCGGAAGTCCAAGAGAGGTAACCGTCCAGGACATAGATGGACCGGCCGAGCCGACCAGGACGGTCGAGCCAAGTAAGCCGGCCACACCCGATGATCTGGCCGTTCCTCATAGTGAGGTCCGGGACGCTGGGCTTCACGGGACACAAGAGTCGGACAACCAAGAGATCTCTATAGACCATATAATGTCTGGAAAATAATGGAACATAAAAGATATCAACGTTGATGATTTGTTTGCATACAAGGTGGCACTTGAGATCATGGATAAAGATGAGGATCTAGAACCCACGTCCATACAAGAATGCATGCTAAAATCAGATTGGATCAAATGGAAAGAAGCTATAAACGTGAAGTTAGAATCATTGAGAAAGAGAGGCGTTTTTGGCCCTATAATCCAGACACCAAGTGATGTCAAACCAGTGGGATACAAATGGGTCTTTGTAAGGAAGAGAAACGAGAAAGGAGAAGTAGTGAGATACAAAGCACGGCTTGTAGCACAAGGATTCTCACAAAGACCAGGAATAAACTATGAGGAGACTTACTCCCCTGTGGTGGATGCATCTACATTAAGATATCTAATCAGTCTGGCCGTGAAAGAGAACATAGATTTACGCCTAATGGATGTAGTGACTGCATATTTATATGGACCAGTGGATAATGAAATTCATATGAGAGTTCCAGAGGGTATTGAGCTCAAAGATAAGAAAGGTTCTCGAGAACAACATTGCATTAAGTTGAATAAAGCCTTATACGGTTTAAAGCAATCAGGTCGAATGTGGTACAAAAGGTTATCCGAGTACCTAGTGAAAGAGGGTTATAAGAATGATCCAATAAGTCCATGTATATTCATACATAAATTCGACAACAAGGGCTTTGTGATAATGTCAGTTTATGTGGACGACCTGAATATAATAAGAACCCCTGGAGAGATTTTCCAAACCGTTGAGTGTTTAAAGAAAGAGTTCGAGATGAAAGATTTAGGGAAAACTAAGTTTTGTTTGGGATTACAGTTTGAGTATGTAGAGAAAGGAATCCTTGTGCATCAAGAAACTTATACAGAAAAGATACTCAAGCAATTCAATATGGACCAGGCTCATCCCTTGACGAGTCCTATGGTCGTGAGGTCCTTAGACCTTGAGAAGGATCCATACGGACCTAAGAAGCCGGACTAGGAAGCACTCGGACCGGAGGTGCCTTACCTAAGTGCCATTGGGGCCTTAATGTATTTGGCTAGTCATACTAGACCGGACATCAGCTTTGCCGTGAGCTTATTATCTAGATTCGGTTCATGTCTAACCTTAAGGCACTGGAACAGAGTGAAACATCTGTTCAGATATCTGCAAGGAACAAAGGATCTCGGTTTGTTCTACACCAACCGACCAGGAGAGAGTTTGGTTAGATATGCAGATGCTGGGTACTTATCCGACCCACACCAGGCTAGATCTCAAACAGGTTATGTGTTTATACACAGTGGAGCCCCAATATGCTGGCGTTCCACTAAGCAAACCTTAGTGGCCACATCATCCAATCACGCCGAGATCATAGCCATGTATGAGGCAAGCCGTGAGCTTGTTTGGTTGAGGAACATGACCGGCCATGTCTTAAGAGAGAGTGGTCTGGCCATGGGACAAGAGAAAGAAGGGCCAACCATCATGTACGAGGACAATGCAGCGTGCATTGCTCAGCTCAAGGAAGGATACATCAAGGGAGATAGGACAAAGCACATCCTGCCCAAGTTCTTCTTCACCCACGACTTGCAGAAGACAAAGGAGGTTCAAGTAGTTCAAGTTCGATCCAGTGACAACTCAGCCGACCTCTTCACCAAGTCTCTGCCAACCTCAACGTTCAGGAAGCTGGTTCATCAGATAGGGATGCGCCGGCTGAAGGATCTTCAGTGATGCCTTCATCAGGGGGAGTGTCATGCGTTGTACTCTTTTTCTTGTCTATGGTTTCCATTTTTCCCATCTTGGGTTTTTGGTTTTCCTAGAGAAATTTTAACGTGGCAACATCGTGCATGATACAAGCCCATATGGTTATAGCATCCAAGGGGGAGTGTTAGGAATAATGTGGATTGCTAGTAACCATACCAAGGAAGAACGGACCGCGTCCGGCCCAAGACCAAGACCGCGTCCGTATAGGAGAGAGAGGCGGCCAAAGATTAAGCCGACTATAGATTAGGATGATTTCCTTTTTACTTTATGTTTATTTTTAAGTAGTTTTCTTATTTCATTTAGGATAAAGATTTGTACTCTTTCCATTTATCTATTCCTTGTAATCTCTATATAAGAGAACATTTTGATTCAAGTAATAAACAAACGATTTCCCCAATTGTTCACAACAGTTTAAACAGTAAGAAAGTATTTTTAGTTTTACTAATCATTTTATAATCTAACGTGAAAATGACAAAAGGTCATGGTCGGAGTAGAGAAAAAGAATGTGGACGAAAGGAAAAAGTTTGACTTGTTTAGTCCCCAACTGTCAATTTTCCAGCAAGACATATACATACTCGCTTTATTGCTAAAACGTTGATATAAAATAAGAATATATTTTAAGAACCTAGTATTTATTACTAGATTCTTTACTGTTGTATATATACAAGCTGCTCGAGTGGTCTTTTTTACAGTAAAGCAGTCTCCTCAAAAGAGTAAAGAAAGAGAAAAAGAGAGAATATGGATCCTGAAGGTTTCACGAGTGGCTTATTCCGATGGAACCCAACTAGAGCAATGGTTCAAGCACCAACTGCGATTCCTCCACCGCAGCAGCAGCAGCAATCGCCGGCAACACCGCAGACGGCAGCGTTTGGAATGCGACTAGGTGGTTTGGAGGGTTTGTTCGGTCCTTATGGAGTACGTTTTTACACGGCGGCGAAGATAGCAGAGCTAGGATTTACGGCGAGCACGTTGGTGGGCATGAAGGACGAGGAGCTTGAGGATATGATGAATAGCCTCTCTCATATCTTTCGTTGGGAGCTTCTTGTTGGTGAACGGTACGGTATCAAAGCTGCTGTTAGAGCTGAACGAAGACGACTGCAAGAAGAGGAAGAGGAGGAATCGTCTAGACGCCGTCATTTGCTACTCTCCGCCGCAGGGGATTCCGGCACTCATCTTGCTCTTGATGCTCTCTCCCAAGAAGGTACGATATAGTAAATATCTAATTTAAATATATCTATAATTTTTTTTTGAAAGCTATAATATAAATATATTTCCCAACGCTTTATACATGCATTGCTAATCTATTTAACTATGTGAGGCTGTCAACAAATATAGATCTATATATGTTCACTTGACTGGTAGATATAGGCTTATGAATCTTTGCATGATTTGTTACTAATATCAGCAACTATATACTTGTATGATATAGTTCTGGGCAACATAAGATATTGTTCTGTTTTTATTTAAAACATAGATATCTATTGTTTTTTGACTGTCAAATGTAACTTCAAATACGTGTATAGTAGAACTATTTTGTATAGAGTATGCAATTGCAGTCTGCTTTTTATATTAGGGCTTCGATTGTTTAGGATTTTAGCTGTTAAAACTTTTACTTTTAAAAAAATTTACTGTTGCTTTAGTGGCTGTAACTTTAAAAAAAACATGTTCTAAAGCCTCAAATTGTGGCTTTAAAAAAAAATTGTGGCTTAAAAAAAAAACAAGGAAACGTGAACAAAAGAGAAGAAGTTAAGCCAAAGTGTGATTGGTAAAATTAATGGCTTTAAAAGCTTTAAATAATTCTAAAGTCTTTAAAGCCTTGAAAGCTTAATCAATCGGACCCTAGACTTGTTGCAAGAAGTACGAGGATTAATTATATATTGTGCAAAATCCAAATACTGAACGTATCTTTTTAATATCTATATAGAATAAAGTTTGCGATTGAGACAAAAGTATATATAGATGACTGGACAGGGTTGTCAGAGGAGCCGGTTCAGCACCAAGATCACACTGATGCGGCGGGGATCAACTGCGGAGGAAGAGGAGGTCATTGGGAAGCAGGGCAGACGACAATAAAAAAGCAACAGCAGAGACGCAGAAAGAAAGCGATTGTAACGTCAGTGGAAACTGATGACGACGGCAACGAAGGTGAGGATGACGACGGGATGGATATTGTTAACGGAAGTGGGTCAGGGATGGAGAGACAAAGGGAGCATCCGTTTATTGTAACGGAGCCAGGGGAAGTAGCACGTGGCAAAAAGAACGGTTTGGATTATCTTTTCCACTTGTACGAACAGTGCCGCGAGTTCCTTCTTCAGGTCCAGACCATTGCTAAAGATCGTGGCGAAAAATGCCCTACCAAGGTATCTTTCGTTTATCATCCGATCCTAGCCGTACGCTTACTTTTACATTATCATTTTTATAAAATAAATACATTTTGGTGTCGGATTGGTAGGGAGACCCTAGCCATAATCATGGACAGCTGTTTTAAAGCAAGTTTGACAAGTCATGAGTTCAGAGACTTTTCGTTATTATTTTTGTTTTATTTTCTTTCGCTATGTCTGGCAAAGATTTATATAGGTTCTGATTTTATGTCTTCACTCAGAATAAATATACAGTAGTTAGATTTCAATTTAATGTTTTGTAAGAGTCACCGTACGACAACGTGTCGAGTTAGGGAAACGACACAGTCGTTCTTTTGTTTTTACCTAAAACGACATGAGATAGTAAGATACGATATGGTGTCCTCGTGCATTAAGATTCAATTTCTGCATGCATTTATATATTTGTTGACCATTTATTAAGATATTTGTTGTGTGCTATATATATTTAGATACAGGCTATTACTCAGCGGGTAATAAAGAGTCTTCCCCATAGTACAGAATCCATGAGCTCTGTGCCATTTGCTTGTACAGACGCACGTTATTAAAATCTGAGGTTTACAGATAACTTAAGCCAATAAAAGTCTAATTTTTCTCTCTGAAAGTTTTACCTCCAATGTTTAAATTATATATTGGTACTTTTTCTATGCTATATTATCCCATTTAAAAGTTGTTTTGAATTATTAAGTACTGACTTTTTTATGTTCTGGAAAAATATGTAAATAGGTGACGAACCAGGTGTTCAGATACGCTAAGAAATCGGGCGCAAATTACATAAACAAGCCAAAAATGCGACACTACGTTCATTGTTACGCACTGCACTGCCTCGACGAAGAAGCTTCAAACGCTCTCCGAAGAACGTTTAAAGAACGCGGGGAGAACGTTGGGTCGTGGCGTCAGGCTTGTTACAAGCCACTTGTGGACATAGCTTGTCGTCATGGCTGGGATATAGACGCCGTTTTTAACGCTCATCCTCGTCTTTCCATTTGGTATGTTCCCACTAAGCTGCGTCAGCTCTGCCATTTGGAGCGGAACAATGCGGTTGCTGCGGCTGCGGCTTTGGTTGGCGGTATTAGCTGCGAGGGATCGTCTGCGTCTGGACGCTTTGGGGTTTAATTAGCTCATGAGTTGTTGTGGTTTACTTTTTCGTTATCTTAATTAATTATTAGTCTTTAATTTGGTCCTTCTTGGCTAATTTGTCTTCTTTTTCTTTTCTTAATCAACCGTTTTGGCTAATTAAATTGGATACACGCAGATTCTTCATTTTGTGTAAACCGTATTTTGAACACATTTGGCGATATTAATTCGAAGCACTCTATAACATTTTATTTTTGAACATTAACAATACCCTTTTGTAAAATACTAGGTAATACCCGCGCTACGTCGTGGAAGTTTTTTATATAAAAGTTTTATAAGTATTATATTTTATAGATTTATTTTTCAACTTTTGATATTAAATAAAATTTGATTAAAATGAGATATCAATAGACTATCGGTACTAAATTTCACGTGTGAGGGAATTTCAATTTTTTTATTTTCTGAAATATTTTATATCTATTTTTAATTTAATGATATTTCTGAAAAATTGAGAAATTTTGTTTGTAATGTATAGGTTGTGTTTTTTGGTCTAGTGTGAAGTTTGTCTCATTTATTCTTATGTTAAAACTTAATGGTTGATTTGTAAGAATACATCGTAAATATATGTTAGAGTGATTTTCAAAAATAGACATATATTGATTTTTTATTACATGATAGAACACTTGTTGCTACTATCACACATTCTTGTGGCTAAAGTCATGTGTGTCCCTAATAAAGTGAAACCAGATGGGGATATTGTGGTAATAGACCAAATTGTTCTGGTTGGTTTGGTTTATGGGTTTAAATTTTAAAAATACCATATTCTGATTGGTGGACTCAGGAAGAAGCGTTGTTTGTTTAATAAAACTAATTGGTGTCCGTTAAAAAAAAGTAAAATTGTAACTTTTTCACTTTCCCAACCCTAGACCTAATTATCTAATTCCCAAATACTTTCATTATCTCCGACGACGAACAGCGGCGAGAAGACAACGGAGTGGGTGGCTGACGCCGGAAGATAAAGTGGTGGTTATAAGAGATATCACCATCGTCGAGGAGGACGTAGGCGGGGAAAGCGATAGCCGATGTTTAAGTTTTCTTCTCTCAAAATTGTCGCTTTAAAAGATATTTGGGTTAAAAGAAACCATGACTTGAAATTGATATTTGTGTATGTTGAAGGCTTGTTTTGTACCAAGTTGAGGCATGAATCCAAATTTTTGTGGGATTCTCAATTGCCCTTCAGTTTTGGGCGTTTGAAGCCATCCCCGCTTTACTTGAGTGTTTAGGTGGAGACGATGAGGAGAAGCTGCTGAGTTATGTTGGTGAGAATCTCCCACAACATGATGGGTTGGTTCTGTACAGATGTACATGTGGACTTGTAAACGAATGTACTTTTGGCTGTACATGTGGACATGTGAACGAATATGCGTTTGGCTGTACATGTGGACACGTGTATTATGTGGTGTCTAGCAAATTTCTTTGGTTCTGTGTACTGAGAAAAATACATGAAATGTTGTACTTTTTTGTATTAGAAAGCTGAGAAAAATGAGATTTTTACATGAAAGCTTGTATTTTTTTTGTGTCAAAAGGCTGAGAAAGATGTGATTTTCATCTTGGTGATCTATCATTATGAAACTTAAGTCCAACAGCTGGTAGGATGAGTTGGTTTATTCTCACATGAGAAACCACATTGGAGGTGAAAAGTTTAGGTACATATGTATGAACTTTCTGCATGTACATGTCTATCATTATCCACATGTACAACAATGTACACCAATATAAACAAGTTCCACATACACCGAATTATGATATCCACGCGTACAACTCAGCAAATGTACACATATGAACTAAATATTAACAAATCGATACTTTCAGAAGGAGAAGTCTGGAACACTGATGCAATGGTTGGGGATGAGAGTTAAGATGTTGACGACGATAAGGAGGAAGAGGATAATGAAACTTAAGTCTAACAGCTGGTAGGATGAGTTGGTTTATTCTCACATGATAAGCCACATTTGAGGTGAAGAGTTTAGGTACATATGTACAAGAATTTTCTGCATGTACACATGTCTATCAGTATCCACATGTACGATAATGTACACCAATATAAACAAGTTTCACATGTACACTGAGTTATGATATCCACACGTACAACTCTACACGTACACATTTGAACTAAATATTAACAAATCAAAACTTTCAGATAAAATCATTAAGTGAAAGTCTATTATTCTCTTCATATTCATCCATTGGCATGTCAAAAAGTTGTGGTTAAGCTAAACTTCTCTTGCAATGATTCAATCACCCAATGTTCTAAGTTAAAACATTGTTCCACAACCATTTTTAAGAAAGTACAACCCCATTTACATGATGAATTAAACCCCATTTTTAAGCAATGATTCAATCACCCAATGTTATGCTTTAAACATCTCTTCTAGCATATCGTCGCTGCAAAGAACAGTTTCATCAATGAGTGAGAAGAGGATTAATGTGCTGATTTTGTGCTGATTTTGCAGTAGATTATCTTGTTAATTTACAGGGTAATGAGGATTGAAGGAGCTGACTTTACGTAGAGAAGAGGATGAGGGAAGATGGGGAACAATTGGAAATGATCTAAACCGTCGATTCCAAAAGGTTGATCTAACGGTCTAGGAGCTAAGCAGGGGAGGTGTCTTGTCTAGATCTATGAGATTAAATCTCAGGCGTTGAAAATAAAGTAAGATCAAGGGGTAGGGATGAATCCCGCCAGGAAAAAAAGGGGAAGAAACTTGGTACTTGATCTGTAACGAACTGGGAGAAATATTAGTTAGAAAGTAACTAGAGTTAAGCCAAGTTGTTATGTAAAGTGTGTGGGTAGCTCAAAGTGTCCTAGAGTGTGATAAAAAGAGGAAAAGTGTCTTAGAGTGTAAATCTTTCTATATGTTACCTTGAAAATGTAGTGAAGTTATAACCATATCTCGTACTGGTTAGGAATGTACACTTCGAAAAGAAGATGATTCACATAATAATTTTGAGCAAAGTCAATGCTTCATTCACTTAACAGATGGATTGCTCCCTCTATGATCGAATCAGATTGTTAGATTCCTGCAACTTTTGTGAACGTCCTCTTGTATTCTATAAAATGCTGAACTTGATGATACAACGGAATTGCGATGATGTTTCAAACAAGATGCTTGATTATCACTGAGTTTCTCTAGGTCTGGTGATTCTGTTGTTGTTCTTGTTGATGATCACTGGATTCTAAACTTTGTCTCATCTCCAGTGCTTTCAACCTGGCTATTTGAAGCTTATACAAGATCTTACAAAAAGAAATTCCAATAAAATGATCATGGTTTGCTCGTTTCTGTGAGATTTTAATAAATAAAAAAGGAACTCGAGGTTTTTAACGGCAGCTTATGCTTTCACCTTCTGCATATTTTCTCAAGCTGCAGTCTTCGGTTCCTATCTTTGCAATCTGTAAGCAATCATACAAAGAAAAAAATGAAAGATTCATGGCTGTTCTGAGATCATTTTTTCTCTTTTATCCATTTTTACTTCTCACCTCACATCTACAAGGATTTATTTTTACAAGACCTGCTCTAATTTCAACCACAGAAACAACCATAGAATGAGCTGAGTAGTTAAGTTATTGAGGAGACTAAAGACGATTATTGTTAATACAACTCTTCTGAGCTCATATGGGTAGCTATATCTCAACCAACATTACACTGCCGTCGTCATCTCTCACTCCTTTGTATTCTCTGCTTTCGCCTCTACATTGACGTCGTCCTTTATGAAGTGATGAAGTTTCTTAACCCATCAAATCAATCCACCTCATGCTATGTCCTAGATTTTAGTCAGCTTATTTCTTCCTGAAATAGTAATGAAATCCGTAGTAAGCTTTGTTTCGTCCTTTCCAAATAATCAATCTTAGGATCAAAATCAATACCTAATGAAAATGATGATGGCTTGATTTGGAGAGGAAGAAGAAGAATCCTAATGCGTTGATGTGATGTGTACAAAAAAAAATGTGATGTGTATGAACTTTGTTTTAGAAAGTTGTAAGAGTTTACAGACCCAAAAAAATTTAGTTATTTTTTTAAAAGACTGATACTTAAATCTTTATTTATTTATTTATTTTTTGTTCAAATACTTAAATCTTTATTAAACTGTCAAAAATATGCAAAACTCAGCATCACAAATTATGAGCAACACTCATATAAAAAGCTCATTCGTATATCTAGAAGCTTACTATTGTTTTTTTTTTGAAACTTAGCTTATTATTGTTTCAGAATATATATATATATATATATATATATATATATATATATATCCAATCATAGTTATTTGATTCGTTATATCTTATATGTTTTGTGCAATAAAAAAACTTCTCTACTACAACTCTTTTGAAGTACGACAATAGAAGAAGAAAGAAGCTCTAATTTATAAACAAACTGGAAAACCACATTAGAAGTGTAACTTAGCATGACAAGTCTCTCGCCTTTGTGATCATACAAAGGAACATAACGTATACCCTGTCTCAGCTCGCCACAGACAAACATGTCTGTCCCGAGAAGTCGTCCTTCTCTGGCATGAACTTCAACTGTGAGCAACGCCAGCTCTGGTACTGTGAGCGGAAACTCAAACTCCTCGTCCCAAAATGACCCCAAGTGTTTTCTTCTTTCTTTATTTTCTTCATTACTCTATCACCTCTTACTCCTGTTAGCCCCACCTGCTTTCACAAAAAAAAAAGTTCAATGCATATGAAATAGATCACATAGTAGAGAATCTCAATGTATTAAGCATCTAAATCAAAGTGACTCTTGTATAATGAGTTGTTTGCCGTTGTGTTGAAGTTAGGAGAAGACCCACCTGCTTTCACAAAAAAAAGAGTTCAATGCATATGAAATAGATCACATAGTAGAGAATCTCAATGTATTAAGCATCTAAATCAAAGTGACTCTTGTATAATGAGTTGTTTGCCGTTGTGTTGAAGTTAGGAGAAGACCAAGGGTTGAAACTTTCTCGCTGGAAACCAGAGTCCCATCCTTTTCCCATGTATACTTTCCTCTCGGAGTTGTTCTGATTGGTAACTTCGCTTTGGAGTCAAAAACTTCTTCGTCCGTACCTTTGTTCATCGAAAGTGTGGTTTCTTCACGTATTGCATCATCCAGAAAGCTCTTCCATAGCCCTACAGATCAGAGGTACAAGATGATGGAGTTTTGGTAAATGTTGAAAAGGCCTGAGAGAAAAAAAAACAAAAAAAAAACTACAAACCTGCTTTGAAAGCGACCACTTGTGCTTCGTACACCCAACCGCTGAATGGCTTGTAGTTGGAGAGGAGGTTACTCGTGTGGCCTTTGGATATATCCTCAATACTCAATAGGTTAGAAACCTATGAACATAGCGACGAGGGTTAAAAATTAGTGAGGAAACTCAATCGGAAAAGAATAGTTAGCTTATGTGTACAAACGAAATGAATATATTGGTTGATGAAGTTTTTTCATTTATTGACATGTCAGTCTCTTAAACATTTAAAAAGTTGAGGTGTCATGCTCTGGAGAGAATCTTACTCCATTAGTGTGTTGAGTTCTTCATCGAGAAAGAAAAACAAAAGTAATGTGAGGGTGTGATCAGAAATTAAAGGCTGAAAGAAACTACCATTACGAAAATTTAAAATAGATTTTAGTGATCTGTAAAAAATGGCTTGGGTTTGTTCGAGTTAATATATGGGCTGAGACATATATTCTCGAAGAGGCTGGTGCACTGGGCCCACTCGTTTTATCTAGTGAATCCAGTGTGACGCATGGAACTGTACACCCATAAGGTATGAACCAATGATTTTGCAACACGTTCGCAATCATTAGATATTTACAAAAACTCTTTCAAATTCGAACTGAACGAAGAAAACAAAGTCAAAATAGAGAACTGAGAACGAGTGTGAAATTCGAATCCAACGATGGAGCTCCCGCCAAGAGTGCTATACCCACGGAGGTTCCACGCCTCTCCGTCGAAATACACGGCGGCGGCGGCGCCTGATCTCCGAGATAAGCTCGCGACGCTGGTTGATCGCAACGAGAAAGTGAAAAAGGCGTACCATCAACTCCAATCGCAGATCGCATCAGGCCTTGCCGAGGTTACAATCGCATCCCTCGATAGATTCGATTCCTTTGTAGATTTGATTGAAACGGCTTCGAGAATTTGAGAGAGGTTATCGTATTCTCTGGTTTGGAAGATTCAAGATAAGATAGTTTCGTAGAATCTGAGTGAGGTTTTCGAAATTGTAAAGGCAGGGGAAGTTTTCGAGTCGTTGGCGATCCCTTTGATGAAGCTGGTTGGTTTGAAAACGTCGGAGATGGAGAGCGAAGGGAGACACTCCACCTTCATCTTCAACACTGTTAGTTAGTTAGTTACTCAATCAACTTCTCGTGGAATCATGCTTCTACTGAATCAAATTTTCAGATAATACTTTTTATTCATCAGGAAAGACACCACATGGATGATACTTCCCAAAACGGAGCTCGATCTGATGATCTGAACAATCAAATCCGCCGTTCAAAGGTAATATACGTCAAGATTCTTATCATATCACTATGTTTCCTTCTGATTTTGATTGAATGCAATATAATGTGTTTAGCCAAGCTTGATCCTGGTTTATCAGTTCGTCTAATTCTGCTATAGATTGAATGCAGCAGACCACTCCATCTAATTTTGAAACTGTAGTGTTTCTATACTCTAGTCATGTGGATTTTGTTATTTATGTTGACCAAGTTCTGCTATATACTGAATGTGAATCAATTGTTTAGGGTTCTTATGTTTTGGTGTAATTTATAGTAGTTGTTCGACAAACCATATATAATCCGTATGTTGGTTTTGAAGTTGAAGTTAATGTTATAACTCTCTGTCTATAATCCAAAGTAGATTTAGTTTCTCAGAATTTCACTTGCTGTAGGAAGAAAACTATGCTGCTAAAGTCGACTCTGCCCGAAAAGAGATCGTGCACAACCATAAGGGGCAATTGAGACAGCTAGTCCATATGCTTAGGCAAATTGAAACACAAGTGAATTCACATCGGGGAGACATTGTGCAGATGCTTGACGATGGCAGAAACTCTTTCCAAGAATTCATCCAGAAATCTCTTTATTACCTAAGCTCGGTTCACAGCCGAAACGATGACACGTTTCCAGCCACAGTGAAGCTCCTTCGGATCCTATTTAATAACATCAATGAGTTGCTTGGTTCTGTAGATACCGGTGTTACTGATCTTATGCAGGCTTTATCAAAGAATATGTGTAACCCGATGTCCAAGTACGTAGGGAACTTGGCAGCTGAAGTAAAGGGTGGCCCTTGTGTGCAACTGATGAAAGTAGTGAATGAGATGGAGAGAGCCAACGCAGATACAAGGAGAGAGCTGGAAGACGCTAGAGAAAGGATTAGACTTGCAGAAGAAAGAAAGATGGAGGCTTTATCAAGGCTGAAAAAGGCTGAAGATCAAGTTCAGCTAATGACAAGCTCTGCCAGGTTTCTTCTACCCTCAAGTCAGAAGAAGCAAGAAGAACACTCTGTTAACGGAAAGGTAATTTCGAAATGAATTTTTTTTTTCTTTTGTAAAGCTCAATAATTAGCCCAACGCGGTAATTCACTCTTTTTGTCCATGTAGCGTATATGCACTGAGGGAAGCAGAGAAAGCGAAGAGAAACTACTTTGGAATCTACTGAGCAAAAGGAGAAAGCATCAAGAACCAGAGAGTCCAATGGGACCGAAAGAGCTCATCAGACAAGCCGGCACGAAGCACAAGCCATTGGTGCAGAGTCGAAGAATGACTAGGAGCCAAACAAGGTTGAGCTCTCCAACGGGTCGTCCTGATGCCTTGATCCCACTTGGTGTGTCACCTTCTGTAAGAACAGTAACCTGGAGGAGGTAAGTAAAGTAAAACACACGTTTACACGCACTACATCAAATATATCTTCAGTATGCTCAGAAAAACATTCAGGTCCAATATCTTCATTATTGCTTAAAAACTTTACAAGTACTCGTTTTTATGTCACTGCTTGCACTTTAAGTAGTTTGCTGTTTCTTGAGAAGATCAAGTTGAGCATGACAAACAAACTTGAATCAATTTAAGTACCTTTTGAACCAAAAAATAGAAAGATATGGGGCCACAAAAAGAATTGTTTGAAAAATCGGGGATGTAACTGAATAACGACTCAAAAGTAATGGGCTTAAATTGAATACATGTAGGCCCAAACTACTTTCCGGCGTCGGTTAGGGTTAATTATTTGATCTACCTGAAAGTCCTCCGCTTCCGTCCGAAATCGCATAAATTGGGTCGGCAAATCCCTAATTCCCGGTAAGAAAATTCAACAGCTTAACGTAATTTGATCGATCGATTTTCTGCAGACACTAGAACTTGTATCTTTCTCTGATCCTACTACTACATGTTTTCCTTCTTCTTATAGAAAGACATTCTAAGACTGTAGTTTATATTTCAGGTAACCTAAAGAAGTATCTCTCTGTAGTTTTCAATAATCGGCCATGGTATGCAATTTCTTTACTATCAACCAAAGTTCCACACTTGTTTTTTAAAATTAGAAACAGTTTTACTCACCAAGTAGCTTGTGGTTACGAATATGTTTAAAAGCTAAAAGGTGTGGAATCGACGCAATCTCTAATGCCTGTGAAGTTTGAGCATAGAAACCATACGGTTTTGTCTAAAATTATTGTGTGCAGGCTGCGAAACTTCTTGCGACTTTCATAGTCTACGGCTCTGGAGCGGTAATCAGGGCTTGTACTCAGGCATATCGTCAGGCACTTGCAAGTATATGTCTTTTTCTTATTACAATCTTCTTAGTTTTCGTTCTTTTTTTGTTTTGGTTCTTTTTGTACTAATGGTAACCGAATTGTTCGGGCACATGTGTCTCTCAGATGCATCAAAATCTGGGGTTGCGCAAGAAGCAATGCATAGTCTTAAGAGAGGAATCAGAGGGTTAACTGAACCCGAAGCTAGACAGATTCTTGGTGTAACCGATAAATCATCTTGGGGCGAGGTTCTTAAGGTTTGTTTCTCTTTCTCTCTCTTGGCGTCATTGCATTTTTTTTGTTAATCATTCAAGTAAAGAAGAAACCTTTTTTTTGTTATTTAACATCATTTGTATGTTATGTTGCAGAGATACGACAATCTTTTCGAACGCAATGCAAAAAGCGGAAGCTTTTATCTCCAGTCAAAGGTTCATCGAGCTAAAGAATGCTTAGAGGCTGCTTACCTGAAGAAACCTTAGGGAATCACAACAAGCGTTTGATCAAATAATAATAATAAATACTAATGTAGTAACCAATAGAATGTCGAGAAGCAAAACCATGAATATATGTTTTGGATGCATGTTAGTTTTCTTGACGTCTCTAAAGCGGTTCTTGGGCCGAAAAGTTTGAAGATTTGAAAAGAGAGAAATTATAATGCCGCAAAGTTTGAAATATGAGTAAGGTTGGTGAAGTCAACCCTATTTTTCTTATTATATCGACTTTTTTAGTATTTTTAGGTATGCTCGTCGAAGTCCAAGTCTGTCGAGTTGGATTATCCTGAGATTTCGAAATCTGTCTACTTCATTTTAGCACCAAACATGGTGGTCACCGTGACTAATAGGATCGAAAGTAGATATTTCTTGTTTTATGTCTTGGTTTTATTTCATTTGTATTGTGTATTACCCAACAACTTGATGATGAAGTACACGTAAATCCAAAAAAGTCATTTTATCGGCGGTGATGCGGTATTCTTATTAGGTCTCATGCGTTTTTCGTCAAAAGATTCGAACGTACATGTTGCATGTCACTGTATATACTATTGATACTCAACTGATAAAGAGTTCCACTAGCAAAGCCAAATGGTGGAAGACTTTGAAGTCCAAGTCAAGTGGGCTTCATCATAAGTCAGCGTCGTTGAGAGTCAAGGCCGCTTTAACAAAGTTGTGGCGGCGTCTATCATCGTTAAAACCCCTGTTTGGGAACGCGCTAGTCGGACGGTCGGATTAGGTCTAGTTCCTAAAGAGAAAATCATGGATTAATCGAAAATTATGCGGGACAGAATTTTTAGATTGTTTATTATATTATAAAACATGTTAATATTTAATTGTGTATAACATTAATACATTTTCATGTTTAAGACGGTATAAAACACACAAATAAGATATATATAAACTTAATATAGTGTAATTTTCATCAAAATTATGAATATAAATGATATTTATAAAATTTAGATCAAATAAATAAATAAAAATATTATTAAAAATAAATTAAAAATAATAAAAAAAGATTAGGTGGCTATACGGTCATTTAGACGGTCTAGCGGAAAACATCGGATATCCAATTTTTAAACCGATTTGACATAAATCGGGATGGAAGAATGACATGTAGTGCACATGCGGCTAGACGGCCGATTTTTAGAACAAAGGTTAAAACTAATACGACCGAACAAATAAAATATGAACTTATTTTACTCATTTTAAGTTATGGATGATGTTTTGAAATTGCACGTCGATCGCCGAATCTAGACAGTTTACACCCAAACTTATCACTATTCTAGAAGAGCTATTATATGTCAACTCATCATATGAAATTTTTTACAGTTAACGTTCAATTTTGTACCCTTTTTATTGTTAGAACACAATAAACCCCATCAAAGTCTTTCTCTCTCCCTTATCCTCTCTGCGTACGACCTCAAAGCCCTGGTTCTGCTCCGACGTTACCGGCGCGTCCGCACGCGTCAGGCCGTCGGGGGCTCAGCTCTTTTTTTATATGTCTTCGTCTTTGCTTCACGATCAAAACCCCTCTCCTATCGCTTTGTTCCCGGTCTCTGGTCAGGCGAGTCTCTGTTTTCAATGAGCCGCGCGCGAGGAATTCGGCGAAGGTGGAGATCCGGCTTGCTCTGGAGTCGAGGCGCGGTGTGTTGCAGGGGTTATGGTTGGCGGAGTCGGCTTTTTACGGCTGAGAGAGAGGTCGCATTTCCCTTTTTAGATCTTCTCTCGAGGCCTCCATGTTCGTGGTGGTGAGTTGGCTCGCCGTTACGGTGAGGTAGTGGCTTCGTTGCTGCTTTTGTCCGGTGTGGTGTGTGTTTTCTTCGAGAGGAACCGGGAACCCTTACGGCGTCGTCGGGTTCGTCTCCATCTGCGGTGAAACAAAGGCAACTGGAGGCGAGTCGAGGTTGGGTACGCTGGTGTTAGTTGTACTCGGTCTCCACAGTCGTCTATGGCTGTCTATGGCTCGTGTTGGAGTGCCGAGTTGAGTCCTACACAGTCGTCTATGGCTGTTTCAAGCTCTCCTCAGCGTTCCACTTGTCTTTCCGGCTTCATCAACTCGTCATCAGTTCGAGCACTTCATTAGTTTAGCGGCCGCTTCTCTATTGGAGTCGAGCTCTCGTGCTTTATCTGTTGGTTCACTATTGACACAGGTGGATTATGTTGCGAGTCACATTCTCCGTTTCTTCGGTTCTCAAAGGCGGCAAGAGGCGTCACAGATTGGTCTTCGGTGGCGGTGTCTCTCTTGTGTTCCACTACCATCCCAGTACCGGCAAAGGGTCACTTGACCCGTCACTGGTAGTGTAGCTGGCTGTTTTGTGTGCTGGTCGTTAGAGCTCTCTTGGATTGGTGTGTGGCTTGGAGGTCAGGCCTTTTTAATGTTCTACGGCGACAGTAGCGAGTTTCTGTTCGGTCGGGAGGCAGTTTCAAGTGCTGTGTGGTGCTGTGTACAAGTCGGCTTTGGTGGCATTAGCAAAGCTCTGGTATGTACCCGAAACTCTCCTCTATTTGTCGTTTGGAGCTTCATGTTTAGAGATGGTTGCAAGTATGGTGGAGTTCTTTGGGAGCTAGCTACTCCGGAAACGACACGAGAAGTCCCCGCATCCGAGGCAACGAGGAGAACCTCACCTTCTTGTGATTATCGTTAAGGGTTGAGAACAGTAACCAATTCTGAAGAATTACAAAAAACGGATTAGCGGAACGTGCCGGGTTTAGTGGGTGGGCGAAGCTAATTTCTGTAATAGTTTGACTTCGAAAATTTTGTACAAAACTTGCTTGTAACCGGATCTGAAATTCCCGTTATACGGGTTGATTTTAATATATATATATTAATTAAAAGAAAATAATAATTTGAGAGTTGAAGCCAGACATGTCAATTAGGGTCAAAATCCGCAGTCCGATCCCGTCTAGCCCTAAAAAATATCGAGCTTGAGCTTAATTTTATAAGCCTAATAAAAATTGGACCTTTCGAGCTAAGCCTTTGGGCTTTGGGTATATCGGGCCTAAGCCCGTTTGGGCTGCTAAGGCCGGCCCGAAAACCCCAAAATTTTTAATTTAGCGTAAATATTATTGTTCTTGCAACCAAAACCATTATTATTATTTACATATTTTTATCCAAACTCTAATAAAGCAAATATAAAAGTTGTTAATACACTTTATTGTTTGATCATTACAAGTGTCACATTTTAAATTTTGCAAATGTACTTTCTTCTTTCATGTACAACATGTTATTTTTTTTTAATTTCAAAATACAAAGTATATGAAATGTTTGACCATGTTTATCATAAATTTTATTCTCTTATATGTTTAGTTTTAATTTATATTTGATTATTTAAATCTTATTAAATTTGGTTTGTTTATAATATGTTTTTAAAGCATACGAAAAAAAAAAAATATTTTTTGATAAAAAAGAAACTGTTTTTTTTTTATATGACAAGTATTAAAACGATAGATATGACAATGATATATTAAATGTTTTGTGATATGACAAATATAAAAAAGAAACTGTTTCTTGATAAAATATATTAAATATTTTTTGATAAAAAATGAAACTGTTTTTTATAAAAATTCACATGTATTAAAATGATAGATATGACAATGATAAATTATGTTTTGAAAATCCAAAAAAACCCGAAAAACATGTAGCCCTACAAAGACCGGACCGGACTCTGTATTCTAGGCCTAAAATATTTTCGAACCAGGTTCAAATATTTACGAGCTTATCGGATTTGGGTCGGACCAGGCCAGCCCGAATTGACGCTCCTAATTGAAGCCTTGGTCATACATTAACGGAATATATATATATCAAAATATGTAAGGAAAGTTTCGCAGAGAGATGACATCTAATCGCACCATAATTTGATATTTTATGTTTTGCATGTGTAGAACCAAATCTATATATATATATATATATTATACATATATATATATAAATTTGTCTTTTTCTCTTCTTCTGCCAAGTGGCAGGGGGGATTTTACGACACATGTCATCTATGTATTTGTTTTTACATTTTAGGTCTTTTTTTTAGATTATTGTCATTTGTCCAATTACTTTCTAATCATGAACTATTTAATCATTTTCGCACTAACTATTATCGTATGAAATTTGATAATCTATTTTATTGTTCACTAAAATTCAAGATGAATAAAAAAATAAATAAAATAATATAAATATATTTTACATATTTAATTTATTCACAACTAAAAATAACATAATTTTTGTTATTTTATTAGTTTTTTACCATTTTCTATTATTTAATTTACAAATTATATATATATATATATATATATATTTAACTATTAAAAGTATAAAATGACCAAATTAATAAGAAATTAAAGTGCAATACATAATTTAAACATAAAACATCCACAGTCAGAAAGAAAAAGCAAATTATCATAGTAACACTAACTCAATAAAGATTTGGAGCTGAAAAAAAGATCAATAAAGAAAACTAACATATCTCATCTTATTATAGAATGTCTTGGATAGAACAAGCAGATGTCAGAAAATGCAAAAAACAAAATATGAGACAAAGCAATCCCCGAAACACAAAGGATCTCGATCAAGCACCAGCGCAAAAAACAAAAAAAAAACCAGTCAGAGAAAGAATAATCATCTGAAGAACAAAGTCACCACGAAACAAAAAGACGCATGTCTAAAGCACCAGAAGCACAACCACCAGCTAAGAGATAAGAAGCACCTCACAAATTAAACAAGCATATATAAGACAATTATGCAGCGAAGAACCACAAAACTCTGAATAGAAAAAACCAAAGCTCCAACAGACTAACTCCGCACACCTACACTAAAGGATGCATGATAAGAAGATACCCAACCTGAGTGGAAGAGAATGGAAGCCAACCACCGAGAAACCAAAGCTTACCACTAACAAGTGGTATTATACATACAACAACACATTATTAAAAAACAAACACATTATATATTATTTACTAAGTATCTACTAATACATAACATAATAAAACATCAAATATGATCTTTACAAATAAATACTGACCACATAATTACATCATCAGAAAATCATATTTAATATTTAAAAATAATAAAATAATATTCTGCGCGGAGCGCGAACAACCCTCTAGTAACTAAGGTAAATAAGGTGTTGTAGCTCATATAACAAATTAATATATATTATAAACTTACACTTTTTCTTTTTGAATACTAGGAGGTTCGAAACCCATAATTCCTCGGACCTGAAACTACATTTAATATCTGTTTTATCTCAGCAGTCACTTAAACCGGAGACTTCTGATACAATAACCATGGTTCTTTCCAATTAAGCTAACGATCTCTAGTGAACTTGCACTTTCAGGTAACCTTAACGAACTATAAAATAAGAGACAAAACATCAGAAACAGTCAAGGAACATATCATCTCTTCATCACAAGCAACCCAAATCTCTTACATATATATATATATATATATATATATATATATATATATATATATATATATATCATCTCACAAACCCGATTGAGAAGAGGAAGAAGAATCCCCGAACCGCCAAAATCTGGCATAATCTTGCTCTTCTTGTGGCCTAGAAGAGCCACCAGAAGACGAAGAAGTTGTTGCGGCAGTAGTACTAGTTGTTAAACTAAAGCTTAGCATATCAGTATTATTCCCATCTTGATAATATTGGTTATAGTATGGTATATTTTTTGGCTCGATTTGATTGGAGGAGTAATAATTAGAGTTTGATAACTGATCATTATAGGCAACGTTAACCCTCTCCGGGAAATTGAGTTTGGCTTTGCTTCCTTTGAACTTAAGAGCAGCTTCATCATAAGCTAAGGCTGCGGATTCAGCGGTTTCAAATGTCCCAAGCCACACACGTGCAGCTTTTTGTGGATCCCGTATTTCAGCTGCCCATTTCCCCCATGGCCTTTGCCTCACGCCTCTATAACGTCTCCTCCTCATCGAGTTTCCTTAATATCAATCACAAAAATTGAAAACAATAAAATTGCATTGTATTTGTGTAATAAATTGTATATATTGGTGCTGACTTACTGAATCATATACTAATAAGGTCATACTACAATTGTATGAGAGATCCTCTCAAATAAACTATATTATAAATTGTTAATGAATAAAAGTTTTACATCATCCGTTGTTGAAAAATTAATAGTCGATTATATATATAAAGCTATGATCAATTCACTTATCACCAATTGGTTTTTAGTTAGAAATCAATGATAAGCTCAAATTTAACCTAAATATAAGTTTGAGATTTACATTTGATATGGAGTTCGTTTCACAAAACTTCCAAATAATATAAGACATGCGCATGTATATGTATATATACCTTGATCTTGATGAGATGGAGCAACTGGCTGACTAGGGTCTTGTGGATTATACACAGAAGGACTATCGTGAGAGATGCTCTGTTGGTTTCCGATTACTTGAGTCAAAGCCGAGACCATAACACGCATGTCGTGTTGAGATCGGGCCGAGAAGACCGGGAACAAGTTCTCATCTTCCTCGGCTTCTTCCTTTTCTTCAGGTTCATCACCTCCAAAGGGCATCTTCTCATAGACTCGAGGATCCACTTTTGCTAATTTTTAGTGAAAATATAATCTTTTGTTTAGAAGATAGAACCCGATATGTGATTGAGTTTAGGGTTGTTCATTTTATCTTTGGACATCAAGAACAAGGAGGCAATAAAGAGAAGAGATTAGACTGAAGTAATTAAATGGCAAAAGATTGAGTCAATGGTTTTTTGGGGAATGCAATATTCTGAGGCTTTTTATGTAGGAAGTCTTTTCTACGTGTGTGAACATATGACCTTCAAGAATATACGTGAAGTTTGTTTTTCTTTTGTTTTTTTTTGGTCTTTATTTATTTGTTATAAAGTATTGTAATTGTTTATAATTGTATTTTAGAAGTAATAATTATACACAGCCATGTTGTACGATTAGTACGGATCGATGTTTTAGGGTTTTGAAATGAAAACATGTATAACATGAGAATGTTTGTTAAACTTCTCTTATTGGGGAAAATGCATGTGTATTTAAAGGGGTTTTTGCCAAAACTAACCCACAACTTGATTTTAATCCCAAACTTGAATCAAATGCAAAACTAACCTAAAAGTCTAGTGAAATTACAGCTCAGCACCTTGTGACCAAACAAAAAAACAGAAGCCATTTTTACGAATATAGCCCCAGTAAATCGTCTGAGTCGTCTGAATTGTTGGAAGTCGTCTAGACGACTGAAGTTTCAGTCGTCTGGTACCAGCTTATTTTAAAAATAATTTATAAATCTTGTAAAAAATATTTTGATGCGTGAAAAATAAAAATCAAGTAATTATAAACAGTTTTAAGTGATATAAATTAAGATATGATAAAATTGATTTGTTTTGAAGATAGATGAGTGGAAGCAGTGTATCATTATATTATTTGGCTTAGAAGTTTGGCAAACATATGTTGTAGTATTGTATGTATTGTTAGGGTTAGATCTTGGAAAACTAAAATGTTTTTTTCAAAAATTAGTTTTCACCAATATGTGTTTATTTCTGTGTATAGTAAACACTTTTCAAGTTTGATTTGATTTTATGAAGTGTTTAATTAGATAAATAAGTTTAGGGGTTATGTTTAGGGTGTGGACGACTTATATTTCAGTCGTCTGTTGAATAATTTACACGGACGACGTATATTTCAGTCGTCCACATCGTACCGAACCTTTAATTTTACCAATGTACGTTTTAACCTAACCGGATCATTTACCGGACATATAAAAGCTATTTTTTCACTATTTCACAATTTTCCGAAACCCTAGCGCCGTTTCTCTCCAACGGCGATTTCGAAGGCGATAAGACGAAAACCCTACCGTGGTCGTGTTCCGCCGTTATCTTCGCCGGTAATCTCTCTGATTACGACGAATCTCGTTTCTCCTTCATGCCGTAGAGTATTTTCGTAGTTTAAACTGACCGTCCGCTTCTTTTTTTCAGATCTGAAATCTCGTTTGCCAAACTCCGCCGCCGGTATGTTATTTCTCATGTATTAAGGCGTTTAGCCGCCGGAAAAACCCTAAATATTTTAGTATTGATTCTTCTTTTCCCTTCGATTTGCAGATCTGTAACGGCTTGGGGCCACATCTTCTCCGACCATATCTTCTCGGACAATATATTCTCCAACTGTAAGTCATTCGTCTTTTGTTTAAAAGATTTTGAGATTGTTGTAGTCTTTTGCTGAAAGATTGCCCAGACGACTTCCAGGAAGTGAGAAGACTACTCAGACATGTAATTCGTCCAGAGAGTAAGACATAGTAGAAGACTTCCTGGAAGTCGTCCAAGTAGTCTTCTCACTTCCTGGAAGTCGTCTGAGTAGTCTTCTCACTTCCTGGAAGTCGTCTGGAAGTCTTCTATAGCATTTAGCATAGTGCGCAACCTATGTGTTTGAGATGGTTGTTTGTGATTATTTGCAGGCCTTAAAATGGATTTACCAGAATTCCCGCCGAGGATGTTTACATTAGGAGAAGAGCCTGATGCAATCAGGAGCATTTCGTATCATTCTGATGACACGAAGTTGTTTAAAGCTCTATGTGATTGTCTCACAGCTGACAAATATGAGGATCTGAAGGCGTCGAAGTTAGGAGTGTTCATCAAATTCAAGGAGCTTGACTTTGGTTGGACTTCAAGGCTGGTACATTTTATGCTTTCTTTCCAGCTAGACATCAAGAAGAAGTTTGAGCTCTGGAGTCTTGTCGTTTCACAACCTGTGAGGTTTTCACTGATAGAGTTTGAACACCTCACTGGGCTGAACTGCGATTACATCAAGGACCTGGAAAATCCAAGGTGTGAGGTTACGACGGAGATGGCTGCTTTCTGGGAGAAGATGCGTGTTGATATCGATACTGGGCCAAGTATTGATCAGATAACAGAAGCATTTTACAACTGCGACGAGTGGTCTCGGGATGATCGCATGCGGCTGGGATACCTTGCCATCTACGCAGGGTACATCGAAGGGAAAAAGTTCTCATCCGCTACATCAGCTAGTCTTGCAAGGCTAGTGATGGATTTAAAAAAATTTGAGAATTATCCATGGGGGAGAGTGGCGTTTAAGGTGCTGATGGATTCTCTGAAGGCAAAAGACTTGACGCAAACTGGTTACACTGTTGATGGATTCATACAAGTGCTCCAAGTGTGGGCGTACTATGCTCTGCCAGAATTGGGTGCTAATTATGGGTCTCCCATACCAAACAGACCGTCTCCACTGTTGCTGGCTTACAAGAGTGGCAAAAGACAACGCAAATTTTTTAAGGCTGCTATCAATAAACATGTACTTAACTTCACTCCTAAGACTTCTCAGACGACTTAAAGTTAAGTCGTGTGGAAAGTCTTCCAACACAAGACCACTCAGACGACTTACTTTTAAGTCGTCTGAGTGGTCTTTTTGTTGGAAGACTTCCAGACGACTTAACTTTAAGTCGTCTGTGAACAAAATACTTCTCAGACGACTTAACTTTAAGTTGTCTGAGAACAAAATACTTCTCAGACGACTTAACTTTAAGTAGTCTGAGAACAAAATACTTCTCAGACGACTTAACTAAGTTTATATCTTTTATTTATTGCAGACTATCGTGAAGAACTTCGTTCAGAAGGATTTTGATGAAATGTTTCCAAAATGGGACGGAGACGTAGATGACCCTGCCGCGGATAACATAATTAAAGTCATGTTTAATGATCCTGGATGGGAGTGGACCATGGAATGCTGGCCAGTCACCGGTACCCGCAAGGTTGTGAAGATGGAAGTGATTCCAGTGAAGAATGAAGTGAGTCCCGTGAAGTCAGAGAGTGTTGTGAAGGAAGAAAGTAGCAGACCTCGGAAGAAAGCTCGTAAAGGGTCTTTTGTTTCTGCTGAGACACCTGCGGCGGGTAGTGAAGGGATGACGCATCAGCAGATTGAAAAGTCCTTGAAGGACATATCTGATGCCATTAATATTGGCTTTGGGACGTGTCTTAAGGAGCTCAAGTTACTGGCGGATAGGATGGAAGCTGTGGAGAAGAAGGTGGGAATCACCAACAGAGGGGGTTCATCTGATGATCATCAACTTACAACCACTTCAAATCCACCAAAACCTGTTGACGAACCCTGGGTTAGTACCAAAACCTCTCCCAAAATTGCAGAGAAGAGAGTCACTAGGCAATGTGTTAGGAAGAGTCAGGACTGATGTGATTTGTTTCTTGTGTGCTTTGATGAACATGTGTGCTTTGTTTCTAGTGTGCTTTGATGAACCACTGTATGCCTTGATTCTGAACATGTGTGCTTTGTTTCTAGTGTGAATTTGATCTTTGCTGTAAGGGCTTTTGTTAATAGTTTTTAAACACACTGTGAACTCGAAATTGCAGAGTGAAAGTGTGAATGGGGCGAAAGCAGAACAGAAGGAAGCCAAAGAACCGAGTCTTACTACAGAACCGAGTTCCTCGAGAGAGCTCTGTCTTGTGAGTCCTGCAGACGACTTACCGAGTGATGATCCTAGCCTTCTTATATTGGACAAACAAGTTTCCACCGCTTCAGATTTACTCGTTGAAGAAGCTAGAAGGCAGACAAAGAAGGAGACTGCTTTGGTGAATCTCCGTAAAAAAAGTGTGCGAGAAAGGAAGCTTGCTCCCACACAGCAAACTCCTTTTAAGGGAAACAGCACTGCCAAACAGATCATTCCAAACAAACAGGTTGGCGGAGGCTATGATCCTTTTGCACCCATTGACAAGATGAAGTCGAAGGAGCTCACTGCATGGGTGCAAAAAGATCCGTAAGTTGCTGTTAAAAATATGCTTACTTATATTTGATTAAAAAAAGCTTCCATTTGATTATTTACATTTTGTGTTTGCAGTTCTTATAAACTGCCTCTGAAAAAAAAACCACGTAGATGTCGAAGTCGATTCTATCAGGTCCTCCGAACTCCCTTAGAATGGTTAACCGACCATGTAAGTCTTCTGCTATTTTCTTACTCTTATATAAGTCGTCTGGTAGTTATCTGGTACTTTTCTGATTTGTATAAGTCGTCTGTGAGTCGTCTGTGAGTCGTCTGTGAGTCGTCTGTGAGTCGTCTGTGAGTCGTCTATGAGTCGTCTATAAGTCGTCTGGTAGTTATCTTACGTAAGTCGTCTGTAAGTCGTCTCTAAGTCGTCTCTGAGTCGTCTGGTAGTTATCTTACGTAAGTCGTCTGTAGGTCGTCTCTAAGCCGTCTCTAAGTCGTCTGTGAGTCGTCTTGTAGTTATCTTACGTAAGTCGTCTGTAAGTCGTCTCTAAGTCTTCTCTAAGTCGTCTCTAAGTCGTCTGTAGGTTGTCTGTAAGTCGTCTGTAAGTGTTTTTGACTTGTATTGTTTTATATGCAGCAAATGGATGCTTTTATTAATATACTGAGGCAACGGTACCAAAACCATCCAGAACATTTCAGGAGCGACAGAATGTGCTTTCTTGATCACGTCTTTTCTCGGCAGTGGAGGGCCTCCTACCCTGATTTTAAGAGCGACGCTCCTGATGCCAACGGTTTAGGAAGAAGACTCCCTGGTGGGGCGTGGAATTATCATGCAGGCTTGATACCTTCTTTTTGCCAATCTAAGAAGGTTTGGGGGGTGGATGTGGATGATATCTATGCACCTGTGAACTTCAAGAACCAGCATTGGATTGCTATATGGATATCGATCCCTAAGAGGCACATCGTCGTCTGGGACAGCATTGTCTCTCATATTAGCCCTGAAGAACTCGATGAGGTAATGGAGCCTTTTGTCACAATGGTCCCTTATCTGCTTGTTGAGTGCGCACTCTCTGACGAACAAAAGGTTCAATACACATTGGAGCCATACACATATGCGAGACAAACCGTTGGAGTACCTCAGTGCCGAGCTGGTGATTGTGGCCCCTTCACTCTGAAGTACATCGAATGTCATGCTCTTGGGATAGAATTTCCCACCGCGTTTGACAAAAAACACGGGAAGACCATCAGGGAGAAAATGGCGCTGGATATATTTCGAGAGCTTCCTAAGTGCCATGAATGGGAAAACCAAGACAATGATGAGAACCTGGCAACGTATGATTAGATATTGGATGTGTTATTGCGATTGTATTTGAACTTGATGCTTTTGTGTACTGTTGTTAGGTAGATTAGGGGATGTTAACAGGGTCAGGATAGGATGATGTTTTTTGTAACCTATCCTCACACCAAACTAGAATTCCGTAGGAAATTAGTTTGGTAGTGCAGTAACCTTTCGGAATATGTAATGTTTAACTTGTTTTTTTTAAATTGCACTGTTGGAATTAGTTTCGGAATATGTAATGCTTAACATAGAAGGTCTACAAAGAAAAGTTCATAAAACATATAAATTCATAACATAGAGTCTACAGAGAAGTTCATAAAACATAGAAAATCATTGGACGACTTACTTAAAGGTCTTCTGGACGACTACAGAGAAGTTCATAAAACATAGAAAATCATTGGACGACTAACTTAAAGGTCTTCTGGACGACTAACCAGAAGAAAATTCTAATTAAGACGTTGGACGACTAACCAGAAGGTCTTCTGGACGACTTACCAGAAGAAAATTCTAGTTAAGACGTTGGACGACTTACTTAAAGGTCTTCTGGACGACTTACTTAAAGGTCTTCCACGTCAGTTCTTACATTGTGGACGCTTATGGCCAGTTTCTTTGCAGACTGAGCACCTATAAACCCTGTGTGCTTTCGGGGTTTGCGTCCTCTCATCCTGGATAGCTCCAACCAAGATTGCCATCTTGATTTCTTCTGTCTCCCCGGACCACGCTTTACTTCCGGAGGAAAGCATGTGTGTGCCTCAACAAGTTGTCCAACACAAGGATATATATTCTCTGAGTATCCTGCAAACAAAGTATCCTTTGAGTAGACCGGCCACACAAGTGTGGAGATATGCACACCAGCTGCTGTTCCAGCTGCTATAGCATGAGAGCAAGGTATTTTCTCGACTTGATAGACACCACAATCACACTTTTGAAGTTCCAGATCAACATTACAGTCCCTATTGCCACCTTTCACAAAGAACTTCCATCCATCAATTTGTTGGACTCTCAGAGTATACGCGTTCTCCTCTCGGACAGCAAGCAAGTGTTCAACACCCCGACTATGTTGAGTTGTAAGACTCAAAACATCTCCTCTCCTTTTCCAGTACCACCTTCCTAGCTTCTCCCTTATGAACTCCAGCAGGAACTGAATAGGAAATCCTCTTGCTCGCTTCAGTGCGGAGTTAATTGATTCAGCGATATTGCTCGTTTTTAAGTTGTACCTGTCTCCCTGACAATGAACCCTAGACCATAGGGTCACATCGGCTTCCTTCAGATACTCAGCAAGATCCGGATTTGCACTCCGTATCGCATCCATGTACCGATCAAAATCGTAAAGTGTATGAGCATAAGCAGCACCTTTCACCAAGTGCAAGAGATGCTTCCCTTTATACTTTTTGACAATATTCTCTTGAAGGTGATAATAACATATTCCTCGGGTTGCCCAAGGAAACACCTTTTCACACGCATTTATAATGGAGGCGTGCCTGTCGGAGACTATCACCAGAGGATCAGATACACAGCTCGCCAATTTTGTGAAAAACCATTCCCAAGATTCATCATTCTCACCATCTACGATCCCAAAAGCCAATGGATATATCTGAAAATTATCGTCTTGTGCGGCTGCAACCAACATAGTACCCCCATACTTCCCACTTAGGTGAGTCCCATCTACCACAATGACCCTTCTTTGATACTTAAATCCTCTGATCGAAGCTCCAAAAGCAAGAAATATATACTTAAATCTATTCAGAGAATCGAGTTCTATAGCTGTGATAGAACCCGGATTTGCTGCCTTGATTTGCTCCAAATATGAAGGCAGTCGCTCATACCCGTCTTCCGCTGATCCTCTCACCATTTCTTGCGCATATAACAATGCTCTGTATGAAGTGGTGTAATCAAGTGTCATGCCAAACATGTTCTTCATTGCATCTTTGATATGCTGCGGATTCAACCCATCAATGATTCCAACTCGATCTATGAAAAGTCGACCAATGTACTTCGGAGTACAACGTTTCCGCTGAGCGATTCTGTCTGGGATGGAACATGTATGAGTTGCCAAATACTTGGTTACCCAAAACGTTTTAGTCCCATGTTTCACACTTGCTCGGACCTTCCATTGACAACCACTAACACGACATGTTGCCACAAACAGAGTTTTCGTTGACTTGAATATTCTGAAGGAGAACCTACGCCTCACCGCTGTCAACCGCAACTCTGAAAGCAGTGCATCCTTACTAGCAAAACTCTGGTTGACATAGATTCTGTCTGCAGATGATCCTTCTCCTTCACAACCATATGCCCCTTTGTAATCATCAAAACAGATTTCATCATCTTCTTCCTCATCCTCATCTTTAACCTTTCCATACTCACTATAATCCTCAGCATCAGCAACAACAGGGATGTCAGCATCCTCCTCCCCATCATGATCCTCAGCTTCATCCCCCTCTTCAGCTTCATGCCCCTCCTCAGCTTCATCCCCCTCCTCAGCTTCATCCCCCTCTTCATCTTCATCGCTCACATCAGCTTCATCCCCCTCCTCAGCTTCATCCCCCTCCTCAGCTTCATCCCCCACATGATCTTCATCCCTTTCCTCTGAAACCGTTCTCATCTTGCTAAAGCTTGATACACAAAGACGTACTTCATGCGTTTTAGTTATCTCGAGCAAGTTCCGAACTTGTCTATCACTTGTAACATGAATAGGAGGAAGGTCTGGAGCCATCTGTTGTAATGAGTAGGTTAGCTCCACAGACTCTGTGTTCATGTCCAGGTTATAATCTTCTTGAGCCATTGCAACAAGATCAGCATGTGTCGAACTTTCATTCAAAAATAACATTCTCGCTCCTTTGAAATGATCAACCACAAAATTCCAACATCCATCTTTCAACAACCATTCTCCATACACTGCATGTAACTGACGCATCATCTGAAAAAGTCAAAATATAACACATTAGCAAACTTAGAACAAAGAAAACGAAAGTTTATTAAAAACTGACGCGGACGACTTCAATCTAAGTTGTCTAGACGACTAAACTATATGTCGTCTGGTCAACGCAGAGGTTATTTTTGCAATTGACTTTGAAATCTGTTATTTCGGACGACTGAAAGTTAAGTCGTCTACTATTGTTTGGTTAAAAAAAAAACTCCAAAAAAGCTAGACGACTTACATTTCAGTCGTCAGAGGTTAGTTTTGCATTTGACTGGATTATTTCAGAAGTTTGACTTTTTGGACGACTTACATTTCAGTCGTCTAGTGAAAATTAAAATAATAATATTTTTTAAAAGTAGACGACTTACAGTTAAGTCGTCATAGGTTAGTTTTGCAATTGAAAAAAAAAACTTCAAGATTTAATTATATACAGACGACTTATAATTCAGTCGTCCACGAGACGACTGAAATGTAAGTCGTCCAGGATTTACGAGGTTTGACCAGAATCTCGGAAAAAAGTCCTGGACGACTTACAATTAAGTCGTCTGGTGGACGACTGAATTATAAGTCGTCTGTGTATAATTAAATCTTGAAGTTTTTTTTTTCAATTGCAAAACTAACCTATGACTACTTAATTGTAAGTCGTTTACTTTAAAAAAAATATTATTATTTTAATTTTCGCCAGACGACTGAAATGTAAGTCGTCTGGGGAAGTCAAACTTCTGAAATTATTCAGTCAAATGCAAAACTAACCTATGACGACTGAAATGTAAGTCTTCTGGTTCTTTGGAATTTTTTTTGAAAGCAAACAATAGTAGATGACTTAACTTTCAGTCGTCTCAGGTTACAGATTTCAAAGTCAATTGCAAAAATAACCTCTGCGTTGATCAGACGACTTCCAGGTAAGTCGTCTACAGCCAGACGACTGAAAGGTAAGTCGTCTACAGCGAGACGACTTCCCAAGTAAGTCGTCTGACGAACAGATCTGGAAAAAAACTCGATGTCGTACCTTAAATTGGTGAGATAAGTTCCTTAGCATGCATACATAGGGCTTCTCCAAGCACACAGAATCACAAACGAAAGTCACCCACCCATAATCGTTAGCTTCTATGACTTTATGAACCATAAAAATTTTAGAATCAAAATCTTGGGTTTTTTTAGCTCATTGTGGAGAGAAAGTGAGAGATATGTTGTGTTTAGTTCACAAGAATGGAAAAAGAAGAAGGGTAAATCGATTTTGGGAGCATTAAGAGCTTCAAATTGGTTGTTCATGGTGGTTGTGGTATTGATGACAATGGCAATCTTGTAATTACTTGAAGATGATGAGGGTGAGAGAGTAAAAATATCATTTTCGAAAAAAAAAAAAAAAATTGATGGCATTTTCGTAAATTATATGAACTTGTGGGGTGAATAGGGCAAAACCAATTTTCAAAAAAAAAAAAGGTTAGTTTTGTGTTTGACTTTAAGTTGTAGGTCAATTTTGCAAAAAGTCCGTATTTAAATATCAGAAGATGGGGATATTTCATAAAGGTTACTTTAAAAGATACTAAACGGGATGGAAAGACTAAAACGTGCAAAATAATAAAAAAAAAGAAGAGGGGAAAATGCATGCATGTTCACGTTTGGTATGATTATCTTCGTAAAAGGGTCGTTCACACACTCATGAAAACGAGGGAAAGAAACCAGTATTCTTTTTGAATATTAGTCTAACTATATACTAGAAGAACTCTCGTGTTC
Organism: Brassica napus; assembly: GCF_020379485.1. Taxonomy (NCBI): domain Eukaryota; kingdom Viridiplantae; phylum Streptophyta; class Magnoliopsida; order Brassicales; family Brassicaceae; genus Brassica; species Brassica napus. Next base: position 17,496,526 of record NC_063439.1, read on the forward strand.
TTAGGAATGTTAATGAATGTAGTTGTAAATGTAATGGTTTACAACACAAATGACGTTTTAAAACCTCTACAATCCTAAAAACGTGTACACATTCAAATCGAATTGAACAAAGTGAAACCTTTTTGTTTTGGCAGCAACGCGGAATATTTAATCTTAAAGATCTGCATTGCTGAAAATATAACATTTTAACAAGATACACTGTTGGATAGAAGATCTCACGTTGAAGATATGTAAGGAACTTGAGTAATATATAAGGAACTTGGACCAATCCACTAATTGCCAATTGGTTTTAAGTTGAAAGTCCAAGAAACTTATCATGGTATCAGAGCGGGCCCAACACCCTGACCCATTAATCCGGCTCGGACAGTGATTCGATCATCCCATTAGCTGATGGCCCATATAAGGCTCAGTTCTGCCGAGATCACTAGAAAATAAAACATGGTCTCGGAAGGGGTATGATGGATTCTGCGAAATTAATGGTTATATGCACCATTATCTCGAGGGAGAGTGTTGGAGAGAATATTCCACATTAAAAATATGTAAAGGAACTTGAACCAATTCACTAATTCTCAATCTCTATTATTAAAAGAGAAGTATCCATTAGAAAATACTTCTTAGTTTTTAAAGTTAATTACACTTTCATGCCAATAAGAATTAAATTGAATTTTCTATTTTAATGCTTCCCTTTTTCAGTTAGATGAATGTGTTTTCCTTATTCAAATATAAACTTAATGTCATTAAATAAACCTACATATTTTAATGTTTGTCTTTTCCAGTTAAATTAATGAGTTTTCTTTAATCAAATTTTAATTTAATGTCACTAAATAAACCTAAAAATACATCATATTTAACGTAGCTTATTACGGACGAGTACAGCCCAATAATGAACTTGAATTTTATTTTTACGAAAACGTGAATCACTTGACATATGTAATATTTAAAATATATTAACTACAATATAACATGCATATAACCTAACTATACTTTAGTTTGAAATGATCATGCTCAAGTTTTATATAGTCAACTTACACCATGCATCTATCGATGTACAATATTCAAACCACCTATAGTTTTCGTTTTCTTTATAGGATGTATCAACCAACCAATCATCCTATTGATTTTCTAAGCTTTATAAAAAACAAATCAATAAATACAAACTCAAAATCCAATATCTTTTATTAATCAAAACTGAATATCTTCAATGTCGTATCTTTAATGTACCTATTAAATATAGAAATTGTAACCATAATTACACTAATTATAAGAATAGATTTGATTCCAACCAATTGATCTATTACTTTGGTAATTGATTTGCTTGCAGAAAAGAAAACAATAAATTTAAAATTTGTAAGAATATAAAGATATAGAGATTCCTACCAATTGCATATATTTGCGTATGATTATCGCTTAATAAGCTTCAAATTGAACATTGAAAAAGATAGAGAGATTTTTTTTAATTTTTTACCGATGCAGAACTTAAACAAAACGAAAAGTTAAAGGTATTTTTTCTATTACACTTCCCGGAAAAAACGGTTACAACATGAGCTTTCATAATACGGCCTTTTAACATATTAATGTTATGGACATTTAATAATTATCTTGACGAAAAACAAAGACTATAAATAATTTATTATTTAAAAATTATTGTATTTCCTTTAAACATGTATAACTGATTTATAATCTTTTATACCATACTAAGTCATAATATAATATTTCTTCATATTTTACATTAATAACCACCGTTTTTATATATCGTCTACAATTCTCTAGTTACGTCTATTTGTTCAATTTTTTATATGATATTTAATATTCGTCGTAAATAGATGGTTTAAGATGCCAAAAAAATATTTAGTTAGTGAATATAATATATCAAATATTACAAATACATCATTTAGTGAAATAAATAACCAAAAATCGAAAATTCATACCCGCGCTGGCGCGCAGATCAGAGTCTAATTGGTTTTAAGTTGGAAGCCCATGAAACTGATCATACACTATTAGTTTTATATGGATAAAAATTTATACTCACCTTGTACACCATACTATATAAAAATGCTTCTTTCGTTTGTTATTAAATGTTACTATATAAAAATGCTTTGTTAGTATACAGGAGAAAGCAAGCAAAGAAAATCGTAAGACAGTCTACGTTTTGCTCCTATGATTCCTAACAATGACTAAAATCTTTAAACCATGCTTTCTTACTTTACAAATCATATTTTACTACGTAAGTATGAGGATATTTCCAAGCAAAAAGTATTTAAGTTGCTGATGTTAGGGGATTCTGTACACGTTTCTGCTTCCGAATGGAACTTTTTCATCTAAATAATGAGACTGCTCTTTTATATTATTCGCTTTAATCTACAAAGTATCATACACTATTTGAATAACTAATATAAATCTTGACTAACAAAAAAGTCAACAGCTAAGTAAAGTTGACAGGTAAAAAGAATAGAATGCGTCATGTGGATTTTAAGACTCGCAAACGTTGCTGTCTTTGTGCATTGTGTCTTTGTGTAGGTATAGGTGTTAGAGCATGAGCATTGGTGAACCCCTCTTTGGGGTTCACAAGATTTTTTTAATATTTTTTTGTGGGTCCATGAATAGTTAAGAACCTGTAATTGATTTTTTCTGCATTGGTGAACCTGAAGACGGAGTTTAAAACAATAAAATAATAATATTTTTTTTTTTAAATATTCAAATTATCCAGAAAACAAGAATAAAATATTTAAATTATTATTAAATTTTTGAAAACTATTTATTCAATACATTAAAAGAGTAGATTACATAAATTGAGAAATAGAAAAACAAACGAAGTTTATTCATCTTCATCACCAAACTTTTGCCAAATATTTTCCATTAAATCAGCTTTCAAACGAGCATGCTTCTCTTGATCTCGAATTTCTCTGCGCATGCCTAACATATCACCGGCATGAATACTTTCTCTGGTTGTCACCTTTGAACTTCTGCTTGACTCTCCTGATTCGAACTCAGAAGTATTTATTTGAGCGTATCCGTGTCGTTCGTTCTCTACAATCATATTGTGCAATATGACACAAGTTCTCATTATCTTTCCTATCTTTTCCTTGTCCCATTGTAGAGCTGGGTTTTTAACAATTGCAAACCTCGACTGCAATACTCCAAAAGCCCGTTCGACATCTTTTCTGGCGGATTCTTGCTTTTCTGCAAATTTCTCGGCTTTAAGACCTTGAGGAAGTGGGATGGATTGGATAAATGTTGACCAGTTTGGATAAATTCCGTCAGTAAGATAGTAGGCCATACGATAAGTGTGGTTGTTGACCTTGAACTTAACTTTAGGTGCTCGACCATGTAAGATGTCATCAAAAACATGTGACCGATCAAGAACATTGATATCGTTGAGTGTACCTGGTAAGCCGAAAAATGCGTGCCATATCCAAAGATCTTGTGATGCCACGGCTTCTAAGACAATTGTCGGCTTTCCTGAGCCCCGTGTGAACTGACCTTTCCAAGCCGTTGGGCAGTTTTTCCACTCCCAATGCATACAGTCGATGCTGCCTATCATTCCCGGAAACCCGCGTACCTCTCCAACATCGAGTAATCGTTGAAGATCCTCGGCTGTAGGGCTTCGTAGATATTCTTCTCCAAACAATTGTATTATTGCATCAGTGAAATTTGCCAAACATAAACGTGCTGTACTGTCACCAAGTCGGAGATATTCATCATATGTATCTCCCGATTGACCATATGCCAACATACGTATAGCTGCCGTACACTTTTGAAGTGGAGAAAGCCCGTTCCTTCCGCAAGCACTTCGTCTTTGCTGAAAGTATGGAACTTCATTACTTATACGTTCGACAATGCGAAGGAACAATGGCTTGTTCATTCGAAAACGCCTCCTAAACATTTCTGGTGGGTATGTAGGATTATCATTAAAATAATCGTTCCACAGCTGATTGTGTCCTTGTTCCCGATCTCTTTCGATATAAGCTCGTCTCTTCGGCTTGTTGGGGTGAGCATGAATCATTGAGTCGATGTAATTATCAACAACTTGGTCGACCATTTCTTCTAAAGCTTCATCAACTTCATCACTCGATGAGGAAGACATTGGTGGGTTATTTTTTTCCTAAAAAACAAAAGGAGATTTGTAACTTAAATTTAATAAATTGTACATAATTCTATAATTCTATTAATTTTTTCAAGGTCTATTATATCAATTTTTTTCATTAATCTCTCTTATTTTTCCACTTGATTTCATTTTGTATCTAAATCTATTGGGTTTTCAATTTTTATCATCTAATAAATTGCACATATTTCTAAAATTCAAAAATGTTTCACATTATATCATCTTTTTTCATAAGTTTTTAGTTTCACTTACCTTGGTACCTTGAAGAAAGAAGGTTGAAGAGTTGGAAGCTTGAAGCTTGTTGTTTGACTTAGGTTGGAAGCTTGAAGCTTGTTGTTTGAGCACCACGATGACAAAGAAGGTTGTTGAAGTGTGTTGGTACAGAAGATAGATGGTTTACATAAGATAGATGGTTTACAACTTGTTGAAGTGTTCTTTTGGTTGGAACCTTGAAGTTAATTGTCGCTTTTATTGTAGTGAAATGGGACAAAGAAGAGAAGAGAACTAAGAGAGAAACAAGTTGTTGTGCTTATAAAGTTAGGAACACATAGTTTATATAGAGACAGAGATCAAGTTTATTACATCCGTGAATCAATGTTACAACAAAACAAAAGAAGTCACTGTCTGATCCGTGACTGAAGTGTAGCATGAAACAAAAGGCTACACTTTCACCTACTATCCGCGGCTTAACATATAGAAACAAACAAAAGATAACTTTGTTTAAAAAGCAGAGAGTAGAGACATCATTTAAATAGAGAGACATAGAGTTACAACATAGTACATCCGTGAATCAAGTTCAGTACATCCGTGAATCAAGTTCAGAGTTACAACAATAGAAAAATACATAGACATAGTACATGATTGACCTGCAGTGTAGAAAGAAACATAACCCGTGACCTGCAACAACCTAAACTTCCCGTGACCTGCAACACTGTCACCTCTAACCCGTGACCTGCAAAAGAAAAGATAACATAATCAGTAAAGCAAAGCAAGGAAATACACATCAACTACTCAAGCAAAGCAAGAAAATACACACAATAGACATCAAAGCATTTCAGAGATGAGTTTATTCTTGAGAGCCACTTCATTATCAGAAAGTGTGTCTATGTTTTTGGCTAGCAAACGATCAAGGATCTTTTGTCTGGAAATGGTATTTTTCTCAGCTAGGATGGTATGTATATGATCATAAGCTGCTTCATTTGGCTTCTTGCGTTTAGCAGCTTTGCTAGCCTTAACACCAGGAGGCCTAACCTCTTCCTCCTCACGCACCGCCTCCGCACCACCTTCCTTCCTTTTCTCCTTCGGCTGAGAGTGTGACCTCCACTTCTGATCAAACCGAAGTTCCCTCCAGCAATGTTCAAGCGTGAACTTGAGATGGTAGTCATTGAAATAGATGTCATGCGCAGTCTTCATGACATCATTTTCACTTTGCCCACTCGCTTGCTCCTTCAGAGCGGTTTCATGGGAACCCACAAACCTGCAGACCTCTGCATTCACCCTTCCCCACCTCTGCTTACATTGACCCCACTCTCGAGGAAGGGAGCCAATGAGCTGAGGACTAGAATTGAAATACGCCTCAATTCTCTTCCAAAAAGTCCCTAACTTCTGTTCATTACTAACTATCGGATCTTTGCTGGTGTTTAACCAAGCACTGATCAGTACAAGGTCTTCTTTGGTTGTCCACTTTCTCCTTTCCGGTGGTTTAACTAACCCGGGTGAGTTAACTGCAGCCTCAGCAGAGTCAACGTCTACTGGACTACTGCTCTGCGAAGCTAATAGGTTAACAAACCCGGGACCGTGAAGGGAAAAAGGTTCCATATTTGAGGGTTTTGTGTTCTGGTTTTGGTTTGAGGGTTTCCGGTTTTTGTTTTGGTTTGGTGTTAAGATGTTTCTGTAAATTTTTAGGGTGGAGTTACTATGTTTTTTAACAAGTTTTTACGTGTGGAAAGAGATAAAATTTAACTAACTATACCAACCAAAATTCATTACAGAACTACTACATAGTAATGAGCAGTCAATAGACATCAAATCAGGCGAAAATACAGCAAGTTTTCCGTTTCAAAAGAGAGAAAATTAAACTATCTCTACCAACCTAAGTACAATTCAACATTAATCACAGCAACCAACCAACCAACAATTAATATCTACTTGTACTTCTAGTTCTCGTACTAGTTTAGTTTATGTCTACTTCTAGTTCTACAAATAGTTATACTTTTGTTCTACTTCTACTCCTACGTCTACTTCAATCCACAGATAACAATTACCCTAGATATAGTTTAGCTGACTCTAACCTTTCATTGTCAATCGAAGCAGACCTTCTCGAGGGAATGGACCTGCACAGTGAGGTCATAGACAGCCTCATTGAGTGAATTAACCTGTTCCTGGACATGGCAAAAGTGTAGGACATTTGTGTTAGTAACTGTAATACAAATACAAGGAAAAAAATTAAAAGCGATGAAAGAGCTCAAAATGTTTGACTAACCTCAAGTCTCTCAAACCGTTTACTAAGATTGGACACTCCCAGCATCACCTCCTCAGCCTCTTCCACCCGTTTAGTTAGCCTCTCGAGCTCCTCCTGCACACCTATCACCCAAGGCTGACGATAATGGAGCCCATCAGCCTTGGTTATAACATCAAGAATCATCAGATATACAACTTACAATATAGAACATAAAGATTGATGAGATTATGATATACAACTTAAAGTGAATTTAAACAGAGGAGACTTTACCTCGTAGTTTCTGCAGGTGAAGAAACGCTTCCCAGGAAGAGTGTCGTAGTCCTCCTCCCCGCGCACCTCGTTTATGAGTCTCCCACCACACGGACACCTTTTAGGAATACCGTACTCAGAATCCGCCACGAAACTTAACATGTTGATGTGTTCATGTTGCTTCTTTGAATGTCTTCTATCTTCTTCTGGATCCATCTGTCAAATAAATCAAGATTTTGTTAAATAATTACTCGTAAACCACTATCACGATCTGCAACCCTAAACCCATCACTCCATTTAACCCATAAAACGAAACCCATCACTCAATTTATAAACCCATCACTCACCCATAAAACGAAACCCTAATTGGATTTCAAATCTCTGAAAAAAGAACCCTAAAACAAAAAACAATCACGATCTACAACCCTTGATCGAAACCCATATGTCGATTTAGATCCCTAACTCGAAACCCCCAAAAAATTTCAAAATCGAATAATTGCTTCCCACCCCAAAATCGACCCAATAAAGCTATAAACCTACAAGGTACTCACCTACGCTGGTGGAGAGAAGAGGTCGTCGTCGATTACGTCGAAAAAAACGCCGGGAATCGTCGTCGCACGATAAGTCGCCTCTCACGGTGAAACCCTAGTTTTTTCAGAGAAAGGGGAAAATGAGAAGAAACAAGGAGTGGCCCGACTTTCCTCCTCGTCAACGCGGAACGCTTGACCAACCAGCGTACGCCGCGTGGCAACATCCGCCCCTTACGGGTTCATGCGCAAGGCCCGTTTCATCAAACTTATCGAATTTTTATTTTTTTTTTAAACCAGCGGGCCTAAGATTTCGAGCCCACGAACCTCTTATAAACCGCTAATGCGGATGGTCTTAGGTTCAACTACCATTTTCCTAACCGACGGTTTACTTTTAAGTTCATGCATGATCAAATTTTCTCTATTTAAAATCATTACTGTTGAATGAATTTAATCAGTCTCATCCCCCCACCCCCCTCCCCCCACCCCCCACCCCCCCCATCAACAAAATAACGAAGAACATTAAATTTATCATCATTCCTATAAATTGCACAATTTAAAAATAATACTTTTTATTTTCATTCTTTTTCGTTCATTTTAGAGAATTATAAAAATAAAATTGTTCTTTACCAAAGTTGAAAAAATAACAATCATTCCTTTTTATTTATATTCATTATGTTTTTGTTTTTAGGATGATTAATAGTTACTCCTTCCGTTTCAAAAAGATTCATATTTCAAAAAAAAAATTGTTTCAAAAAGATATATGTTTCAAATTTTTAATGTATAAATTAATTACAAATTGTAAACTTCAAAAAATATAATGGTATTTACAAATATTTTATTGGTTAAAAGTTTTGAGGAACAATTGATAACGGAAAATAATGCATGGTAACTACAATTTGATATGTTTCATTAATAAATGTAAAAAACCTAAAACATATCTCTTTTTGAAACAGATGAATCTTTAGACTAATCCAGGTTTCAAGTCCCGGAGAGAGCAATTTATTAAACAATTATGCAGATTACGGAAGAAAGACTTACAAGAGATCTTCAACATGGTGCAAGTAAATCTGGTCTGACGTGGATCTTCATAGAACGGCTCAGGTGATGTAGTTAGGCGTAGGTCTTTATAAGGCATATATTATTGTCGGTTGTCGAATCGTCTATGTAATCTTTCTCATATCATAATTATAATTGTAAGATCATAATAAATCAATGTTAAAAAAAATTCATTAGACAAACTATAAATTGATAATTTAAGACCTTTTAGACTATGGCTTTCTCATGTTTGAAAACTGTAAACGTAAATCATTTGCATTTATAATGTATTCAAAACACAACCAATCCATTGTTGGCATTACAAATTGCTTCATTCGTCGAAATTTTTTACATCCAAGATTCAGAAAAAGAAGAAACACAACGAAAAAAAGCCAATGTAATTGCACCGTGTAATGTATATACTTATTATGTACACTTTCCTTTGGCAAATCATTTACACACATGACAAATCGTATTCACAGAGGAACTGGCTTCATGTTACGGATTCTCATATACGTCAAAAACTGTGAAGGCAATTCAGCAAGTAGCGCTTGTACTACAGAAACCTCTCCATCTGCAAAGAAACAACACACTCATTAAACTCAAAGGAAGTAACTAAGCCTTTGTCATACGGTTCCTGTGGGTTAAATTCAAGAATCAAGAACAAAACTCACGTTGAACGTCTCGTAGTGCTACAAACTGAACGATATCACGTGACGCCACACGCCCGCTCGAGCTCTCTAGCCGTTCACCTCTATCAGCGTCTAGTATCTAATATACCACACCAAAACCAAACCCACAGTTTACACAAAGATCATATATATATAGTTGTAAGAATCTTCACATGTCTTCTTCTTCCATAGAATTTTACCTCCATCTCTTTGAAATCGGCTCCTCCAACTCCTACAATGAGGATTGATAACGGCAAATCCGATGCACTGACTAATGCGTCTTTTGTTTCTTGAAGGTCAGTTATTACACCATCCTGTAACACAAGTTTTGGTTATAAACAAACAATGTTCGATTTTGTTCTAATGTTGTTTTTTTTATATTTTATTTAATATACTCACTGTGATGATTAATAAGACGTAATATCTCCGTGAACCTTGAGCTAGAGACTGGCTAGCTATCATTGCAGCGGAGTTTATCACCGGACCGAAAAGGGTAGGCCCTGCTAGAGAGACGTTGAAGAGCGCACTTGTGTATGAAGTCATGATTCCTTGAATCCCATCCACCTGAGAGTTAGAAAGAAAAACACTAGATTTGTGAACACAAAAACATCAAAATTTCTAATAATATTTGATAAGCGAGTTGAGTTTTGTTTTTTTACCTCAGAGTATGAACTGCTTCCGTTGAGGTTAAAGCAATGTGAAACTGGAGAGTCAATTGGACGAGCTCCAAATCCCCAGGCAGGGAAACGTTTGTCTGAGTCATAAAACTGCAATACTTCTCCAACATCCACTATTGCCTGTTTAATTAAAAAAAAAAAGAATTGGTTCTAGTCACAGTGACTGGTTATTAAGAAAAAATGGAAGTAACATGATCAAGTCCTCACTCTCTGGTAAGCATTTAAATGCCCTGAAGGATCAATGTAGTGCAAAGAATCAGGGAGGCGTGGATTTCCATTTGATGCTGCAAGGACAAAATAAAAAGTTTATAATAGTAAGAAACTAACAACAACATTATATATATTCAGACAAAAGTTTTTAGGATTATCTGCAGTGGTGGTGTAAGACCTTATACCTGTGAAATCGATTGCTACCATGAAGCTTAATTCAAACCCAGAGGCCAAGTACTCTAGAAATGTGTGCTGGACAGTCTCTGTAAACTTCTCCACAAAAAGCTGGCTCTTTAATACCTTTAAAATAAAGGAGAAATGTTATCAGATAAACTTACATGAAAAATGCATTTAACATGTTTTGGACCTTCATACCTTGCTTTGTCCAGCACCAGTAGTAGGCAAAGACAAGTTGATTCCTTGGCCAGCCAAATGAAGTTTCTCCAAGTCTGAAAGCGATTTTTGAACTTTTCTGGCCACCCAAAATAAACGAGTACTTATGTCAGTTAACAGACAGAGTTACTCCAAAAATTAAATAGTCTGAGCTCTAATCTTACCCGATGAGACTGTGTTTGCCATTGGAATTAAAGTCTGAGCATTCTATTATCAGTGGGCTGTCCTGCAAGATTATAGAGAGAAAATTTGAGACATCTTATCTCAGACAGAGAAATAGACTTTCTATTACATATTCATGGATATAAGATTATTCTGCTATGCTATACCTTACTACCGACTTGTTGAACACTTAGAAAGAGTGGTTTCCAGATAGGGTTTAGATTGTTCTTCAGGACTTCAGTTTTAGACACTGGTATTGGAGTTCCTTGCTCCACAATCTTTGATACCACCAAAAATGGATCCTATAAGAAAATGAAATAAACGAGTTACATTTTATGTCTAAACTGTGTTATTTTAAGTAAAAAAAAGGCTTAGGAGGAGAAGGACTCCACAAACTCTTACACTTTTTGAGAAAAGATCCTTAGATTCCAAACTAGAACATCTGAATACAATCTCTGTTGTAACCTTAGAAGCAAGGGACTCCTCAGCGTGGATAATAAGCTTCCCATGGTGATGCTGAGTCTGTGCGGTAACGCCTTCTTTACGCTTGAGCTCTAATGTAATCGTCTTAGTTGATTTTGTGATTATCTGCGTGGTTAAAAAAAGTAAATATTTAAAGTCCAACACATGCCAAAACTCAGGTCTATCAGACAAGTAAAAGGATAGCATTTAAATTAAAGCAGTAGTTGGTACCTCAGACAATACACATGTTGCCTCACCAAGAAATTGCTGTTGGTCAAGCTTAAGCATCTGAAAAGTAAATCTTCATCAGTAATGAATGAACGTTGAGACACAAGCATGTGAGTGGTGGTGGTGGTACCCACATTTTAAAGAGACAAAAAAGACTCATGAGATTAAAAATGAAAATGGAGGAGGCATAATAAGATGAGGTAGAATTAGTTACCTCCTCTTTTGAATTTTGATACTGAGTGTCAACATCATACACACGAAACCTGTGTAACAAACAAACAAACCAACAGAAGGTGTCAAACTACTTTGATCAAGTAAAGGGTTTTTTTCCTTTTAAATCTCTCTCAGCCACATATTTTGTTTAGAAGCAATCTTACAAGAATGTCTGGACAGTCTCGAAATGATACGCGAGTGTAAATTTCTTAATCCATTTAGGAGCTAAGGAGTTCAAAACAACTTCGCTGCGGTAGACTTCCGAAAGTGTCTCATCTTTTTCCTTTCTATAGACAACCACCATAGGATCACTCTGCAATAAAGAAAATCAAATATAAATGTGATGCTATGGCAAATACTAAAATAGCTCCATCACTTGATAAGACCTTTGGTTAAGATATCAAATGACAAAGCTTTGAGGCCATTGAATAGATACACTGCCTTCAGGCAAAAACATCAAATTAAACAAGCCATTACAACGAATTACCTTGGAAAGCACGTCACGGTCTCGCAAATTGGAAGCAGAAAACGATAGCTGCAAGAACAAAAGACAAGGCATTATCAAACATAAAACCCTCAGATAGAAACAGAATGATGAGAAAAAATGATGTAAAGAGGGAACCTCGATATGAGAGAAGAGGCCGTTGAAACCTCGAGACTTGAGATAGTAATCAACGGCATCGTTAGTAGTGCCGCGTGCGGAGGAGATAGCAGCAGTTCCACCAACGCCAGCTATAGCCCCAGCTCCAGAGGAAACATCGGAGCAGCAGTTTCCCATTATAAACGGTTTGGATGAACAACACACAGCTACACCTGTTTTTTTTTTTTGTTTCAAAAAGAAGGAAGACAGAAAGATTCAGACGCAGTAAAATGGGACCCCACTTATGCCAACGCGGCCTTTTATTTCGAATGACTGGCTCCCTCGTCTTCCCCTTTTTATACTTCTGTTTACACGAAATATCCTAGAAACTTTCACCTACTTTCTCCGAAACTCTCTTTCTCATAAAGAGTCTTAGTCAATTGTCAGAAAAAACGTGTTTATTAATTTTAATCAAACGTCAAGTTTGAGTTATTAGGAAAAAAAGATTAGTTTAGAGGATTCAGCTTTTGTTTATTTTTCATTAAGGGGTCATTAACATTTTTTATTTACCAGTCTTGGTGCTTTTATAAATTCAAGGTGCCAATGTCATGGCACATGCTAATTGGTTTGATCACAACATAATTTTATTCTCGGAAAATATGATAGCTCAATACTAGTTGATCTACCTTTCATTTGTTAGCAATATAATACTATTGCAAACATTCGTTATCTGTTTACACCAATCGAATCATTGTTTATTATGACACATCATAGGCTTGTGGTCAATAAACAATATTAAGTAGAACAGTTGATTTCCATCTAAAGTACATAATTAAGAAAACTATAATAGGCATTTTTCTTGACATTATTGGGTCAATAATTTTATTCAGTGTAATATCTATATTTTTATGCCAACTGGATTTATTATTATTTTATTATTGATGAATATTGTAATAAAGATTATTATTTCACAGAAAATATTGAGAAATTTTCAGGCTACATTTAAAGCTGTTGCTTTTGAAAAATATTCAGACTAATTGTTTGGTGTAACTTGTAGTAAAAAACACGACAATTGCCATTAAAGTGACGGTAGGAAATAGTTAGGGACTTTCACGGTAGAATATTTTACACATTTGGATAATTACTCTGAAATCTTGACTTTTCACGTTATTTCGTGACAATTCACCTAGGCAGATTTGAACTTTGTTTTTCCCCATTTATGATATGTGACACAACAGCAACAACAACAAAAAAACAGGACCAGAGCCTAAGTACATAGTGTACCAAAGCAAATGTAAATACAATATGGGGAAAGAAAGATAGAGACAGACCTCTGAATCAAAATCTCCTTCTTTAATTCGAGAAATAAGTAAGAAAGAAGGAAAATAATTCTTTTTAAAAAAGATAAGAGAAGACAAAGAGGAAAAGCAAGAGAACATGTCATGTGAATTACAGTGCAAGTGCTCAGTCATACACACAGTGTGCAAGACCCCATGAGTGTAATTCTTTCTAGATTAAACTCAAAACCAAAACAAACAAAAAAGGCATTTCTTCTACCAACAGGTCTTCGGGTTTAGGCCAGTTAATCTTAGAGTCAATAAGCATATTCTTAATAGCAAATCCAAAATATCAAACAGAAAGAAATGTTTTAGGAGAGCTTTTGATAAAAGAGTTTTAATATGTTTTTCTTTTATTAATTTGTATCTCAATCAGAATTACACTTATGAGTAGGGATTTGAGGAATTTAGCACAGAAATTAAAACCTTATATGCATAGCTTTTTTTAACTTACAGCAAACGAGCTGGAGACTTTACCTCTTATGTCTCTTTGTCCTTCTTTTCCAGTGAGTTGCAGTGTTGCACTAATTTGCGTCCAAGCTTCTCCACCACGCACAAGTTTCCTCAGATCCTGCAAAGCTAAATTCAAAGACGTTTTCAGCATCAAACAGTTTCCCAACTGAATATAAAATCATGTTTCTCAACTGACGACCCATTTCTAAGTTGTGCAGCAGCTATGAACCGCTCCTCAAAAGATAGCTCCCTGGGTGCTGTTGAGGCTCTGGAACCGAATCTATGAGGTAATGCATGGAGTTCTGGAGAAATAAAAGAACGAAATAATGATAACAGAGACATAAACCTGCAAATCCATGATCCTTTTGTTCAGCCTGGCACTTTGGAGACATGTGTTGTAAATCGAAAGGAAGAGTGAGTGTATTACTTGGTGAGGAGCAAGTTCTTGCTTAAACTTGTGGCAGCCTTTGTACTTCTCATAGATAGCAGACTTGAAAATGCTTTTTGGCAAGGGATAACAGTTGTTAACAATTCCAAATCCAACCTGCCGAAACCAAGAATAATAATCATAGTCACATTCAGTTGAGATTAATCTAAAGAGGTAAATACCTGAGCAGGATATTTCTTGTCAAAAGCTTGTGATTCTATATCCAACTTGCCGCCAATAGTAGCTTCCATAGATACCAACCATAAAGAAGTCTCTTCTCAAAGTCATAGAGGAAAAGCTTTCATCCCTGGTTTTGATACACGGTAACGGTAGCAATCAGGTTTTGTTCTGCCGTTAGAGATAAAGATATATTAACCAGGCAGCTGTTCATGTTCCTGTTCCTGTCTTTTCCTCTCGATCCCATTCTCTAACCCAATGCATGAGGTCCCATAAAGACCATTCCTTTTATACTTATCACTAGGTTTGCTCAACATCGGAGAACTCCATCTCCGTCTCCATCGCCTCTGACACTGTATTTCAGAGTACAAGTAAGCTTTTTGTGCAAGAGGATTCAGACAGCGATCAGATCATTAAAAGATTGGTGACGTGATGCAGCTCACGTGACAACCATGGATGAAAATGAAACTAATGGTCAGAACCTAATGGGCCTTGATGGATTAACATAAGCCCAGCCCACTTTGTGATTGCGCTGCAAGAGCAGAAACAAATAATAGTTGGAACAATTAATCAAGCGGAGACCAGAGTTGGTGGTGGTGTAATCGATCCTAGTCTTCTTGTGTTGGATTTCTATCTCTTCCTGTGAATTTCAGGTTCGTGTGATCAGGGGTTCTTAGGAAATTGATTGTCTCCTTTCGCTAGTTAGAGTTCTGCTCTTGTTGATTCCCCTTGTTTCTGGGTTTCTTCTAGCTTCTTCTTCGATTGCTGAATCTCATTGCCACATAAAGTAGCTAGCTTTGTATTGAATCAAGCTTCCTCCATCACACTTGGCTTGCAGATATGTCTTCAAGGGAGAGGCTAGGTTCATCTAAGCATTATAGCCGAGGCATGTCATCATCATCATCATCCCGGCACCACGAGACCATCTCTTCCGCTTCCGACCACCGGGTCTCCCATTCCGACGTTCTTGAAAACAAGATTGCAGCTCGAGCTGCTGAGATTGACCGTCTCTCTAGTGACAACCGCAAACTCGCTGCTAGCTACGTTGCTCTCAAGGAAGACCTTGCCCTTGCTGACCGCGAAGTCCAGGGACTGAGAGCTCACATCGTCAAGACTGAGACAGACGGCGAGATTCAGATCCGTGGTGCACTCGAGAAGATAGCGAAACTTGAGGGTATTGTCAACAACAGGGATAACATAAGGAGGGAGCTGCAATCAGCTCACATTGAGGCTCATACATTAGCCAGAGAACGCGAGGAGCTAGCTGCACAGGTGAAGGCGGCAGTAAAGGAGTTGAAGAAGGTCTGCCTCGAGTCGGAGGGTCTAGAGTCTTCAGTTCAAGAGCTTGAGCGGTTGAAAGAAGAGCACCAGAGATTAAGGTAAAAGGAAACGTCTTTTACTTGTCAAAAGATTCATCATCGTCAGTTGGTTTAATCATTTTTGGTTTCAATGGAGCAGGGAAGAGTTTGATGCCGAGAAGAGCCGTAACGTAGAGAAACTTGAGCAATTGAAAGAGATGGAGAGTAACATTATCGGAGCAGTCAAAGCTATTGAGAAGCTGCGAAGTGAGATCGCAACCGCAAGGAGTAGAGCTTGAGACTCAAAAGAGGGTCTCTCTTTTCTATTTAGGGAGAGATGCAAAAGAACCAACCAAAACTGTGTTCTGAATTTTCGTAATATATATAACATGAGTTTATCTTTTTCACATCAATCAACAGTCTCATAGAAAGGTTAAGCAACTAGATCAACTTCACATCGAGCCTCATCATACTCTTGTACTCTTCAGGCACAGGTGCACCACCTTGCACACACAGCCGCAGGAGCTTTCCCATAAACGTCCTCGAAATCTACAATCCGTCCTTCAATGCTGTTCACAGGTTTGGTGGATCGTCTCTTCGATGGGAACTTGTCAATCTCTACCTACTCCTGCTTGTATGCATAACTCAAGAAGCGCATAGATTTTAGGGACGGTAAACCTCTCGTCGTGGATAACTCTAGGTTTGAACTTCATTGAACACTAAAGAAAACACATTACTATAACATAAACATGAAAAAATCAAAAAGGCTAAATCATAAACAAAGCAAGCACACATAGTTTTATTGAGAAAGTAGTCCATATGATTCCACACTCTACTCAGCGCCGGCTCTGGACGTGTGCGGACGGTGCTTTGGCACAGGTTCTCATCATTTTTTGTATATTTAGAGTCATACAGTTTTAATTTTTTATATGAAAAGGTCATTTTTGTTTTTTTGAACACACAAAAAAAGGGCCCTAATTTTTTTTGATTTGTATAAGAAAGGGCCCTAAAAATTTGTTTGTGCACAGGGCCTAAATATATTCTGAGCCGGGCCTGACTCTACTAAAGCTGATACTCAATTGTATCTGCTCGGAGAGGCCGGAGAGTAACCCTGGCTGTGATTTCCTCAGCTGTTTCTCCTCCTTCATTGGAGTCTGATTAGGCTTCCTCTCCGATTAATCCTTCCGAGGCTTAGGTACATCGGCGTAGAGAGGATCGTCATCATCAAGAGGTTTTGGTTACGCCAAGTCGAGAGACTGTGAGATTTGCACAAGCACCTTTCCTCTCTGCATTTTTATTGTTGTTTTCCAAAAGAAGAAGAAGAAGGTTTAAACCTTAAACCCTGAAGCTATTAATGGTTTTATGCTAGGAGGACCCAATAGCCTAAGCCTTTTAAAACGAGAACGAGCCCATTATGAAGACAGAATATATATATGGGAAGTGATGCAGGTTTGGATATGGTGAAGTTGAAGAAGACATCTGCATAAAGCTTATGACTAGTTCTTGTGCTGAATTGTGATGCCCAGATCTTTGTTGGTAACCGGAGAAAGGCCAGAGATTCTGTTTTATGAAGCTGGTCGGTCTGTGATGGCCTAACCGCTAATATCAATATGGGAGAAACCTAGCATTAAACTGCCTCTCACTTCCCTACAGTTTTTGACCGCTCAATGTCTCTAAAACAAAGAGTTGCATTGTGTTTCCAAACTCATCTGGCGACCATACAATCATGTAAAGAAAAAAAGATTATGAAAATTTATATTTATCCAAAAAGGAAGCATTCATTAAAATCTCCAAAAAAGTTACAACATGAAATGGCCACAAATAGCCAGCAAAGACGTTGAATGTAAATCCAAGGCTTGTTACATACTACATCGATAGCAAGAAGACAAAAATACTTGAATAACCCCAAACAAGACAAAAAAAAAAAAAAAAGTAAAGAGAAACTCTCGAAGATATTTCTCAGGGGATATTTGATAATACAACAAAACTGGTGAAGCAACCTGTGAAGGTTTGAGGTCAACAAAGTTTAATGATCTCTCCAAAAATATATCTTCACCGCAAAAACAGTTTTGTCAGGGTAAATTTAACACCCCCGATTTACAGAACTCTAGGGTGTGCTGATGATATGATTATAATAATATAAAACTTGTGTTATATCTTTAGCTCTTCATTTTTCCTTAACTTTCTTTTACCTCTGCTTGGTTTTTTTGCTCATTGGTTAGTTCTCCTTCAAGAAAGGATCGGTTCCATTAGGAGGTTCTTCTCTGTTTTCTGAAACGGAAGCGATGCTAAAACTGTTGTGGTTATCAATGCTACTGCTTCGTGGCTTTCCTGGTCTTGATCGTATGTTGGTTCCCATTGGAAATGGTTCCTGCAAATAATAACAACAAAGGTGAAAAATATGAAACAAATCAAAATCTCTTATTGAGTAACTGAGCATCACCACATCTTTGAACTTATGAGATCTCACTAAGAACCCATTTCAATATGTGCAACCAAAGGGAGAGCGAAATTGAGCAACTACTACGAAATGAGAACCCTAACAAGATGATGTTATCTGATGTGTTAGTAACATTCACCTGATCACCAGCATTTGGACCATCGGTGTGGAAAAGAATAGGCCGGCAACGTTTGTCTTCGTTCATTAAGCTTGAGTTCTGGAAATGGGCAATAAGTGCTACTTTTCCTTGAATTCGAGCATATGTAAGAGTTGCCACCTTCTCGCTGTTAAACTTTTCCCACTTTTTTCCATTAAAAGCCTGCAAGTTTTTTTTAAACTTTTAACCAATGCTCTTCAAGAGAAAAAGCCAAAAAATATATAAAAAGCAGCAACAGAAAAGGCTGGCTGTACCTTATAAAATGGTACAATCTTTTCAGGTTCAATAAGGTTGATGAAAGCGTATCCCACATTGCATTTGTTCTGAAACGAGAAGGTAAAATTAGGTTAGCAAAAAAATACTGATATTGCAAATACCAAAAGCCCATTTTCTACATAAGACTATTATATAAAAAGGTAGGACGGACGCCTGCTTGCCTTGAAATCAATTGGCAAATAAAGGAAATCATACGTTCCTTTACAATGCTCGTCAATGGCGGAGAGAAGCATCTTAGAAGTATACCTAAACCATAGCAGCATTTTATAGAGTTCAGAATTGAAAAGGAAAACATCAAACAACCTACGAAGCTAACAAAAGATATATAACAAGGAATAAAGGAAAGACACTGAATCCACTTACTTATTAGGAATGTTTTTAAGCATCAGTGTTGTCCTGACATCATCCCCACGTAATATACGGTCAACATCAAGCTCAAACAGTTTCTTGTCAGCATGACTAGAGCTAGACTCGCTTCTACGGTGTGAGAGATTCCTGTATCGTTCATTAGGCGAGTCAAACGAACCCGGCATTGAAACCATTGGGTTCCTCCCGGGGAAGAGATGAGACAACTGTTGGGGAGATCGCAGTACAGCATTTTGGGAATTTATATCCATGCGATTCCCAGCAACATGGGAAAAGGACTTGTGAGAACCAATTTCCATTGGATGTGAGGGTGAAGAGCCAGGAAACCCCATGCTACCATGAGAACCTATGTGGAAGCCAGGCGATTCTAGAGATTCAGCAACATAGGCTTGTCTTCTATCCCAGAAAGGCGAGTTTAATACGGGCGCAGATCCAATGTGGTGGTGCACAGGGGAAGATGCCATATTCACCATAACAGGAGGTGCTCTAGAGAATACAGTAACAGGTGGGCGCTGACTAGTAATGCCGTTGAGGTGAGACGGCGAGCTAGGCCACATCATGCCACCTGAAGGATTTTGTTGCTGAGTGTTAGAATTGCTCCATAAATTAAGGTTAGGGCGGCGGGAGTTTTGGTTCATGGGAGACCCTATGCCTACAGTCAAAAGACCACAACAACTAAAAGTGAGAAAGAAAAAAACAATATTATGTATGACAGTAGAAGAAATACTAGCACTCAGTAATTGTGCAATTCTGTTGACATACACAACGAATGTTTCAGCCACTTTCAAATTCAATTTCAAACCCAGCACAGTTATCTGTCTATATGACTGCAATTAAGAACATAATACTAATAATATTTTCCCAGGATGACAAGTTTTACACCAAGAATGCTTTTAAAAAAAGTTGTCTACAGAAACAGTACCTAGAATTTTCATCGCTGTAGCACATTTCAGATTCCACTAAAATTGTAAGGACCATCCTAACAGTGTGCTACGGCAGACATTCTTCTTAAACTCACAATTGTCAACTACATATCATCATTATTCTTCGACAAATTTATCAAAACAGTAGCAATTTAGAGATAAAGAGCTTACCCCCTCCGTTAAAGCCATCCACTCCACGAACATTATGTAACATAAAGGCATCATTTGCTTTCGAGCCATCACTGACGACTTCAGAAAATGCTGTCGAGGACTTATATGGACTACCATTTGTAAAGTTGTCGAGGTACTCTGAAAAAGAATGAGGATGAAGGTTTGGCATGCTTTGGATCCCCATATTTGAATTGTCAAAAGGGTGGACATGCTCCTGAATTCCGGGCTTGCTGGCTGAGATGACGTTTGCCGAAGGTGGAAATCCAATAGGAATGCTGAGACTCCTATGACGTTCAATGAAGGAGTTCACAGGCGATCCAACAGAACTATGACTAATCCCCATAGGTCCACCATCAATGGAGGTTGAAGGAATTATTCCTGGGAAATGTCTCCCTGACACAGAGATATTTAACGGCAGTGATTTTGAGTATCAAGATGACAAATCATTCAATTAAAAAAAGAATTACAAATGCTGAATGCAAAAGCATACCCATGTGCCCAGATGATGTATTAGTAAAAGGCATTTTAGGTAGAAACCCTTCAGCATCATGTGCAACAAACTGTGACATGTACCTGAAATAAAGAAAAAAGAATGGGTGAACCCCATACATCAACACAACTGGCATCCTCGTAAATACTTAACAGCAAAGCACATGTTCAAATCATTTTGATTTAGGATTTTGTATTCATTCACAGCCCACAAAGGAATATAAACCAGGGAGAAAAAAAAAACAACCAGTCACCCACCTTTGACTCTCTGGATAGGTTAACGCAAGTTTAAGCTGCTTCCCAGCAACCTCGAGTCCATTCAGGCCACCAAGAGCAGCCTCTGACGCTCGGATGTCAAAGAATTCTATGTATATCTGTGGGTTATCGTGCATGGTTCTACGAATCTGCAAACCACAGAAACATCATTAGAATCTACCTCAGAAAAGTAACTAAACGGAGCATCTCAATATATCAACCTCTTTGATTTCTCCATACGATTTGACCATTCGATTGAGTTCTTCATTTGAAATAGACGAATCAATATTAGTAATCAACAGGGCTCCTTTACTGGCGTCTTTTCCTGAAGGAATTTCCTGGAGCCAAGAAAATTGTAAGATAGATACAAATCAACATAAGTCACAAATACTGTCCACAGAGCAAAGACAATATATTTCATAAAAACAAGGAATCATACCTTAGGGATAGAATAACGAATATCAAGTTTCGTTCCTCTTAACAGCTTATTGTGGAGTGCTCTCGCCGCATTTTGAGCAGCCCTTATATCATAGTAGGATACCATGATAAAACCACGATTCTTGCAAGCTGTATGAAGAGCCTGGATGTCTCCAAATTGCTGAACAAGTAAAAGTATTCTCAGTACGAAGTAATCAATTCCAGATTATATAAACAAATCTGTGGGGGGAAACGCTGCTGGAATAAGGTACCTCAAAAAGGACCTTCAGCTCATAGTCTTCGACATTGCTACTGATATTTCCGGCCAAAATTGTTCTGGATGGAATTTCCGCTCGATGATGTTCGCCAACAGAATTATTGCGGCCTCTCTCTCCGTTTCTGGGGCCCATAGGAGGAAAAACATCTCCATCTAGCTCCATGCCACCAACACTGCTGAAAAGGTCAAAATCATCTAGATCATCTCCACCGGCACGAGATTTACGCCCAACGTCACCCATCACTTCTGCAAAGAGGTCATCTTCATCTGGCAGAAGATTTCCAATAGTTTGCGCCTCAATTTCTTCTAAAGATTCAGAGGGTTCTTCCTCACGGTGGGTAACAACTGTGTTCGCAGACATAGGAGATAGCATATCACTTCTCTGTAACCGTACTGCAAAAACCAAGAATTTGGAGACGCAGTCAAGTAGTTAAAGTACAGTAAGTTAAAGGAGAAAGAAACAAACTTTCACGATCGTCTATGATGTACTAGATTAACAAACGGCGTTTCTTTACCGTAGAGGATAAAACAAAATCAACATAATAAGTAACAATTCATAAAAGTGAACCAGAAGCTTACGTTTTCTACTAAATGTATCAGACAGTGAGCTGGAAAATAAACTACTTTCCCACTGGCTACCATTTGTGGTGTTTCTTGCGTTAGGGCTAACAGAGGGGTGCACCCCAGACAAGCTAGATTGTGGCTTCAGCTGGTGACTTTCAGGTGTCCAGGAACTCTTTGGCAGATTTGAAAATCTATCACGACCACCTTGGTTTTCAGGAATCAGGTCTGTTTTCAGAAACCCAAATTGCCTCTGCCAGACAAAAGAACAAGTATACTTGAGAAACAAAAAGAAAACAGTTTTAAACATCATAGAAAATAGTGGCAGATAATGTGACAAAGATGGTGCTACACAGTTAAAACCCCATGGAAAAAAAAAGTTACCTCTGAACTAATACGAGTATCTTCACGAAAGTGGGAAGGTGTTGATACACCTCTCTGTTCCATTATATCAGACGGCATCATGCAGATGACAGCAAAATTTGGAATAATAAAACAAAATCTCTTTTGTAGCTTTTTAGTCTTTTTCAACGGACCATATCACTTCCCCTGAAAGATGAACAACCAGTTTTAGATTCAAAGCCAGTAAGTCTCCAAAAGAAACAAAATCCACTATTCATTGCAAAGAAGGATCTTGCCAGACAAAAAAGATTAAGCAAAATAACTCAAAGGACACAAAAAAAAACAACACAAGAATTCAATTAGAACTAAGCAAAATCAAACCCTAAATCCAAACAAAGTCAGCAACTTTACGTACTCTAAGAAGAAGTTCAATACGAAAAAAATCATCTTAAACCTCTCTCCTTTAAAGCGGAGTAGAAACACCTGGAAGACAAAGATTAGGTATTTCAAAAAGCCATAAGAGACTACAATTTCGCCTAATTCATGATCCTTGTTCAGCTCATTATATGCAAACAGGGAACCAACTCCTACCTAATTCACAAACTTGGGCACCCAGTTTAACTTAATTTAAGAAAATAAACCTAAATTACTCACCAGCAAATAAAAAAACAAATACAAAGAGCTTACCTAATTTACAAACAAACACAATTACGCTTCCTCCCAAACATTTTTTCCACTAAATTAAATTAAATTTAAAAAAAGAAAGAAACTTGTGAAGAATGGATCTCGTGAAATTCATTACCTTGAAAAATAAAAGGATGCACGAAGAAAACACACAGCAGCAACAGCGATGTTCGACAGAGAAGAAAGAGAGAGAGAGAGAGAGAGGAGCAGAATAATTCGCCTTCTCTTTTATCTTCCTCCTTTCCTTTTTGTTTCCTTCTATCCAATCACATCCATCGCAGAATATTTAATTCACACAAATCAATTAAAATAACCCCCAAAAAAAAAGTGAATCGGTGTTTCTAATTTTTTTTTCTTTTTTTCGAATTTCCTCTCCTCTCACGACGCGTTGTTTCCAACGAATAATCTATGCGACCGGCGGTAATTATAATAGTTCCGGCGATACTCTTCCCGTCGACGTGCGATTCCGGTTGTCTCTCCTAGAGAGAGAAATGGAGAGGAGAGAAAGAGTTTTTTGTTTTTTTCGGTTAGTTGGTTTAGAGTTTCGACTAAAAAAAGAATGAGAGGAAAAAAACAAAATAGAGTTGAGGAGAGGAGAGCACTCTTCTGTGTTGGATGTATCGTGGATCTAGTGGTTTCGTACGATATTAAATCTGGACCGTAGATTATAACTAAAACTGACAAAAATTACGGTCTCACACGAGAGTCTCGACGGCAGCGAGCAGTCGATGAGCGCGGTTTTGTAACCAAGGAGCAGCCTATTTATTGAACATGTGGACTATTTGATTTTTTTTTCTTTTCAAAGTGTGATTTGTTTTTAATCTACAAACTATTTATTAGAATATGTTCAAATGAAGTTAGGAAATTACACTTTACTATTATATATGAATGAAAACACGAATAAAAGTTGTTAGTTTTTAATTGATATAACCTCTATAAATTAATAATTTTATTATATTGATAATTTTATAAGTGTCATTTTAATTCTTGATTAAGTTTTTTTCTGTAACAACTTGAGCGAAAAGTTGATAAGAATGTTTTTATAGTTACACTCTTTGTTGAAAGAATACAAAACAAAGTCTGAAACTATAGTTTGTGTTTACAAAAAAAACTACTCCATAGTTTTTATGTTTACTAAATAAGCTTTTTTTTTATCAACTGTCGTAAAAACATTGTAATTTTTGAAGATAATGTTTGGTTGGTTGGATCAATACTATCTTAAAATGATTTTTTGCTCACTATATCTCTTTCTTTTTATGACTGAGTGAATTAGTTTACTCGTGATCCACGGTTGTTATCATCCGTGTTTGGATTTTTTTTATTTTACAATGAAGTGCACAACAACAAAAACTGATAATAAATATCCTTGATTGTGAATTTTTATTTGTTTGATGGCCAATCCTTCCACGCTATCAAATGAGCATGTGCAGGTTCGAACAACCAAATAGAGAAAACCGAAAAAGGTGGTATGGGGAAAAAAGTCATCCACTATTGTATTTTGCCTTATTATTTCAATTGTAAAGTAACAATAAATAGGGGAAAAAAAAGAATAGAGGGTCATGTAGCATGCTACAAAAAAAAAAGAGTCATGTAGCAAGTCGACCGTGAAAACATCTCCAAATAAAGTTTGCAATATTACAAATTTAAACTTCGAAGGTGATTATTTCCGAAATAACAACTTCAAATTAAACTTTAAATATTTTACATTTTGCATTATAGTCTTTTATTGGTGAAAAAGTAAACAAAAGTCATAAAATTTTTATTTAGCAATAAAATATATAATAAAAATATTATACATAATACTCCATCCGTTTCATCAAGATAGACTTTTTTGAAAAAGTTTGTTTCACAAATATGTATTTTTGTGTTTTCTATGAAAAATTTGTAAATTTCAAAGAAATTAATTGACTTTATTGAATTACTATTGGTTAAAAGTTATTGAAAATTGAAAATTACATAAAACAATACATTTATTATGGTAGTTTAGCGTGTTTTCTTAATATGTGTGAAAATACTAAAAAAATTATATTTGTGGAACGAAAAGAATATTAATTACTATTAGTAAGATAATACATTTTACTAGCATATTACATGCATTTTGAAATAATAGCCAACTTTTTTTTTTTTTTTTACTTGTAGCTTACAAGCTAAAATTGTTGAAATCGTGTACTTTTATTAATTGATGTAATAATTTTGTTTTCATATAATTTTATCCTTTGTGTATTTTGCTTTATAAGTTGTATTAAATGTGCATTTTAATTTTTTGTATAATATTTTGCTTTAATGTTATTGATATATTTGTATTTTGCATAAGATAAAAAAATATAAAAATTAAAATGGTAACTATAAAAGTTAACAAGATTATTTGAAAATAGATAGCTGAAATGATTTTAAAATATGGAACTTTGAAATTGCTTTTGGAATATGAAAAACTTCATATTGGAAATTTTGAAATTGCTTCTAGAGATGCGGTGTATGATGATATCTCTCATCTGTCAAATTAATAGTTAAACAAAAGTTTATATTTATGTGTTATGTTGTGTATAAATGCATTGCTTAAAGATTCATGAAGTGTTTTGTATTGGGATCTCCGTCGAACATTTTTATCATTTGATTTCGTAGAATACAAAATTTATATATTATTCTGAAAGTTTCAAATAGAGTATTTCCCCTCCCGCTTAATTGCAGATGTATGAGTATTTATAAGATAGTAGTGGTCCACTGTCTTATAGTATAACGAGTAGATGATTCACATAAATACAGTAGATGACTTGAACCGAGCTAAGAAGCTGAGCTAACTAGTCGATGGAAACTGAGGGTTGCGTGAGAGAGAGGGTCACTGTCCCATATTTTAAATGCTGCTAGGCGCTGCGTAAAGGATTAGAAAAGCATTTATTTTTGAAGATGCTCTTCTCAACGTATCCACGTGTCAGTATTTCATTAGCTTACACAACAAAAGATGAACCAGCAAATCTTAGCTCAGGATGTGATCATCTACCCCACTAACCATCTTAAATCTTTGTGGACCTTTTTCATATGAACCGTTGGATTCATCGATCCACTTGTGGTTAACCGTATCTAACCGGCGTTGAATTACAACCAAGACCAGACCGTCTTCCAGCTTTTAGACCAAGAAGCGAGATTTGATTTGATTTGATTTTTTTTATCAACAGCGAGATTTGATTAGAGTTAGCATTTTTTATTCCAAAAAAAAAATTAGAAACATTTAATAAAATCCTCTTTTGTCATAGACTTTGTAGTGTCACGCTGGTCTCACATGCCTACGTTCTTGGAAGTTTGGAATAACTCAGCTACGGTCACCAATATTAATTATTGTTAACATTTAAAGTTATTCAAAACTTGTGTATGAAATCATTGGTAAGAGATAATTTATTTATTTTATGGAATCCTACTATAATTCAGTTCTTTCAAGTACATATTAATGGTTATAAGTTGCAACAATTCAATGTTTCATACTCCCTCCGTAACACTTTAAGTGGTGTTTAAAGGAAAAAAATTTGTTTCAAAATAATTTATGTTCGTATTATTTTAGATAGAATTTAATATCATTTAAACTTTGTGACCAATAGCAAAATACTGAATTTTTTTTATTGGTTGGATTAATTTTATTTAATGATATTTTTACGTAACCAAGATAAATTGTATTCCATCTCTTTCTTAATGTTACATATTCTAGATTTTTTACACATTTTAATAAAACACATTAAATTTACACATTTTTTGTGTTTATCTTTGTTTCATAATTTTAAGCCAATAACAATTCAGTAAGTGCAATTAAGTTTTTGAAATTTGCAATTAGTTAATAAAACATGTCTTGAAAATGTAAAAAATGGATCTTTTTAAAACAAATTTTTTTCCTAGAATATGTAATATTAAGGAATAGAGGGAGTATAGAAGTTTGTATTTTCTTAATCCAAATGTAAAAACCTTAAAAATCAATGATAAGAGTGAGTATATTTTTAGTTGGCACCAATACATGCTAGTGTGATTAAAGAACCACACGCAATTCAAATCAGCAACACACTAGTTTGGGTTTTCACGAATGAGAAAACAGTATGAATTCTATAACACCATTGAATTTCAACTCTGCTTGAAAGATCAAAAACTAATAGTAACTTTTAAAATTTTGTATAAAGGCTTCACGTGCTAAATCTTGAAGAACACATTGGACAGAACAGCAAGACAGATGCAAGAACCAATGGAATTATGGCACATTATATAAGCCTTTTATTCCATTGGATAAGTTAACTAAAATATTTATTATAATGATTTTTGAATTATTTGGTTGTTATAACTTATATGGTCCACCCGGTCCTTTATCTTATAGATTTTCGTCGGTCTATTTATTAATTATCTACTGATTTTCAATCATTAAAAATGTCAGAATATTTTGATGTCAAAAAAAGTCATAATATTTTATTATTTTCTATTATTTAATTTTATGTCAGCAATCTTGTGTATTTATATATGGATTGTTGTGAACAATCGCAAATTAACCAGAAGAAAACAAAAGAGAGCAAAAACATATTGAAACAAATACTTATTTAGGATTTCTTATTATTATGTGAGTTAGATCTTTTAACCGCGCTACGCGAAGGTTATGTATTCTAAATTATAAAAACTAAAAACAATTCTTAATTAAGGTTTTTAAACAAAGTTTTATTTAAATTTATTAAAAGCTACACTTTTTACACTTATGTACACAAAATTATTAAATATGAGTATCTAAATTATTATAATATATTATCATGTAGTTGTTTAAATATTTAAAATAAAGCTAAATAAAATTTAAGTTGGTATTTATTTTCGTTTTATAACAATACTTACATAATATCTTACTAATAGATGTCATAATCATAAAAATAAAACATAAAGCATTTCTATTTCGTCCTATCTTTCATTGATATCTACTTTTTTATATCTACTCGTTCCTCTAAAAAAAATTTCTGGTTATTTTTCTTTTAACTAAATCAAAAACTGGTTTAGATTCCATCACTTCCAAAAATTTAAAGTTACCGAATAAAAATAATCAGAATATATAATAATAGCAAAAGAAAAACAATAAAAGTTGCATCGTATAAAAAAAAACTCAAAATCGAGGCTCTTCGTAATCTAAATCAGAGTATAACAAAATTAAATTATAAAATATTGACCTGAGATAGAAGGTTAGATAGACCAGTATGCATGAGGTATAGAATTAAGTTTGCAAGGTGTGTAAGTTCTCTGTGTATATAGATTTCGTAACTTTATAAAAAATGGACTTTAAAACGTTTTAGATTTATGCCATATTTTCAAATATGCAGAGTTCATGGAATATTGGTAGTAGAAGTAAATTTGGCTACAATTTTACTTATGCACACCTTGTCATACGATTGATACACATTCGTTTTATATCTGGAGATCCGACCAGTTGAAATTTAATCAGTCAACATGAGTGCAGGTTCTTATATTTCAAGAACTACTTTTTACATAGATATGCTTCGGATGTTTTAGTTCCTTAAAAACCATATAAATGACTTTAGTTTGCAGTAATGATTTATTCAGCTAACAATATAACGGTAATTATATATACTAGAGATTTTGTCCGGGCTACGCCCGGGATTAGACACCTGTCAATAGATTTAATACATATATTACATCCCTTGATATAAAATTATTAACCATATATAGTGAAACCTCTATAGATTAATAATGTTGAGACTACACCTAAACTATAACTTTTTTATTAATTTATCGATATACTAATTGAACCAAAAAATCAATTTGGAACTATAAAATTATATTATTTTATAGAGATTTTTAGTGTATATTAATTTATAGAATATTAATTTAAAGAGGTTATACTGTATTGAATTAGAAATGAGTAAAACTTACAATTTATCATTTTTACTATCTAAAAATACATATAGACAGATGAGCAAATGTGTAATGAAGAAAATATAATTAATTCTAAGTTATGATCCAAATATTTTTTATCTTATATATTTGGTTATTATGAAAATAAATTATTAATCATAAGTAAAGTCCATCTGATTGCGATATAAATAAACCATATATTTTATGTACACGCGGTTTATATATTTTAAATTTGTTAATTTATCATTTTTACTATATTGAGGATTGTTTTTTTTTGTTTATATTTTTTATAAAATTTATTGATTTTATAATTTTAAATATTTTCCTCTGATTCTTCTAAATTTAGAATATGATTTGCTAAAACAGTGTAGTCTAACCACATATTTTTGCTGTCATAAAATATGCTTACAATTCTTTAAACCAAAAAAATGAATTGCATGATTAATACAATTTAGTTTGGTGTTATTTATGGTATGATGTTATATTTCATGTATTATTTTTTTAATTTTTATTTGAAACTTTAATTTATGTTTACAATTCTAAGTTATGATCCAAATATTTTTTATCTTATATATTTGGTTATTATGAAAATAAATTATTAATCATAAGTAAAGTCAATCTGATTGCGAGAATAAATAAACCATATATTTTATGTACACGCGGTTTATATATTTTAAATTTGTTAATTTATCATTTTTACTATATTGAGGATTTTTTTTTGGTTTATATTTTTTATAAAATTTATTGGTTTTATAATTTTAAATATTTTCCTCTGATTCTTCTAAATTTAGAATATGATTTGCTAAAACAGTGTAGTCTAACCACATATTTTTGCTGTCATACAATATTCTTACAATTCTTTAAACCAAAAAATGAATTGCATGATTAACACAATTTAGTTTGGTGTTATTTTTCTTCCTAGTCGTTTTGACTTTGATTAAATCCAATTATAAAAGAAAAGAAAAGATAAATTAAGAATAAACTCTGTTATTTTTAATGTTATGTATTATATTTTATCGTATAGTTTCTAATTCTTTAAATCACGGTTTTCTACTATTATATAATTATTTTGATACATAATTTGAATATATGGTTTGGTTGGTAATACTCATTTTAGGTGTTTTATAAATTTTGAAAATTTGATTCATAGTATCTTCGACAATAAACTATTTATCAAAACTATGAAGGTATTTTAATTTGATCATCCTGTCAGCATAATTGATTTTAAGATGGTTGCAAAAGAATTTAAAGTCTAAATATATGCATGATAATTTATTTAATTACAAAAGTGTATTTTATTTTTACGTTTGTATGAAATATGTTATATTTGAAAAACTTTGTAATAATTAAATATGTTTTATATATTTTTGTAAAGATACTGATGAATAGTCGACAGATTCATCTCATTGATCTTATAGTTATCATTTCAATATTAGAATGTGTATTTGTTTTATTAAGCTAAATTTCTAACGGGGGTCAAACCCAGCAATATTATTAAACATATTATACTTCAATATCATCAAGAGGAATGCATTAGAATGGATAGGAAAATATAAAAACACTAATTTTAAAATAATTAAATAACTTTTTTTCAAAAAAAAATATATAAAAGCACGTTTGGCTTATTTAAGTTGGCGATATATTTTTTTAACAAACACGATGAGTGAATTTCTTTTTTGAACAACGATGAATGATCTAATATGCAAAAATATGATGCATATTTTGCGTATACCATTGGCAGAACATATAGTTTTGACATAGACTCGACTCTTACTTCAATCTTATATACATATATTCAATGATTGTGTTTCATGTATGCACTAAAAGATAAATTTTGTTCTGATTATTTTGTTTATTTGATAGTTTAAAGTCTTTCAGACTGAGATGAATCTAATGTAATTTCATTTCATTATTATTTTTATCATATAAAATTTTTAATTATCTGTTTTGGATTTTTTTTCAATAGTAAAAATAATGTTTGTTTTGAAAGTGTAATAGTGTTTATTATTTGAATGGAATTATCATCTTTATTATGATATTGTTTTTATATTTAAATTTGGACTCTATCATACAACAAAAATGTAAATAATTAACATATATATATATATATATATATATATTTTACTATGTTGTATATAATTTTCACACATAATGTCCAATGAAATATGATAGTAAACATACTTAAAATCTTAAAGTCGATAAATTATTGTTAGTTTGATAAACTGTCTATTCCTAGAGAGGTTCCTAAAACAAAATAAGAGCGCCTTGAGTTTGGGCAAAAGGAGGAGGAAACAAAGATTCATTGCCATTTGCGGAAGGCTGTTTAAAAGATAACAATAAACAAAACAAAAACAAAAACGTATAGATAGTTGTGTTACAAAAAAATAAGTAGCGATAGAATTTAAATGAGTGCTTATTCAAAGATGGGTATAATTTAAAATAAAACATAGAAAAGTAGTTGTGCCGCAACACAACATTGCCATGGCCTCAGTTTACGTGGCTTATTTGCAGAAGGCAGACCAGTCTCCTCCAGAGACAGGTCAATTTTACCATGACTATTTTCTTCACTACCTTCTCATGGGAGGCCTTTAACCTGCAAGCCTTCTATGATTCCAGAATTGTTGACAGCTACACCAGTGTTAACTCAGTTTGATTTGAATGTGGAAAGAGCTCCAACTCCTACCCATATCATCGCCTGGGTTGTCATCACCTCCCTGAAAAGGAGACAGTTGATGAGAACGCAGCAGTAGGTGGAGGATGTAGTAAAATAGTCAATTCACATGTTGCTCAAAATTAGGAAGGCGTAGGCGTTGGTCGAGTTCGAAAATCCGTGCAATTGTAAACGACTTATGCTTTGAAGAGAAATTAAACTGCGACACCTTCACAGGTAATGTAAAGGTCATACCCACAATATCTCACAGGCATTGTGGGAGGGAAATGTTCTGTGTATCTTCCATTGGACCACCCTGCAAAATTCAAAAATTAGCATTCAGTGGAATTTGTTTTTTTTTAAGTAAGATTCTAAAGAACAGACATGGGAAATTGTTGCTGAAACTCAGACCTGCGACACTGCTGCAGCTGAAACATTTGTTAGCTTGTTCATCTCACCATCAAAACACACAAACATGGCAGACTCTGAGACGTCGGAACCTTGTTGACACATGTAATAAAAATATGTTGTGTATACTGGTGTGACACATATCTTCTTAAAAGCTAGACTTTTAACTGAAAATGGCTGAATAGTAATTACCTTAACACTCAAAGCAACATTTTCCCCATTACATAGTCCACATGTAAAGGATGAGAAGCCACGCTGAAGTTGATGGCAACAATTGGAACATGAGATATAACACTAATGAGCTGTTTCAATGTTTGTCACTTCCCCGGTGTATAGGAATTCAGCAATCTGCTTCAATCTAAGTAAGTTCTAGTGAGGTTTTAACCTGTGGAGAGGAGTTGAGGACAAAGCCATTCAGTTCCGAAATTACCGATTCTATCTTTTTCAACGCTCCAAATTTTGTTGGAGTTGAGGAAGAGCTCTCTCGTTACTGGTTACCACCCTGTAGAATAGAATGAATTACGGTACTGCACATAATAATAGCTTCATTGAAATGAAATACATACGAAACGCAAAAAGATAACCTTATCCCTCAGGTATTTGGCGCTGGCCTCACACTGATGGTCAGAGTAGAAATGTGTCGCTGAGGTTGCATTCAGAAAAAAAAGATGACCTGCAAGTAAGTAACAGTTTTAGCATTTTAACATTATGGTTTGAGGTCGTAATTCACAATCTTATTCCAACACAGGTGCCTCCAACCAATTTTGGATTGATATTAGTAGCTACAATAACCCGGGGGTTCAAACCATAGAAAACCAACTTATGAAGGAGTTGCATAGGAGAGTATTATAATAAGACGGTTTAATAAACTAAACCATCCATTGTCATGGTGAGCATTACAACATAAAAGCGATAAGTAGGCCAAACCTTTGAATGCATACTATTGCCATAATACGTTTAATTTTGTTGGGTTTCTTCATTGTAAGCTGTTTTAATTCCCATTCACCAACAATATCTGGAGACAATCAAAATTTTGATTTAGGATCAGTAAAATGAATTAAGACAGGGGAGTCAGCAAGTATGAAGGTTTGGTGGCTCATAGTCCTGGTCACATCTAAAACACTGAGCCCACCTTCTTTTATGAGGTTTCTGAATGCATTGAGCCTATGCACGTTGACTGAACCCTGGATCAAAGTGGACTGCGGCCAAACATATGAGTACCCGTAAGCAGGATACTCAGAAAGGTGTACAGGTTATTAAAATCGAAGCAGACAGCAAGAAAGGTTACCTTTCGATCGACCATTTGGAGATCCACGCCTTTAGCTCAAAATAATGGAGCTGCTGATTTACCATCGTCGGAGAAAACTTCAAGCGAATTAGAGTGATCTGACTTGCAAATAAAAGCTCGAATCTCCATGGCGCCTCTAACACCGTCTGTGGTAATTCATCGTCTACAAAAGAGCCTTCTCTTTCTTCTACCGTCTATCTCTCTCTCTCTCTCTCCTTCTCCTTCTATGAATCATCGCACAATGCGAGTCTTCCCCAACTCCTCCATGACGATTCTCTCTGTTCTCCTCACAACCCTCCTACTCTCTCTCCCTCTCCCTTCAACCCAAGACCTCAACGCCGAAAGAGCCGCTCTTCTCTCTCTCCGTTCCTCCGTCGGCGGCCGCACATTCTGCTGGGACATCAGACACACCTCGCCGTGCAACTGGGCCGGCGTAAAATGCGACAACAACAGAGTCACCGCCCTCCGTCTCCCGGCATCTCTCTCTCCGGCACCATCCCGAACGGTGTTTTCGGAAACTTAACTCGTCTCCGAACACTGAGCCTCCGTCTCAACACCCTCGCCGGCTCTCTCCCTCTCGATCTAACCACCTCCTCCGATCTCCGTCACCTCTACCTGCAAGGAAACAAATTCTCCGGCAAATACCCGAGAGCTTGTTCAGTCTCACAAACCTCGTGAGGCTTAACCTCGCTGAGAACAGTTTCACTGGTGGAACAGATTCTCCAGTCGATCTGACGGTACCAAGTCTCGAGTTTTCTGCTCGTCCTCGTCCTCGTCTCGGTTGTGGATGGTGATGAAATTGAATCAAACAGACGAATCAATCTATTGTTAGAGATTCTATGGGTTGGATTAAAAGATAATTATGAATGATGGAGGAAAGTATGGGAGTTGAGAAGACAATCGTTTTTTGCTTGAGGAGAAAAGATGAGACGACAATCGAAAGAGACGCGATTCTTTTGAGAAAGCTGATTGGTGATGTGGCAAAAAAATGATATTTGATTGGCTGATTATTTTTGAGGATGTGCAAGCATGAGTGGAGCCCTTATTCCCCTTTTAGTATTGTATTGATGTACTTTCACGTATTGATTTTGGAATACGATAGTTACCTAATAATATAAGCAAATTATTTTTTGATGTGGTCAGTTATAAATAGATTTTCGTATATTACATTACGGGTACGTGGGATTAGAGCTAGAGTAAATTAAAGTAGGTGACAATTTATTTTTAACTTATTTACTCTAATTTCACCCAATCAAATAAAAAATTATTATAACTTAAATAGTGAGAAAACAATAAACAGGGTATATCTTAACTCAAATTTAATGAAATGAATTTTTTTTTCAAATTTATTTATTTTCATCCCTCTCATTTTCACCATATTTTCCACCTTATTACTCTGATATCTAACCAATCACATTGTACAAATATTCTGAAATCTATACTGTGTACTGATTTTCACATGAAAACTGATGACTTCTTGTGTTTATTTATTGATTTTATCTGGCTATGACATCAACATATAAAACATAGTTAAATTTTCGGCACACAACGTTAGATGAACATTATAATTTTGTTTACATGGCTTTGACCAATTCCAGCTTACAGAAAACCGGTCTCTAAAGTTTATTAAATATTCGGCACACAACGCATGTGTGTGTTTACCATTATTGCACGTCACAAACCGCTGCATCTTATACTTGGAAGGAGTGATGAAACCAAGCATATATTCTAATGAAAAGAAATACTACATGGAACAAAGTAAGATGCCTTCTGAGTGTTACCTTGTGAGGGAGTAAAAGTAAAAACGTCTCACTGAGTTATTGCAGTGTAACAAAATCTCCTAAAAGGGTCTTAGCGCAGTCACTCCTAACTTTGAAAATTTACATCATGTCATAGAACAGCTTACTAATGGTTGATAAGCCGAGCTATATTCCCTTTATTTGTAGCATCAACAACTACTTTCTCACTGATCTTGAACAGCTGCAACACAAATCCCTCCCTTGGTTAGAAGAGAGATAGAGAGAGAAATACATAATTGTAGAGATAAATGGGAAATATTCTGAACTCATATAGCATTTTCCCTTCTCTCAGGTCTGCAATGGTACGTCTCACCTATTCCAGTCTGTATTTAAGAATCTGAAAAAAAAAATATTGTCTATCATCATTCCCTCTCTATAAAAAAACAGACAAAACCCACATGGCCACATTCATAGATAATTCTGCTGGCAGAAAGGCCCCATCCATGTATTCCAGATTTCCAAAAGAAGACCCGATCAATTTCTGTCCTCTGTGGCATGGAACATACATATTAGATTTGATGATAATACCAAAAAAGACCTGTAGACTAAAATCTCTTTACAACATCAGAGAATGCTTACATGCAGTGTATATTTGAGAGAGAACCTTCTTCTTCTTTTGGTAATTTGAGTGTGAGAAACCATGTTCATTGCTGCAAGATTCAGTCAAATGAAACCGACCAACCCAGTTGCTTGTCCCTTGGATTGAAGAGGGAGGAAACTGAGCAAGAGCTAGATCGCAGATAAGGAAGAAAGTTAGGAAAAGCAACGCAGCTCTTAAGAAAGGTGAGATCCATGGCATGGCATATAAGACATCAACCCCAGTGCTATGAAGGCTGCACCATGGGGTCTTGCTTGAGAGCACGTTGCAGCTTCAGTACCTCGTATTGTTGACTTGTTATGCCGTAACGTTCACTACTTGCTGGAGCAATGTTGGACTGAACATCTCGGGAGAGAAGTGCCTAGAGAAAAGATAATCAAACACAGAGCCAATATAATAGATTTAATTAAGCTTCCAAATTATATGATCAATCTGAAGAGAAGCACTTTGAACAAACTGAAGAGACTAATCCTAGACAAAACACAAACATACAAAACATTGAATATTGATATTACTCTATCAAGTATACTTCTTACTAATTATCAGCAGAATTCTAAGTAAATTAGGTTCATATAGCAGAAGGAGATGCCTGGTGATTTAGGCCATACATTTTTTTGTTGTTTCTCGTAATGCAATATGTCAAGAGAACTAATAAAGAGCTTATCTTCGCCTTAGGTGAAAGTCTAGTGATCTCGTGCAACAAATTCTTGTTATCATCAAATTCGCTGCAACACAATATGTTAATCGTCAACTAACGCACTGGAATAAAAAAACTCGAGGTCGTCGTAAGCTGGGGATCGAACAGAAGGAGTAAGCATGCATATATATATCCAAAGTAATTTAGTATATGACAAAAGAAATTAAGAAACAAAACTAAAAGATGTTACATCCTATTTTCAAATCTGAAATCAAGAGATAGAAATCGATTGAGAGAAAGTTCCATACCTAAAAGACGCAAAACTTTAACGGTCTCGAACCTTCTCTTCGTAGTATGTGGACCTTCCTCTCTCAAGTGATCCAACACATGACAGACGACCTCTTGCATTTCTCTGACGTCGCGGCTGGAATTGAGGAGGAGGAGGCGATGGCGGAATCAGCAAGGGAAGAGGCGTGAACAGGGGCGGAGGCAGCATATGAGGAGGGGGGTCAGTTGACCCCACTATTTTTTAAAAAATATTGTTTTGTTTTAAGCAAAATTTTTGTTGACCCCACTAAAAAATAATTTTGACCCCACAAATATAATTACTAAACATTGAAGATAAAATTTAATTATACAACTAAAATAATTATAATTTTTATCATTGAAACTTTGGAGTTCTATTAGTTTTAACCTCATTTTTTATAATTATCAAAAAATATAAAATCCCTAAACATGTTTTGTTATTTTAAACTTTTGTAATATGTTAGTTTAATCCCAAATTGTATTAGGTCCAAGTAATTTATAATATAGAAACATTATAAAACAAGTAAACATAAAAAAGAAAAGAAAATATGTTCCTCTTCCTCGGGAACATAAGAGTAAGACTACAGCGGACTTCTAACTCGTGCTCTATAATTATTTTTTAGTTAAATTTTAGGTTGGTTTTCTATATTTTTAGCCAATAAACCTGTCATAAAAAAGTTTTAAGCTATAAGTGTGCGTAGAGTAAAACTGTTATAATCGTGTGGTTCGGTCTGAAAAGATTTTAGAGATAGAGATAGAACTCTGTTTTTATTCATTGTTGCTATGTTTTTTCTTGAAAACTTTAAAAATACAGAACACTCTAAACAAAGAAGCGGTCATTGTACAAACGTTTTTTGGTTTGAATAAATTTTTACATTCAACAGAAAATGGAGTGTGCCTAGAGTATATATAGTTTTTTGTGGTTTATAAATTATATTTTTGATTTTTTTTTACCCCGGGACAAAAATTTCTGCCTCCGCCACTGGGCGTGAAACTGGCATCAGTTACAATCGGCTTGGAGTTTTAGATTTTGAGAGGAGATCTCTTGGGTGAACTGTTTCAGCTATGTGGAGTAGAGATAAGATTCAATGTAGTTATGTGCTTCTGAGTTCCATGAGATATTCGATTCCTGGTGGTAGCTTGAAAGCTACATCAGTTTATACTGGGTGAAAGAGGAAAAGTGGAAGAGAAAATCGTTAAGTTTTTGTGTTGTTATGAAGAGGAGAATAATGGCTGCAATTAGTGTCTGCTTATGCAGATTTAATGGAAAAAGGGGAAACGACACCGATAAAGGTAGAGGAGATAATAGTTGGGCCACAACTGTGAGTGGTAAAGGGTTTAAAACTGTGAGTACTATCACTTGATTTCGAATTCAGACCACTGGAAAATTAATATTTCGGCATCGCCAGAGACAGAGAAGCGACACGTGACAACACGTGACTACTCTGGATCACTTCTGTGGAACCAAGACGCCTCTGTATAATTAAAAAAAAAAGATAATAGTTGGGCCAAGATTGCAAATTAGTTTAAACCCAAATGAAAGCTCACTTTTATCATTATCGACATTAACTAAACTGACATGGCAAAAAGACTCTCCATCATTGGTCAATTTAATTAAATGATGTGACATGTCTCTCTTTTGAGGATCAAGGGCTTTTCGTATTGTAAGATAATTAATCTTACAAACCTTTAGACCCGTATTTATAATAGCCTTAAAACCCAATTTTTTTTCTTTATAGGAATACATACTATTCTAGAAAAAATAAATTTCTGACCCAACGAAAGTTGAGATTTTACTGGTACACATAGATTTAAGAAACATTCAGATACAACATTGACCTTAGCTAATCCAAGTTTAAAAATGACATCTAATATGCGGGAACAAAATTTATAGGGCAATTTTCCTAAATAGACAATTTTTAAGTTTTGATCACAAAAATAGACCACAAGGAGGAAAATGACAAAAATGTTTCGTTTAATAGGTAAAATGACCTTAATACTCTAGAAATATAAACCAAATTTAAAATCTTTTAAAAAATTTAAAAAATATTTTTTTTATGGTTTTAGATTATATGTTTTCAAATTCGAACTTTTTTATAAAAATATATTTTTAAAAAAATTGGTTTTTTATACTTTTTTCAATTTTTTTTGTAATTTGAAAATACTTTTTGAAACTATTTTTAAAAAATTATTTTCAAATTTTAATATTTATTTTTTATTTTAGATAATTTTAAATCTCAATCCCAAATCTCCACCCATAGCTCTAAACCCTAAGGTTTGTATTAAATTGGGTGGGCGCAAGGTGGGTACTTGCTTTTTTACGTATACTTGATACTTGACTTGCCTTGAACGAGTAATGAATTTTTCGACTTCTACTTGACTTGTTGGAAACGAGTACTTGTTATTTCGAGTACTTGTCCAAAAATATGTTACTTGCAAGTTACTTGTCTTGTTCGATTACTTGCTACTTACAAGTATTTATTAATTACTTGTATATATTTTCAAGTTTCTAAAAATTACTTGATAGATAATATCTTACGATAGAAGGTTATGAAGTTTGTTTTATTTACTCGACTTGGTAAAAACACGAGAGTTATTTTAAATACAATATTTGCACCTAAAAAAAGAAAATAGAATTCGATAAGAAAGTATTGTTTACTTCTTACAACAAAGAAATATTAGTTTAGGGCTTTGGTTTTTATGGTTTAGTTATCATTTTTTTAGTCGTAGAACAAGTAACGAGTAATATCAAGACGAGTCGTAACTTTTTTTGTTATACTTGTTACTTGCCTTGTACTTGCAAGTAGCAAAACTCAACGACTTGATACTTGACTTGACAACGACGAGTACTTGAAAAAACGAGGCGAGTACAGGTCAAGTAGCAGGTATAAGGCAAGTAACGAGTACTGGTGCACATCACTTAACCATAAGTGTATATTTACCTCTTTAATGGAATATTTTGGTCATTTTGATCTTTAGAGTCTATATTTGTGAAGTAAACTTTTTAGTGCTATCTTAGGGTATTTCTCAAATTTATAAAAAAAATGAAATTGTTTTTTAATTTGATGACAAAAGTAATTATGCAACTTTATATTACAACAATAAATACAATATGTTTATAGCATCTCCAACTCCACTCTATAGTTTACTCTAAAATAAATAAATAAATATTGCAACCATATTTCATATAAAACAATCTTACTTCATAAATGAAGTAATCATTTTAATTTTTGTTCATTATTTTATTTTTTACTCTCTATGAAGTAACCGTTTTTAAAAAAAATTTCATTATTGTATTTTTAACTCTATATTAATTTAGAGTACATTTGAAATATACTGAACTCTGTATTACTCTATTTAAAGTAAAAATAACCCTTCACATTGGAGATTTTCTTACCAACCACCTATTTCTTTTTGTTGATGTTGAAGAACTAGTCAAACTCGGCTATAAATAATAGATATGGTAAAAGTTAAATTAAACAGCCAACAATATAAGAAATTGTGTAATTTACTGTACTAGGATAAGACATGCGCTTTGCGCACGATAAATTTATTTTATAAATATTTAGAATATATAGTATTGACATTAATATTTTATATTCGATCATTTTTATAGCATTAATAAACCAAAATCTAGGTTAAGTTTCACGGTTTACGTGAAGTGACACAGACGTAACAATTATATATTTAAAGTAGTGCTGTTCAATTTCGATTTATGTTTGGTTTCGGTTTGGTATTTTGGTTTATAAAATTATAGACCATATAAA
Source organism: Brassica napus (assembly GCF_020379485.1). Lineage (NCBI taxonomy): Eukaryota > Viridiplantae > Streptophyta > Magnoliopsida > Brassicales > Brassicaceae > Brassica > Brassica napus. The sequence continues at coordinate 17,536,879 of NC_063439.1, forward strand.
ATTATCTACTTTGGTTTGATATTGGATTATATAATGTCGGTTTTAGTTTATTATTTTTTATACCAAAAACTCAAACTATATTTTTTATAACATTTTGTCATTTTAATTTTATATAAATAAAAATCGAATTTAATAGCGCATCATGTATATTTTTAGTTTTTCATATAATATTTTTTTTTAAAATACCACAGCACTATATTTATCAAATCTCACGTATTTTTTAAAATTAATTAGGCATATTTGCGAATATTATACTACATCTGGTTGATGCCTAGTTGGAAATATGATGGTCTCGTCAATGTGCTAGAAATCGTCTATATAGTTTGGCTTATTTAGGTTAACATCATTAACTTTTAAGAAATGTAATTACCATTAAATTCATTATCTTTTCAAATTATAAGAGAATGATTTGTGTAATTTTTTTAATCGTAATGTAATATTGCAGTGCATAACCTTGGTCTACAATATTATTGAAATTTTTTTATATAACTATAAGCTTCTAAATTTTTTAAAAAAATTAACTACAATTCTTAAGAAATATTTTAAGCCACCAAAATTTCTAATCCAGTCTTGTTGCATTGTAGTAATTTACAGAACCATACATTTTTAAAATTTATATGGTGTAGAAGTTTAAATTTATAGTCTACATTATAAGGAATATATTATATAGGAATTCATAATTTACACGATTTAATAATGATAGAAAGACACATTTACCTTATTTTAGAAATATAGAAAGTCCCACATACAGTTTAGTACAATGTTTATTTGACAATTGACATAAAATCACTAACTATATTTATTTCTTTCCAAAAACATTCTTACCTTACATAATTTGAGTTATTACGCCTTTGAAACTTTCCAAAATCATTCTAACTCACAAGCTCACATTAAAATTATTTTTTGCTAATACGTTGTTTTGATTTTCGAACACGTACATTATATATATGATATAAATTTGTAATATTTTTCACCAAGCACGGTTTGTGAAAGTTTAACTGGTACTTGGTATTAAAAGAGTTCAGATTAACTTATATATATGATATTTCTATTTAGATAAATTATTCACAAACTTGAGTAAACCAAACCAAATTTAATCTGGGGTTGAATTCATGTCATCTTAGTTGTCTCTATTCAATATATTCAACAATTGATATAATCTTCAAGCTTATGCAAAATTGATTAGAAATTATTAGGGCTGTTCAATATGGTAAAACCGAACCGTACCGAACCGAACCGAAATAGACAATATGGTTTGGTTTTGGTATATACCATATAAACCGAATGGATATAATTTTATAAAAACCGTAGGATTTGGATATGGTTTGGTATATAACCGATTAAACCGAATAAACCGAACAAAACCGATTAAAAGTAAAAACATGTAAATATGTATCTATTTTATAATAATACATGAAAATCTATTTGTTACATAAGTTAAATTTGTGTTAATAACTATTACCATAATTTTATAGTAATAAAAAATCTTAATTTGTAAAACACTTGAACTATAACTAAATAACAATACATCGCAATTCAGACATCTTATTTTCTAGGTCTTTTTTGATCTTTTTTATTTATTTTAGTCTTCACTATATTAATATGAAGATTATAAATTTGATAGACAATAATTAATGGAAAATTTTTAATTGAAAAAGCATGACTTTAATGAACACTAAATATGGAAGAGTGGAAAAAATTTTCATTCATGTTTCTGTTTTGTTTCATATTTTTATTTTCAAAATTTCAAGCTTTGATTTTAGTTATAGATTTGATTATTTTATTTGATGGTATAAGCATTTTTACTTTTTTGTTCATTTATTTGAACATGTAATATATTTTTAATAAATGACTGTGTTGACAATATGACTCTAAAATTCATATAATATGATCTCAAACAAAATAATTATGTTTTTTGGTATAAAACCGAATAAACCGAAAACCGACGGTATATAAACCGAACCGAACCGAAGTAAATATGGATTTAGAATGGTAGTTATATTTTACTAACCGAAATACCGAAAACCGAAAAAAACCGAACCGAAACCGAACCGATATCCGGATTGAACACCCCTAGAAATTATCCATGTTTATCTGTCTCCAACCATTGATAGATCATAAATCTCGTGAGTTATATATATCTTTTTAGATATATTATTCTCAAACATAGTAAACGAAATAGAAATCAATTAATAATATCAAATAACATAAAATGTTTTAAATAGACGAATTGTGAGTTATGTCCATACATGGTTGCACAATAGAGAGGTTCACAGTGCTCAACAACGTGTGCTTGTTGAGTAGTTTTTGTGAGTTTAAAGTTGTAAGAACAGCCATTGTCATCTCTATTCTCTGATTTAAATATCAGTTTATAATGTTCAAGCTTTTTTTGTGAGTTTAAAGTTGTAAGAACAGCCATGGTCATCTCTATTCTCTGATTTAAATATAAGTTTATAATGTTCAAGATTTTTCTTGTGAGGCAGAGATTAAACAATGTAATCTATCAATAAACTGTGCTGGCGTGATAAAGTATAAAAAAGGGTGTTCTAATTATAAATGTATAGTATACCTATCTGCAAAATTTTGACTTTGATTGAACCAGAAAGTATGTGAGGTATGCTAAATATACGATGGTCCCTCTGTTCGGTTATGTTGTTGGTCCGTAGATTGTGATAGTTGAACTTGAGTAATAACTGATACATAAGCTAATAATCCTAACTGAGTGATTAGGATTATTGTCACATTTGTTAAACCTACATGATTCAAATATTCTGTTTATAGTAAAATATAAGGAATATGTATACGCTAATTTTATACGATATATATGCGATTGTTGTGTTTTATACGATCCTAACATGATTACATATATATGCAACTGTTACATAATGATATTTATTAATAGGGGATATGTGACCAACGTTATATTTTTAAGAGAAATTAGGAGCTATACCAACAAAGTATAGCGTATTTAGCAACCTACCAAACGACACTGTTTGGAAACTCTCATCAAATGTTTAAGACATTTATACCCCTATAAGCCTTCCACGTCAAATAGCTGTTCAGTAGCCGAAATCATATGGGGCAATTCTGAAATCTTTGACGTGGATTCGGAAAGATTTTATAGTCACTGTTCGCATATATGGAAATCTTCCTGTGTCAGAGACGAACAAGGAAGGAAGTAATCTATTACACAGACTCTCTATCTATCTCCCCATTTCTCTTCATCTCTCACTTTCAGAAAAAGAAAAAAAATCCCAATTGCAAATCAAAAACCCTAGAAAACAACTCTGTATAGTTATAATGGAGAACGAGAGGTCGACAGCTCCGCCGTGTACTATACCGGGGAGAATATTCAAGGCTGGCAAAGAACCAACTGGGGTGAGGGTGACACCTTATCACAAACCGTTTGGTATCAAGCAAATTCTAAACTCTCTTGAGCCCGAAGAAATCGAAAAAATACGAGCTTCTCCTTTCAGTAAATTTGTAGAGCTTGCTGATAAGCCTTCATTCTCTGGTCGATTCGGTCGCTATATCATCTCAAGACAGTTGAAAGTTTCCTGCTACTCAATTCAACTCAAATATCTCAAACCACATATAATCAATTCCCTGTTTTTCAAAGTTATATTGTCTGTATACAGAATCTTGTATGACCGTTTATATTAGCTTAATACTATACATTAGATACATAAACTTATCGGATTAGCCGGTTGCAACACATCAGATTCATAAAATTATTTGATTAGCCGGTTACAAAGCATCAGATACATAGACTTATTAGATTAGATTAACAGGTTAGGACGCATCTGATACGGAAACTTATTAGATTAGCCGTTTACAAAGCGTCGGATACATAGACTTATTAGATTAACCGGTTAAGACACATCGGAAATGAAAACTTATTAGATTAGCCGGTTATCTTTGTAGATATCTGACATTTAATTATTGTTGGCGACCCTTATTGTTTAGACCATGTTATTAAACCGAAACAATTAATATATCCTTAGGATATGTAGTAGCTCCCGTGCTTGTTTTCTAAATTGTATAACCGTAAATTTGAATAATTTACGGATATTTATTTTAATTGAGAGTTTTCATATTATATGTGAAATGTCCCAGCCTATTTTTCCTTTATCAATGTGATATGCAATGACAATATTAGTTGTCTTCATACTGTAAATAAACTTTGATACATCTGCTGCCATCGACATTTAGTTATACAAAAAGTGTTATTATGATGTTTATCCTTTGAAAACATGCACCTAAGTCATATGATCTGATCATGTTACTAACTTTGTTGATGTTTCTTGAAAGCTTTTTACATAGACATAACATGTGTCTTAACCGGTTAATCTAATTAGTCTATGTATCTGATGCTTGTAAACGGCTAACCTAATAAGTTTCTGTATCCGATGCATCTTAACCGGTTAATCTAATAAGTCTATGTATCTTATGCTTTGTAACCGGCTAATCAAATAATTTTATGAATCTGATGTGTTGAAACCGGCTAATCCAATAAGTTTCCATTTCCGATGTGTCTTAACCGGTTAATCTAATAAGTCTATGTATTCGATTTAATAACATGGTCTAGACATCACATATTAGATAAGCATTATTATTTTTGAAGACATGGCATTCCAAATCGCTCAACGCACCACCTCAATCGCCTCCCATCCCCCTTCTACTACATATCTTATAGATGGGTTGTTTGCAGGTGACTTTGTTATGACCTATCACTTTGCATCTGCTGCAAACAATAAAAACTGATGTAACATATCTGACTAAAATACACGTATATCTTTCCATGCTGCATTTTTTTTCTTCTTTTATCTCTATTTTTCTACCCTTTCACATCCTAAAGTAAAGTCATCGTGGTGACAAGTTTTCAAAACTGTTGTCTGGCTAATATACATTGTACCTGCGGTACCAAAACTATTGTTCCAGTAATATCATTTTTACACATATAGCTAACAATTTTAAAATAATAAAAAGAATTACTGTACTGTGGTTCATTGTTCTAGAGCGTTTAGCATGCCAAGGTTTTGATTGATAAAATCTCGCTCACCAATTCACACAGGAAAGCTAAGAGGATCGTTGTGGCAGCTTGGCACTCTTTGAACGTAGGAAGAATCACACGAATCACACAGAAGCTGGTGAAGTAGATGACATCGTTAATCGAAATCATACAACATCTGGTTTGGATTTTGATTGCTTCCAATCTGATTTGGGCATAGGTCGACATGCTCAAGATTTATGAGAAGAAACAAAGTGCACAACGTGCAACGACATGTACATCTCCGTCGCTAAGGATCCCACCATCATCTTTGACGAAATCTTATCAGAGATTGAAACGAAAGAGGAAGATATATCGAAAGCTCCACATTTTTTTCATAGCCATTGTCTCTTTTGTCTCCTTTGCACAAATATTTGTATGTATGGAAACTAAATCTTCCAAAGGATTTGATATTGAGTTCCACCGTTTCTGATAGTAAATGTGTGAATGGGAAAGTGATCTCTCAATGTTACTGTAACTCTTAACCCTTCTGGGGAACACAAAAAATCTAGAACATATATTTGCAAATCTTTTTGATATCTCACAAAATCTATTTGCCAGCTATATAACCTACAGCACAAACACGGTGAAAACCCATCGCCAACTGGTAAGAGCTTTAAATGTCATTTTGCACATAACTTATCTACCACAAAATCCACTTTTACACTGTTGTAGGTATTTAGTTAATTTTGTGGTCTTTTATGGTTTTTGACCAAATTATCTCTATTTTTAAACTATAGTTTATATAAGGTGCTCTAGAATTCTTCTAAAGGCATCTCTAACCCCACTTTATTTTCCCCTCTAAAATAGAGTTTTGAGTAAAAGTGTTTTAATGATATTCATTTTCTACTCTATAATAGTGTAAATTTATTTTTACTCTATATATAGAGTAATTTTTTTATTTTTTGTTCATCACTCTAAAATAGAGCTATTGGAACAACATCCAATTCTATCATAGAGTATAGAGTTACTCTATTTTAGAGGAAAAAATAGAGTAAACCATTGGAGATGGTCTAAATAACATTTAAGAAGACATACATAACTGCCAATTATAGGAGATTCTAAAGTGATTTTGTGCATTGTGAAGATGATTGCACTCAATCATATGGTCCTGGGCTTTGAGGCCCATATCAGCCCAGATAAAACCAGAATGGACTACCAAAACTCCATAACATAAGCTTCTACCCACCTGTTCGCCCTCTCCTCTCGTGCACTTGCTTGTCATCGATCCAAAACTGAAAATTTCGCTCGCATCACATACTCGCCGTCGCCATCGTCAGTCACTGCCGTGAAATCCTCTCACCGAATCAAAAGTAACTGGTTGAGCTTAGATCTTTCTTGCATTTTTACGATTTCAATTCGCTGTGTTTTGTTCGATGAATCCCTCAATTTCTATATCGTCGTGGTGGATTTATCCGTTTTGGTGTATTTTTCCTTAGCTAGGGTTCAGTGGATTGATGGGGAAGAAGGAGAACGAGATGTCAGCAATGGAGATCGACGATCCCAAATCGGACGGCTCTGAACAGATCCTTCCGAGGTTCTCGATGAATGGTTAGTATATTCATGAATATAAGTATCTGCATGTCTGTGAATCTCGAATTTAGCAATTGGTTGCTTACTTGAACCGTACAACAAAGCCTCTAAGTTTGTGAATCTACGCATTTGGGTTTTCAGTTCTGCAGCTGATGAAAACTTCTCAGGCGCAACATGGTCTGCGTCATGGTGACTATGCTCGCTATAGGTAAACCCTAAGCTCATTAGCTTACATGGTCTTTTCAAATTTGTTTTAGCTGATGCTATCTTGTTGTGTAGGAGGTATTGCTCAGCACGGTTGAGGAGGCTGTACAAGTCCTTGAAGTTTACTCATGGTCGTGGTAAATACACTCGGCGAGCCATGCTTGAATCAACTGTCACTGATGTTAGGTATATACTTGAATCCTTCCAACTTGAAGTTTTTTGTTTGAGATGTGCTCTTTTTTTTATGTTTAATCTTAACATTAAAAAAGCTGTGAAGGCTCTGTTTATGCTTCCACTATAAGTGGTTTTGAGGTACTCTACTCACATACCTGTAATTGAGTTAATGTTTTTATTTGAATAGGTTTCTCCATGTGGTTTTCTATATGACGGAGAGAGCATGGAGCCATGCAATGGACAAAAGACAGCTACCGGATGGGCCTAATGCAAGGCAGCGGATATATTTAATTGGTAGGCTGAGGAAGGCAGTAAAATGGGCTTCGCTTTTCTCAAGTCTGTGCTCTAATAAGACGGACTCCAGGACATCTTTGGAAGCTGAGGTATTTCGGTGATCCCAATTGTTGAAGTGTTTTCATGAACATACATCTCTGCCTTTAATGGAAGAAGAAGAGTATTCCTCAGTTTTAGGCTATTAGCTTAGTTGTTTCGTCATTTCCTGTAAAATGTATGTGTACTCTATAAACAGACGACATGAGTCTTCATACTTCATCTTACTCTTTTATAGGCATATGCTTCCTATATGAAAGGCACCCTGTTGTTTGAGCAAGATCAAAACTGGGAAACTGCGTTGGCATGTTTCAGAAACGCCAGGTTTGTCTTTGTTCAGGATCCTCTTTTTGCAATTTGGTAGGTTTTTGTTTCTGAAAATTATTCGCCTTCGCAGAGCTGTTTATGAGGAGCTCGGGAAATACGGTGATCTAGAGAACCAGGTTCTTTGTCGGGAACGGGTTGAGGAGCTTGAGCCAAGTATTGAATACTGCAAACACAAAATTGGCAAATCAAACTTGCAGACATCTGAACTACTTCAGATTGGTGAGATGGAAGGTCCTGCGTTGGATCTTTTCAAAGCAAAGATAGAGGTACGCACACATATCATTTCTGTCAGCCTCACCACCGAAGAAAGTGATTAACTGTGTGTACATGTTTCAATTGTCCGCATAATTATTGAAGCATAACATTTTTGTTTGTTAGCTTTGCCATCTGTTATTGTGAGTTTAGAGTCCGCTTTTGACCTGTGACCAACACACACAAATACTAATTACATGTATACGATCTTGGCTACTCTTGAATGATTTGCAATGGTTTAGTGGTTAACTCTTTCTCAGATCTCTCAGACATTTCGGATTAATATGATGTATATTGCTCGCTTGTCATATAGGCTGCTATGGAAGAGGCCAGATCTCAACAAGCTGCATCTCTTACAGAGTTTAATTGGCTTGGCTACAGATTTCCAGTTTCCAACCCAAAATCTCGGGTTTCTATTTTAAAAGGTTCGACTTTTCCAATTCTCTCTTTTTGAACTACTATGGTATGCCGACAAATTATGATCTGGCACAATTATGGTTTACCTTTACTATGTAGTTACTGTTTGTTATGCGTTACCCTCTTAATATATAACCTGCTTTGTTTGGACACTGAGCACTTCTCTGCGGCTCTCACTCTTTGTTCCTTTTTTGCTCAGCCCAAGACTTTGAGAAGGAGCTACAGGGTCCAGCAGCAGAATCTCTCCCTGCAGAGAAAAAGCTGACCATATATGATAAATTATTCACTGCATATCATGATGCGCGGAACACCATACGCAGTGACTTGGTGAGTGAGTTTACAGGAGATGGCTAATTTATTGATTTGGTTCACCGAATAACCTTTTGAAGATTTTTGGAAGTCTAGACAAGTAAAGAGTATCTGTTTTTTTTTTGGGTGCGTAGCTGTTTCTTTGATTTATTTTCACAAGGAGTATATTATTTTTAGGTAAGTGCAGGAAATGCTGAATCTGTCAAAGATGATCTAAATGGTCTGGACAAAGCTGTTGGAGCTGTGCTAGGACAAAGAACCATTGAAAGGAACCAGCTGTTGGTTAAAATAGCAAAGAGTAAACTGAACAAGAAACGTGATGATAAAACTGAAAAGGTTACTAAGCCTGAGGAACTTGTTCGATTGTATGACCTTCTGTTACAGGTTAACCACTGTGTACCTCTCTTTTTCTCCAGAAGCAGATTTTGTGTGTTAAACCATCGAGAAGACCTCATCTTTGTTTCTTTTCTTTTCTTTTTTCAGAATGTCGCTGATCTTTCCGACCTCATTAGCTCTGGAAGAGACAGGAAACCCGAAGAGATTGCCTTCGAAGAAGAGTGTCAGCGCAAAAGCTTAGCCTTTCGTGCTGAAAGGTTTAGTTCTTCTTCCACGTTATTGTATTTTTTGGAGGGTGATTGCTATTGAGTTGTGGCCTCGCTATATTTTTTATTTGATTTAGCATATTTGATTAGAGTTAAGCTCCTCAAAGCCGTTGATCCAATCCTTACATGAGTTAGTTGTAATCATTAAATTAGGAATCTCTTTCCCCGTCAGTCATCTCCTCACCTATTTCTTTTGGTCTATACTAGAATCACTTATTAGATGCTTTAGCTCCTGTTTAGAAATATTCACACAGTTTTTTCCATTTGAGAAAACGTAATATTTTCATATACTAACTGCTGCGTTCAGTTTTCGTCGCCTATGATTAAGTTAGCTGATGATATCTTCTTAAATCTATTTTCAGGTGCTTCTACTTGGCAAAGTCATATAGCCTAGCAGGAAAAAGGGTTGAAGCATATGCCTTATATTGTCGAGCTCGATCTCTTGCTGAAGATGCCCTGAGCAAGTTTCAGAGCATAGCAAACAAAGATGAGGTATCAACGTATTATTTTACTTTCTTACCTCATACATAGTCATTGGATAGCAAGTTCTATGTTACCTCCTCACGTCGATTGGATAAGGTTATATGTTGATGGTGTAAGTATAGGCATGGTGTCACTAAAGTATATTAGGTTTGACTAATTTTTTTTTCCAATAATTCTCAGGGAACAATCCAGGAACTGAAGGCACTGGACAAAGAATGCAGAGCTAATAGTTGCATAGAACATGCGACCGGGATCATGGAGGAAGAGAAGGCGCCAGAGAAGCTGTCAAAGAAAATCTCAACGATATCACTAAACGATACAGCCACGAAGGTACAATCTCATTATATTACCTCACTTTTCCCCGTCACTTACTTGGTTGTATGGTGGCAGATGATATAAACATCCCCAGCGTACGTTATGTGTCTTGCTGTTATGTTATTTTGTTAATCTTGCAAATGTCTCATAATCAACAAATTGCACCCTGATGGGTTTTTTTTCGTCCTCTTGTGTCAAACATCAGGTGGAGAAATACCTGGTAGATAAACTGGAGGTGTATGAATCAGCAGTTGGAGATGCAAACACAAAAATGGCCCCAAAGATCGAACGGTTCCCACCTGCATTCCAGTCTATACCTCGTAATCCAATTGTTCTAGACTTGGCCTACAATTGCATTGAGTTCCCAGTTCTTGACGAAAGGAAGAAGAAAGTCCAGAGAGGATTCATTAGTCGTCTCTGGGGATGAAGAAGTTTTCTTCCTCAGGTTAAAAGAATCTCTGGTTCAGTTTCCCTTTTATTACACATACTTTGGAACTTCCTGCTGCTCTTTAGTTTCTGAATAACGAATCCAAATGCATGAGTTTTTTTTTTGTTTGTCATTCTGTCGATTTTTTTTTTCAAAGAACCACAATTTAGATTTTAGACCGAGATTACATTTTGCTACTCCTTTAATGACACTTGAAGTTTTGGAAATATAATTGTTTTCTGCATTTTTTGTTGAAAATGCCACACTGGTTGAGCATTGATTGGAGTAAGATTGAAAGCCCGATTTGGTTATAGAATGTTTTGACCGGGACCAAATTATATTGAATAGTAGTATATAACTAGTGTAGGCTCTAGTTTTCTAGTCTAACCAAAAATAATAGACTTTAATTCACTTTGCCTTAAATTCTCAAGTAGCAGAAGAGAAGAGGCGGGGATATTCGTTGGAAACCAAAAGTGTTTTCTAATACTCTTGCCGTTCTATAAAAACATTAAATTTATAAAACTAAATATTTTTGTTTATTTTTTTATAATTTAATAATAAAAATTGTAGATTTATTAAAAAATGATGAGATTTATCAAATTATTATCTTTTAATAGTTTCTGACACGATTAAGGATTTTTAAAGTCAACTGCTTTGGATTTGCTGGCTCTTAAAAATTTATTATTATTGAAAAGTGAATACTTTGGACTCGCCTCATGGATGCCTCATGCCTCTAAGAAAATCAAATTAGTCCCTTAATGTGCATATTAAATTGGATGTTATAATATATAATATAAATATAAGAGTGGGAGCCATGGAATTGGTTTCAAAGGTTTTGTACACGATCACCAACACCACCACAAGAAAGAGAAAGAGTAGTAATTTGTTTTCTCCATGGCACGATCTTCTTCGATTCCTTATTTTGCTCACATTTTACCACTTGTCAACCAACCCTAAGAAAAAAGAGTTTCCCAATAAAAACATTTATTTCCTTATATAGCTCTCTCTCTCTCTCTCCGATCGAGTCTCCGGTGGAAGACAGGAAAAGGAAGAAAAAAGAAGACGACGACGAGGGAGGATGCATTTCGCTAAGCTCGATGATTCCCCCATGTTTCGTCAACAGGTTTCTTCTCTTTTTATTCTGTTAAACGATTCCATTGCTAAACAGATAACGACAAATGATTCTCTGCACCAGAGTTAAGAGAGAGATCTAAGAACTAAAGTTTTTTTTTTGTGGTGCAACAGATGCAATGTATGGAAGAGAGTGCAGACTTGCTGGGGATGCGATGCTTAAGGTTCTACAAAGACTGCACAAAATACACGTAAACTAACTAACTTCTTTATTACAACTATATATACTCTCTCTCTCTCTCTCTCTCTCTCTCTCTCTTTTTTGAATTGTGATTTTTTTGTTTGGTTTATTATTAGAGAGGGACTCGGAGAAGGGTATGATGGAGATATTGACTTTGTAAATGCACTTGAATCTTTCGGCGGTGGCCATAATGATCCCATCGGCGTTGCTTTTGGAGGTACTTACCTCTCTTTCTTCTTTTTCCTCAAATCTCATTATCTCAAGGAGATAAGTTCTTTTTTTTTTCCTTCAGGTCCTGTAATGACAAAGTTTACTGTTGCTCTTCGAGAAATTGGGACATACAAGGAAGTTCTTCGTTCCGAGGTACTAACTACTTGCAGGGGCGTCCCTGAGATGCTGGGGGCCTAAAACAATTTAGTAAGAGTTTTATAAAAAAACTTTTTTTACAAATTTAGAGGCCCCTTCTTATGTAAAATTTTTAAAAAAATTTGGGGGCCCTAAGCCGGTGTTTCAGTCCGCTATGCCCAGGACCGCCCCTGACTACTTGCCATCAGTACAAGAGATGAACTGCATTCTTGAACTAGTCTCCCTTTAGTTTGGGGTTTGGTTCATTTAATCAGTTTTTTTGAACAAATGCATAACTAACTAGCCTATGAATATGATATTATCAGGTAGAGCATATTCTGAATGACCGGTTGGTTCAGTTTGTGAATGTTGATGTCCAAGAAATTAAGGTACACTTGTACTAATACATCCTTTCAAATTGCTTCCGACCTTTTAAATTCATCTTCTAATGCTCTCTCACCAGGAAGCACGTAAACGCTTTGACAAAGCCTCCATTACATACGACCAGGTGTGTTATAACTGACTTCATAATATGTCCACTATTTTTGAAAAATTGTAACTTCATTTTATGTGCATCTCTGAATGAAACAGGCACGAGAGAAATTTCTGTCATTAAGAAAGAGTACGCGACTGGATGTGGCTGCAACAATCGAGGAGGTATGCACAAACACACACACATCCTCGAGAGTCAATAGAATAACATTCACTTCTTTTTCAAAACTAATGTTGGTAGAGAGGCATTTTCAGGACCTACATAGCGCAAGAGCGGCATTTGAGCAAGCCCGGTTTCATCTGGTAACCCGGCCACTTTTTATTTATTTATTTATTTCCAATGCTACTAGCTATTCGCTTATTATATATTGTAACCGTACATTAAATTAATGTTTGCTTTGCTTCGCTTCTTCCTGGCACAGGTTAGTGCACTCTCTAATGCGGAAGCTAAAAAGCGATTTGAGTTTTTGGAAGCAGTCAGCGGGACAGTGGATGCTCATCTCCGTTTCTTCAAACAGGCAAGCTTTACTATATTTAGAAACAAAAATTAATAGCTTTGGTTTTACAAGAAAACAATGGTCTCTCTTTTTCTTGTTACCTAATTCGCTTTCTCACAAATGATTCTTTCTTTCAGGGATATGAGCTACTACAACAAATGGAGCCTTTTATTAATCAGGTGTTGGATAAATACACAGAGACTCCTTGTACCATATTTGGTTCTTTGGATTTTTATTTTCTGCAGAACGTTTCTTATCCAAGCAAAAATACAAGCCTATCTGTGTTTGATTGTAATTTGAATGCAGGTGTTGAGTTATGCACACCAGTCTAGAGAATTTACAGACTATGAAATGGCATCACTTAACGAAAGGATGCAGGAGTACAAAAGGCAAGTTGATCGAGAAACTAGAAACTTAAATGGTTCGCCAACAGGGGATGGCATGAGACACAACTCAAGAAGCTCACAAAAAGTCATTGAGGCCGTCATGCAATCTGCTGCTAAAGGAAAGGTTAGAAAATGCCTCTGAGGCTTAAGACTGCCCTCCCCTCCTATCTTTATACTGTTTTTTTTTTGTCCTACAGGTTCAGACTATAAGACAAGGGTATCTGTCTAAACGTTCGTCAAACTTGAGAGGTGACTGGAAAAGAAGGTTCTTTATCCTTGATAGCCGTGGGATGCTATACTATTACCGCAAGCCATGGAATTGGTCTTCTGTAAGTTTCAAAGTAAAGAAAGAACCAATTGTGCTCTTTTGATATTTCCATAATCGACAACGTTTGTATCTAATACTGAATCTTTGAATTGAATCAGGGAAATGGAAACAGGTCTTCTGTTCACAAGAATATGACTTCAGAAAACAGTCCCGGGCTGCTAAGTCGGTGGCTGTCTTCTCATTATCACGATGAAAAACCAGTTGCACGTCTCACTGTGAACCTGCTTACCTCAACTATCAAAGTTGATGCGGACCAGACGGATCTAAGATTCTGCTTTCGGATTATTTCGCCTACAAAAGTCTACACATTGCAGGCAGAGAATGCGCAAGATCAGATGGACTGGATTGAGAAGATAACTGGAGTTACTACTTCTTTGCTAAGTTTCCAGACACCTGAAAGAACAATCATGGTGAGGTTTTTATGTGCTGAATCTTTTATTGTCTGACCCCATTTTATCTAAAAAATATCATTTACTTGCACCTGTACCAGCGTCTTTCTACAATGGACGGAGATACTTTCTCCGCAAGTGAGTCCGGTTCTGTAGCAGATCTATATGATATCGAGCATGCGGAAATTGGAGAATCCACTGTGGAACATAATCATCACATAACAGGAGGAAACCGTACGAGGTTCTCAGGGTGCTTGCAGCAACATGATATGGTGGCAAAGCCAATTGATGTCTTGACCAAAGTATTGGGGAATGAGAAATGTGCAGATTGTGGTGCTCCTGAACCTGATTGGGCCTCTTTGAACCTCGGTGTCCTCATATGTATTGAATGTTCGGGTATACATCGTAACCTTGGTGTTCACATTTCGAAGGTCAGCAGCCATTGGAACTCTTGCCAATCATTTTATACAAAGAAAGTATATTCAAACTTTGTCAAGTGCAGGTCAGATCGCTCACGCTTGATGTTAAAGTATGGGAACCATCGGTCTTGACGTTGTTCCAGTCGTTAGGTAACGTATATGTAAACTCTGTGTGGGAGGAGTTGTTGAACTCAGAGAGTAGATCTTCAGGGTAAGTAGTGGCTACGTATTCTCATCAGTTGTATCTATTTTACACACTGTGTCGTTAACCTTCCTTTTTTTTATTTAGCACTCCCATGTCAGATCGACCAACAAGAAAGTTTCTTGCAAGGAAGCCTGGTCTCAGTGATCCCATATCTGTGAAAGAGCTGTTCATCCATGCAAAGGTATTTAAATCAAGAAAAAGTTTTTGTGATAAAATCTCATGTCTGTCCATTGCTAATTACACAGTACTCAGAGAGGATATTTGTCCGGAAAGAAACAGACAGTCTGCATTTTCCGGCAGTTTTCCAAGAGATTTGGGAGAATGTGCGTGCCAACGACAAGAAATCAGTTTACAAACACATTGTCTGCTCTCAAACAGATGTGAATGCTCTACGTGGACAAGCAACGTACACGGTGTCTTTGTCCTTATGGAAGATGATGCAACTGGAAGCGAAGGAGGAAACACTCAAAGCCAAAATCAAGAGAATTGAAGAGGAGTTTCAGGAGAACCCTGAGGGATATTCTGACTCGAAACTGGAAGGGGAAGAAAGTATGGTCAGAGAAGAAACTTCAAAGGACTGCTCTTTGCTTCACCTCGCTTGTCTTTATGCTGATATCGGTATGGTGGAGTTGTTGCTTCAGTATGGTGCAAAGATAAATGCAACAGACTCAAAAGGTCGGACTCCACTTCACCACTGTATCATCAGCAGGAGATATGCAATTGCAAGGCTGCTACTTATGAGGTAAAAACTCCATATAAATTCATCACTCTACTTACTGGTCTTAAACTTTTGACAGAAGTTTATAACTCTGGTGCAATGATTCAATCACAGGGGAGGAGATCCAAATGCTGTGGATAAAGAGAGTAACACACCGGTCAAATATGCTTTAGAGACGGAAGTCAATGACAGCGAACTAATTGCATTATTAACAGACTCCAAAAGATGATAATATCTGCTGAGATAAAAATAATAATCATTTGATTTGCTTAATCACTTTTTAAAAGCAGAAGACGGTACAGCACTAGAAAAATGTTGCTCTCTACGTGAACACTTTTCGCCTGTTAGTTCCGTTGTGTTCATCAAGAGCCTAGGAGTATACATGTAGATTTTCTTTGGTGCTTGCTAGGTTGATGATATACTGGTTTATACTCTGGTGTACATATGGTCTTATTTTATTTTATGGGGTTGTATCTTCTGTAAGATGGAAACCTCTGTTTCTGTTGTTTGTGTAAATGAAAAGCAGCACCATTGTTGTGTGTTCTTCTGTTCTGCTGTATGTTTTCATACACAACTTTGTGGTTTTGCCCATCCGAGAACCTGCTTTTATTGCCAGACAGATTTTCAATTCATCAATAAGACATATCCGATATTTGTTTTCATTTGACTTCATCTGTTTGGAATTTGGATCAGATCCTGTGTTTATAAGAATGTTCTTTGTTCATCAATTCTTCACCGAAAATCTGTATTTGCAATGTTAACGACTCCAATGTAACATTCAGTACATCTTTTAAAAAACCTGAATATGCAGATTTAGTGACGGAAAACATGATACCCTGCTCTAAGAAATCGTAAAAAAAACTGCAGTTTAAACAGCTCAGCTGTGTCTCCCATTCATCATCAACTTCCGAGTGTCATCATGATGACTAGGTGAAGGCAAATCCTTTCTGAATCAAATGCAGAGAGTTTCTGAGCAGACATAAGCTTTTCCAAGAACAACAACTGGAAATTCTCAACGGCAACTGAACAAATAAACAATGACTTATCATGCCCACCCAACTTGCCTTACTTGTATCCAGTCACACAACGAAAAAGTTTGACATTCAGAGATAGAGACTGACTAGATTCGTCTGGTGATACCAAGTTTAAGAGGATCAAAAAAGTGAAGAGGACGAAGCTTTTAGAGAATAGATCAGGTTAGGACTAATGTTACCTTCGCGCAATTTCAAGTCGGTCAAGACATTTGCCGTAAACCAGCCGTCTCTCTTTTAGCTACATTGTAGGAGGAGGATTTATATCTGCTTTTGGCTTTTATGGAGCAGCATCTGCTTCCATTCTTTCGTTTGAGGAAGTACCCTCATTAATCAACTCAATGACACTCAAAGAATCGGGAATATATTTGACACGTATCATGTTCTCCATAACCTTCTCAGCTGCCTCCATTCCTCCCACTTTAGCAAAACCAGAGAGTAGAGCCCGGCATGTCGATATACTTAGCTTACACCCGTCCACAGCAGCGTTCTTGGCAAACATTTCATCCACGAACATAAGTGCTTTTGTCTTCATCCCTTCTTTCAGGAAAGCAGTAATGATGACACTGTACATTATGCTGTCTGGTTCAATTCCTGAGGCAATGGCCTCGTCGAATATAGCAAACATTTCCGATCTCCTACCCATTTTATCACACCCGTTTAGAAGAGATGTGTAAGTTACAACACTAGGCATCAGGTTTGCCTTCTGCATGTCCTGCAATAGCTCCTTTCCAGCTTCCAAATTTCCTTCCCTGCATAAATAATCTATCATGATGTTGTATGTTACGTCATTGGGCTTGCCATGCTTATCAAGCGACCCGTCCATCACCATATTTATCAGTTTTGTTTTTAATTCTGTTTTTCCGAACTTCAAAACCCAGTTGATCAAAGCATTGAAGGGGGCGGTAGAAGAGCCACAACTCATCTCTTTTGTCTCGAAGATGGCTATAGCTCTTCCCAAATCGTTCCATCTGCAACACCCATCCACAAGTGTCGTGTACACAAAACTGTCAGGAGCTAATCCCTTTGGTTTCATCTCGTCAAATAACCGAAAAGCCTCCTCTAGATCCCCATATTTGCAACAACCATCGATGATTGTACAGTACGTCACTGCATTAGGGGGGAAACCTTTTCCTGACATTCCGTTGAAAATTTCTTTAGCTCTTTCGATGTCACCAGACTTGCAAAAGCCACCAAGCAACATGTTGTATATGATGACATTAGGAGTCACACCTTCTTGAACCATCTCATCAAAAATACGAGAAGCCGTTTCCATATTTCCCAACTTAGAAAACCCATCAATGAGTGTACCGTAAGAGTATACATCAGGTGCTACACCCTTTCCACGCATTTCCTGGAAAATCTCCTCCGCATCGTCTACTTTACCGTTTTTAACGAGACCATTCATAAGAACAGTGTATGTCTTAGCATCCCCTGGGATCCCTTGTTCAACCATGGATCTGAATGCTGAACACGCCTCAATTATTTTTCCCTTTTTGCAATACTCACTGATCAGACCGGTGCACAAGACCTTATTTGGAACCACACCACACTCCACCATCTCTTTCAAATATTTCTCTGCGGATGCAAATTCCCCTGCTTCTATATATCCACTGATAAAAGCCCCGTAGGTGAAAGCATCAGGCTTTAATCCGTTTTCAACCATTTCAACCAGATAAGACCTTGCTTCGTCCATCCTTTTGGCCTTTGAAAGACCAATTATAAGGGAATTGTAGCAGAATGTGTCTGGTGCAATCCCTTGTTCCTTCATTTCTTTCAGCACCCTCACAGCATCTCCAAACCTACCTTTCTGGAGAAAGGTTTTGATCAATGTTGTGTATATAACCACATTGGGTCTGCAGCCGCTTGCACCCATCTCCTTCACAATCTTATAAGCTCCATCGATGTCCCCAGAAGAACACATGCCCTTAACCGTTGTACCATAAGTATATGGAGATATGACAATGTTCCTCCTTTTCATTTCAACAAGTAACTCATAACCCTTAAGTGCATTCTTTCCTTGAACGTATCCCTCGACCAAACTAGCAAAAGCTCGAGCACCTGGTGTCACTCCGGACGCGATCATCCCATCAAAGAGAGCTATTGCCTTCTCCATCGCCCCTTCTTTTGACATCACACAAATATAAGAATCATACATCTTAGGATCAATGTTCATCCCAAGAGAAACCATCTCATGGACTAGTCCATTTGCAGCGTCTGCATCCCTCCCCTTCAGTAAACCCTCGATCAGTATACTGCAAGTGATATTATCAGGAAACACACCAAAACTATTCATCTCTACCACCAACGCTTTAGCATCATCTAGTCTCTTCCGCTTACACATCCCACCTACAAGTATATTAAATGACTGCTTCGATGGCACCAATCCTTTGATAATCATCCTCTTCTTTAGCTCAAGAGCTTCATCCACATCTCCCTTCTTACACAACGCTTCGTTTACCAAGCCATACACAGCCACACTCACCATCCCAAACTTTTCTTCGGCTTTAAGAAGAACATCTTTTGCCAGCTGAACATTCCCACCTCTGCAATGTGCACCAATCAACTTTTCATAACCGTGCACATCAAACACTAGACTTCTCTCAGCCATCTCATTATACACATCCCAAAACAAATCAAGACGATTCCTCTTCAAAAACGCATCCAACAAATAGTTACATCTTGACGAATCAAGAACCAAATCCTTAGTGTTTGTAATCACAAAAGCAGCTTCGTCTAAAAACCCTTTTTCAATATACACATCAATCAAGATCCCATACACAACTCCGCCGCCATCACTCAACTCTCGCGAACATCTCGCAACCGAGCTCAAAACCTCAGATACAGGCCACTTCCTCTCAATCATCCTGATTGCAACACTACGAGCTTGCCCTAAACTACCGAAGCTACACAAACCTAAAGCGAGAAACGAAAACGAATCAAGTTTCTGCTCCGTGACCTTCTGAGAATCCACCCAATTGAAGAAGCTCAGAAGCTTAGCGGGATCATCGACGCGTTTTGATCGCAGAACGGAGAGAACGACGTCTGGGTTTATCTCCGCCGCGAGATTCGAAGACACCAAGGCGTCGCGCCAGTTCGCCGTATTGAGGATTCCCGCTATTTCGGCTGATGCGTCGGGAGGTTTCCCGATGTGAACGGAAAACGATCGGAGAAGTAAACATCTGCTCCTAAACAACGTTGAGCCTATCATCTCCGATACCGGCGATTCAACAACCTCGTCGGCGAAGATTAAATTGAGATACAAAAAACAATTATGAAAATATATATCCATTAGGCTCGTTTTATTTGGGCCTTTGGGCCCAAACAGTTACGGGGGCACGAGAACAAGCCCTTAAACCGCCAAAATGTATGTCCGGTAGTTTGGAAGTTTAGATCATTGGTATGAGTGAAAAAATAATAATAGAAGTTCATTGGTATGTTTATTTTGCATTTCCACCTGATTTACCGATTTTGATAAAAAGTTTTAATATGGTTTTACGAAGTGCTATATTACTATTGTCGAATTAAATAATAATATTGTGTAGGTCTCAAGAAATTTATTCATCATATATGGAGAGGTTATGGGAGAGATATGATGAAGATCCCCACCCACTAGACTACTAGAGTGGGAATTTCAAATGGTGCATGAATGTTTACCCAAATACATAGTGTATGAAATGCATGGTTTGACCAAGTTTCTTTCTTATTTTGTTTTGATATGAGAGCCAAACCAAATCCAGAAAAGTCGACGGGTATGGGTAAACATGAACTAACACTAAAACGTGTCATGGTTAATTCCACGACAGTGGGTGTAAGTATATTACTATGTATCCTAGATGATTCTTATATAAATACGTGACAGGTCGAAAGAAATTGTGTGTTTAACCGCGTTTGTAATATAGTTAACGAATTTTTAAAGGGATAATTATTTTTCATAAAACTCATCTTAAAAGTATATGCCAGATCCCTTAAACAATCACTTTAATCATTAAAACTACTACTAATTGTGGCTAATTAGATTAATTATTTTTCACCATGGAGAGAAGCGATAAACTATGGATGACACTTGCTATGGATGAAACTTTAAAGTAAGGATGATCTTGAGATTCTTGAGTTGTAATCATTTTAATATAAATTTTAATATCTTAAAAGTTATAATTTTAATTTATTTATTTTTAACAATCCTTTTTAGTTATAGTTTTAATTTTAATTTATAATTTATAAATATCTGAAGACAAAACTATTGTTTTATTTATATATATAACCAATCATGCATTACATTTTTGAACATACTAACATAGATAAGTAATAAGTTTGGATGCGAGTTCAGTTCAAAAATCACTGAAAACATAATGGCTGATGTAGGAAATCAATACTTCACACATAAATTATTGTTAAATGGTGCTTTATACTATTGTTACACTTCTCCAAGTTGATTAAACTTTCCACAACAAAATAATTTGAATGATTGTGTTGGAAGGAAGGAAGCAGTGACTAAAGAAAACAGCTTAACCAAGCACGACTAAAAATCATATTAGAGGGAGTCATCGTCATTAGATCCAACTAATTATTATTGTTTATGAAACCCATAGACCCAAGTTGGCTCAATAAACTGGTGCATTCCATTTTAACAACCACTAAGTTAATTGATAGCATAAAATAATAATTAGCTTCCGTTGCAGTCAAAGAAAACGATTACAAGTATTTGTTTTCTTAAAGTGATGTTTAGTCAGAAATGGCATATCTTCTTCTTTTTTTTTCATTAAGAAAGAAAAGTTTTCTAGATTCTATTAGCAAACAGTTATATTATGAAAAAGATTAACTACTCTGTCTAACCAAAATAAATATTCCTGATAAACTTTAAAACCAACTGTTTTTTCTTTTACATTCCAAAATTTATGTAAGATCTGTAGATAGTTTTTGATTTCTAACTCGAGTTCAATTTTCTAGCGGCGATTTTAAATAGTATAAGCCGACAACATTGAAGCATTGTCGGTGTGGGAGAATCCGTATTCGTTACAGAATTAATAAATTTATTTTTGTCGTATTTTGTTCATAATTTGACCCGATCAAATATAATTATTATGAAATTATTCATAATTATTAATTAGATGAACCTAACCACAAGGACAGGAGGCTCGACACTTTACAAGTCGGCAAAATGATAGAGGCTGGTCATTTGAAACAAAAATAAAAGATTAAAGAGTATCTAATAAAAACATCATATTATCATTTTCTAATTAGAAAGTACACTAATTTTGAAAATGATTCAAGCTTTACAGATAAATTCTCGAGATAGTATCCTACTCCCTCTGTTCCACAAAGATAAATTTTTTAGTATTTTCACACATATTAATAAACACATTAAACTACCATAATAAATGTATCATTTTCTGTAATTTTAAATTTTCAATAACTTTTAACCAATAGTAATTCAATAAAGTCAATTAATTTTCTCGAAATTTACAATTTTTTCATAGAAAACACAAAAAATACATCTTTTTGAAACAATTTTTTTTTTTAAAGTCTATCATTAAGGAACGGAGTGAGTACTCTGTTTCAGTCAATTAAATTATTTTACTTACATGTCAATCATTAGTAAAGTCCTGAAATTTTTTATTATTTAATTGGTTGTTGACTTTTGAATTTTAATTAGATCTAAAATAAAAAAATAAGTCTACAACCAGTTAATATCACTTAACAACCAAAATAATATTACAAACAATAAATGTCAAAATTATAGAAAAAGCAATAATGTTCAATTGATTATTTTTATTTTTTATAAGATAATGAATAGAAAATAATTTATGGAAATTGACATAAATAGTTTTATATTCTTATATAGAGAATTATATTCGATGAAAAAATATAATTATATTCTTTTTTATAGATAAAGTATTATAATAATTATTAATGTTTTATAATGTTATATATGATCTATAAATCATTTATAAAGATTTAAAACCTTTATAACCTTATTTATCATGGTTTACAAAATCATTTTATTGTAAATTTAATTTATTTATAAGAGTTTATAAACCATTTGTAAAATAAAAATAGAAATTAAATATTGAACTAGAAGTTACTTAAGTAACTTTTGCATACATGTCGATCATTGGTGAAATGTTAAGAAGATTATTATAATATTTTTGGTCGATGGTTTTTAATTTTATTTATTTTTAACTACATAAAAATAAAAATAAAACTAGAAATAATTAATATCAGTTGCCAAATAATCTAAATACTTTTACAAGTAATGATTTATTGTAACTAATTGTTGGAATAATAGAAAGAGTAATAATTTTTGATTAATTCTTTATAGTTATAAATTACATAATATAATGAACGAAATTTTTATATAAAAATCACTATAATAATTTAATATTTTACACAAAGAATTATATTCATATAAGTATACGATAACTATTAATGTCTTATATAATTTATACATGCTTTATAAATCATTATAAAGTTTTGGAAAAAATTATAAATCATATATATAGTTTTCTGAAAAGTTAAATTCTATTATTATGGCTTCCAAAATCATTTTATCAGAATTTTAAAATTATTAGTAAGAGCGTATAAATCAGTTGTAAGAGAAAACTAGAAAATTTTGGAAAACAAAGATAAATTTACAATAAAAAAATGTTATGCTTTTCATTAAAAAAAATAAAATTAATGATAATTACGTATCAATATAAATGCATGATTATTGCAATGTACACTGGAAAATATTCAATATATAAGCTATGAAGATTGGATGAATTATATTCAACCAAACATGTGAGAACATTGCAATCATAAAATGTTTTGAATTTTACTTAAAGAGACCATATATAGTAAATAAGGTAATGTGATGGTTGAAAAGGATTATAAGGCGGGTTTTGGTTTATTGATGGTATGGTTTGGCTTGATATTTAGAGAGAGAGATTTTTTTTGGAAAACAATTATGTAAGAAAATTATGATGACATTAACAATGCATGTTAAAATGTGATAAAAAGTGAAATTATAATGAGAAAAATAAGAAGAGGTTGAAGAAGATGAATAATATGTGTTGGAAAAGTTAATATGATAACTACATATATAATTCTATTGACATTTGTTATTACTAAATAGTAAATACTCATCATTTATTTTGCATCAATTTTATAAAAATTTCGCAACTGATAATTAATTTGCATCAAAATTAAACGAGGTGATTGATAATATAATGATTATAAAGTGTTCAAAAATAGATCTTATGATTTGCAGTTCATGAGTTTGTTAATTGTTTCATCAAGATCATGTAAAATAAATATTTCTAGTGATTTTGATTAATATTACTAAATTATCACTGAATCACATTCTTCTAAAAATACAGTACTGAGATTTTAAATTTTCAGTATTTGGAGCTAAAAATATATTTTTAATGTTCTAATTATTATTCTAAATTTATAGCATTATGTAATTTTCATATATTTATATACGTAAATTAGAGATGACAAACAGGTTGTCCTATTCCGTCATGTCCCAGAGCGTAGCAGGATTGTCTTCAAGCGGGTCACGACGGGCCAGGTCCCTGCAGGCCGCTGTCTTCGGAATAGCTGCCCAAACCTGCCCCGTTATATGTACAAGCCTTTGCAGATCGGCTCGCGGAACATGGACATTATTTATCAGTTATTGATTTGCTTATTTCTTATTTAAAAACAATAGTTGTAATTATTTTTGTCACACTCCAAACATATTAACATATTAAGTAAAGATAATTGTAAAAGATGTTTTTCATTAGCTTATAACTCATAAATTCATAACCAATGCTTTAGTTTGATGAATCCAAAAATTAATAAAACAAACACAAAATCAAGCGATCAATGAAATTAAATAAAAAGAAAACACCAAATCAAAACAGCGCCTAAGCTCAAATTGTTATCGGAGGAGCTCTTTTTGTTTTCTTAAGAAAAGCCACACGAATCACCTTCTTTTCACTCTCTTTCTCTCATTTTTTTTCCAGGTAAACAGAAATGATGAAAAAAGAGACGCGAGTCCTTCTAATCCACATGCCCATCCCAAAAATGTCCAGTTCCACGACAAACGATTTCGTGAGGTCTGCTAATTTACGAGTTTGGAAAACTCCGGTCCAATACCGCTCCATCCGTGGTCCAGATTCATTATTGTTATTTCTACCGTGAATCCATAGACAACTGCCTGGTATAATTTTAAACCATAAAAGTCGTTGAAAAATGTATATATTATCTGTTGGGGCTTAGACGGTCTTAAATGTTCAGCATAAACGCCTATGCTGCCTCGACACTTGCTATATGGCTATATAATTAATCAAAACGTAGATTGATTTTACTTAGAGATAATCAAATATGTTATCTCTAATTGACTTGATAGAGGGAAGTTATCTTCTATGGTGGAGACATGCAATTACTTTAACATGAGAAGATAATGTTGAATCTATATTTTAATTGATCCCATGATGATAAGTCCTTTTGACGTACATGGGTGGCTATAATTATGCGTATGTATTAATGGGTTTTGTTTGTCTTTACATGGAAATTTCTGTGTTTCTATTGTAGTTAGGTAAAATTCATGTGAACGGTATTCGTACGATATATAAATTACCTAAACAAAAGTTTTATGATCAAAATAGCACACAGGAGAAAAAACAACTAAAATATGTTATATTAAAAAATAAAGCTAAACACATTTAATGAATAATAGATTAATAAAAAATTGGATAAATCTCTTAAAAGAACATAATTTTTTTCAACAAAAAGCACAAATGACTAAAAGAGATTTCACTAAAAATGTAAAAGACATCTATACATTTACTCTATAAATAAGATAAATAATAAAATAAATATTTCTAGAAAAAAACTTTTCAATTCAAAATATTTTTTGAGTTTTCATTTTTTTTTAAAAAAAAATTGATTTAAAAAAACTATTTTAAGTTTTTTTAATTATAAATCTTGATTATCATTATTTTAAATAACTTCTTAAACCCACCTCACCAAACTCTCTCCTTTAAATCTAAGATTTGAATTTATTTCTTTATTTTTTTTTGACAGCAAGATTTGAATTTATATTAGTTAATCTTATGGATATAAATATAATTTACATTTTAGTGAAACATATTTTGGTCATTTTTAACTTAGTGTGCTATTTTTGTGATAAAACTTGTTTGAGTCTATCCTAAAGTATTTTTCTAAATATTTTAATAATTATTATTTTAAATTTATATCATAAATTTTAAATTCTAGATCCTAAACCCCATCCCTAAAATCTAAACTTATAGGATATATATATATATATTATTTTTTTTTCTGGTCTTAACTGAATTTGTCATTTTTCTATTTTGTCTGTGTTATTTTCAAGATAGTATTTTGTGCTATTAGAAGATATTTCTCTTATGTATCTAGCATAACTCTATTTTTATATGTTACATAAGTGTGCGGTAATTTACATCTAGATAAATATACAGAAACATAACACAATGCTTTGTTTACCTGACATTAAAGAAAACAATATTTTTTAAATAGCAATGTAACTAATTGCAAATGGTTGCAGACGATAATACATGTTACTATAGATGCAGGTAGGTACGGTGCTTTATATAGCTGGACCGTTTAAAAGTTTCTGTTGTGTGTTTCTTCCAGCTTTATGATTCTCACTTTTTCTGGGAGAAAAATTTAAAAGTCATTAACAAAAAACAATTATGTCAATAAAACATAATTAGGTGTATTAAACATTTAAACATATTATAAAACAAACAAATCCCTTATATACTAAAGCACAAGTCACAAGACCAACAAAATTTTGACACATGGAATATGTTTAACAATTTTATAAAAAATTACAAATGTCAAAAAAAAAAAATAAACAGTTTCGTCTTTCTTAACTGATTTCTATGTATTATTTTTATTTATTTTTTATATAAAATCTCCTTAATATTTCTCACAACTACTCCCATGATCTCATTATATCTGAAACTGTTACAGTGCCATAAATTCAACTTCATCTCTTATTGCACGTAAATTCCTAAGTTTTTCTGCAGAGGCTCCAATGACTCTCTCCGAAAATGTGATGACATTTCAGTTTCTAACTAAATAGATCGAAACTTTCTAATGTTCGTATCTACATTTCTGAGATCAACATAGTCTCTTGCTATGGGCGACGGATAGACAAGCGCACAACAAAATTGGCCGATGAAGGTTAAAGTGAGGTTAGTGAGACTTAAAATGCCCAAACTCTTTATGCTCAAAGGATAATTTTCTTTATGTTGATTTTTTATTCACAAATCTTTTTCTCCTAATCTTCTTATAACCTTTTTCCTCTTTTAGATATTAGCAGAAGCTACATATTGCAAAATGAAAAAGTGACGCGATCAAAATATGTCGGTAACATTTCAAAATGGACTAAATCTATTATCGCTGAAATATATATGTTTTATATATTGTGCTTGTGGTTGATTATTCAGGGAACGAGAGTTAGAGAGACTCCTATGGGAGCACATGCACAAGACTTCTAACTTTAGAAGCACCACAAGAAAAAAACAGAGAAAAATTTGTTGAGAACCAGAAGGTAACAAATGTGATAAAGAAACTCGGATGGTAGGGGAAACGATAAAGATTCATGTCTACTTTCAAGAGCAAGACCTAATCTGATGAGGTTAGTCTTCCTATTTTTATTTGCATGTTTATATTTTTATTTTCATTGAAAATGATACAAACGAATTGACCAAAGAAAACAACAGCAGATAGACGAAGGAAAAAAAAAACAAAAAGATTGGTATTTTAATTTGCTCTGTGCAAGAGATATGCCTTCTCTCAATTTGTTTGCATGTGTAATGATTTATTTTGTTTTGAAAATACGATCAATAATTTACAGTTTGGGTTTATAAGGGATTGTTGCAAGATATAACATCAAACTTCTTTCCCGTGCAATGCACTGGAGATAATACTAGTACTACTACTAAATAAGACGTCATAATTTGTAGTTAAGCCTAGCCCGTTTCTTCACCAAAACGACAGCACGCAACGTGCGTGACTAGACGTAACCAAACTCGATAGGAACAAACTTTAAAATAAAATAAAAAGAAAAAGAAAAACACGAGTAATTCATTCTGGCTTTTACCTGCGAGACCCACGTGCGTTGGAAAGGAGACTGCTAACCAACGTGGCCTATGTTCATTAGTTTCCTGAATAACCGACAAGTCACTCCAGCGTTACCCTCTCCCAAGGTAAAAACGACTCCAATTAAAAATCCTTTTTAATAGAATGTCTCGAGTCCACCAATCAGATCTGAGAAGCCAATCAGACCTCATTCGCAATAAATTGGATTGAATAACTTCGCTTCGAGTCCGCCCGTCAGCGCGTGTGTTTCACTGGTTCGATATGAGAAAGTGCGATATGACATGGCATGTTGCGATAAAGATGAAAGACCAGATTTATTTTTTATGTCTTGAATTAAAAACCAAAGAACCTGAGTTTGTAAATTCTACTCTAATTTTAGTGTTTCCTTATTGAAGTTTAGTTATACTAAAAATTATGCGAAAATACTCATATAACGGGCAGTGTTTTATTTATTTTTCGTTCAAATTTTAATACGTTCTCGTTTTAATGAATGGTTTTTAAAAAGTAACAATAATTTCAATAAACTAATTGGAGTATTAATTATTAAGCAGGGAAGTAGGGGTTGGTCTGTAGGTTAGGGTTCAAAAATGGGAAAAGATTAGAAGAATGGAAGCATGAAGATATATGACCCATTTCTTGAATTAATGCTCCTTAATCTGACGACACGTGTAGGCCCCACGTGTGATCACTTCACATTATTTTTAAAATGTAAAACAAAACACAGTCCAGCATTAGAATATTATATGCTCCCTCCCTTTTACTATGTAATTAACGCCCACTCTAATTTTTAATTAACTGTACAAAGGTAACCCCAAAACATCTTGTCATGGGTTGGTGATGACACATTAGCAGTGCTAAAGAATGATTCCTTTTCTTTTTGCTAATGGGGTTCTACAGTGTAATATCATATGATAACTCTCCTACTCTTAACACAGCATAGGAAAATACTCAAGCCATGTCTTAATATTTCGAATACCGTATAAAATATTTATTGATACCAAACAAGATTTCTTAACTAGAAAGCCAGCACGAAAAATAGAGCACATTTTCCTCGTTTTCCATCAACCCTATTTTTCCAATTCGCAGCATCCGTCATCAAGAATATAGAAACAAAAATAAAAAAAAGTTGTTTGGCCATACAGATTTACTTTAGCTATTAGTATCAGTAATTGACAAGAAAGGGAACATTCACGTGTGTGAGTATGTACTAAATACTAATTAACTACACACATCTCGATAGTTGTTATATCCGTTCGGATCAACTATAACAAAATTCAGGTTTGGAATGGTAACCCGCTTCCCGCCCCACCCCGCAGTTAACACTAACAAAAATCTCTATATATACTTTATATCTATACATTTTTATAACTGTTAGAACCGCACTGCAGTTAAACCGTTTGTTCCGTACCGCTCAACCCGCAGTCACTATTCAGAGCCTGAATTATCTTTGTATCCCGCAAGCTTCTAGTCAAACTTCTCGATTGAACTAGAGGTCATTTAAATTTTCCAAATGTATTTTTTTGACTTCAAAATCAACTACTTCCCAAGAACGCAAAATAAAATTACTGATTCGCTGGTTAGGAATGCCCGTTCTTTTCATAGATCTTTTTTGTTTTATTGGTTATACTATTCCGGTCTGGTTACTCAAATCACCTCAGACTTAGTAATAGAATAGTCGTTTGTTGTAAAAAAACATCGAGTTTTTATACATTTAAAAAAATATATATTTATATTAATCGTCCCAAAACGGAAAAGAGTTTGGATTATAGACACGACTCGAACAAAACAACTCAAATCACAAATTTTCTAACTAGCTTCGTTCGACCAACTAATCCGATACATTCTGTTAATTTTGATCTTAATTTTCCAAAACTAATCTGATACATTCCGTTAATTCAGATCTTAATTTTCCAAAACTTGAATATCGTTCTCAACCGTTGACATGAACCACGAGAAAGTGAGATTCACCGCGTTTTTCCGGATGTCGAGACTTTCCTTCTAATACCTGATGAACTCATCAATGCCTATATTCTTCACTGACAACAGAGACTTCGCTTGACGTTTCCAATGTAGGTTTTTATACATTGTTTTTTATATTTTATTCCTTATGTTCCTAAAAGATTTATGTTATAGATTTTTCACACTTAAGAAACATTTAAAATTGTATTTTCCAATACATTGTTTTTCTTAATTAAATATTTCCAATAACTTTTAAGCAATGAGATTTTATTAAACACAATTGTATTTTTGAAAGTACAACATTAATTAAGGTATTGAAAATGTAAAAAATGTATCTTTTTAAAATATTTTTTTTCTTCTAAAAAATAGATCTTTAAGAAAGAGAGGGAGTATCTTTTAAACAAATCTGATATTGTACCATTTAGTCTATGTTAGTTTGCCAAACTCTGTATTTATTAGTGTACTATTAGTTTCAATTATAGGTGCATCACTATGTATATGTCCGAACAATGGTCCAAAATGTTCTGTAAAATACAGAAACTATGTATATATATATATATTTTTAAAAAAATTGAACAAGGTTGATTGTTCATCTGGATAATTAGCAAGATAATAAATAATGTAGGATTAATTATGATACAAATTAACTGTTTTACAAATTATCAACAAGCTGAACACATGCTTTGCAAAAGCTGTGTCTACTTTTTGTGTTTGATTATAAAATTGACAAGGTATAAAATTCGAAGGCTTTCAGGACACCAAATAAATATTTATTTATATGTTGATAGACATACGCTTAAAGACTCCACATAGTTTAAGATACGGATTAACAAAGTACTACATAAACTAAAGAAAAGAAAAGAAAAGAGTTTTTCTTTTTAACGGACAAAGATTCCTACTATGGTTGCTTTAAGACCACACACAAATGCTGCACAGTACTTGTGGGTCCCACTTCTCTACCAAGTGCGTTGCCAACACGTGAATTTTCTCCTCCCAATTTCTGGTTTATCATATGGTCTCCTATCCCATAAGACCAAGACTCTATAAAATATCTGTAAATATTAATTTAATTCATTATCTATTTTAAGTTGGACTGAAAATTTTGAATATTCTAATTTTACGAAACAAACCAAATATATATATACATATGTATGTATATATAAAATATATATACATATGTATATATATAACATTTATAAAAAAACAAAGTTAATTATAAATACTAATATTTTTAGAATATGATTTTAATGAATTATATGATTATATAATTATTATATTTTATATATGTTTACATATTTTATTTATTCACTAATTATCTAGGTATTAAATTTTTAATTTTTTTATTTTCATAACAAATAGTATATTACTATTTTATAATATTTTTGAATTTTTTTATCTTTTAATTTGTACGGATCTAATGTTTGGTTAAAAAATATAAATTTTTTGGAATGTTTCATAGCTATAGATTGAATTAAATTGGATAATTAATTATTTGAACGAAATAAATCATAACACAAGTAGCTTTAAAACTCCCGATCTAGATATTCGATTTATACCCATCTTTCTCGACATGATCTTGCATTCTTGTGTGTAACCCTTCTTTTTTTTTCTTTTTTTTTGTGTGTAACCCTTCCTTAAAACATTGTTTTAATAACTTCTTTATCCTATATATTTTTATTTATTTTCAGTCGTCAATTATATATTTATATAGGAGTATGTGTTTCTTTTGTCAATTCCAATATCTTGACTTATTCATGGTTTACGTGGTGTTAGAGGCGAAAGATTATGGTTTATAGTTGCGTGACTTGTCTCGTTAATCATAAGTCCATAACATATTACTAGAATGTAGACAATTATTTGTATCTATTGGTGCATTTTACGGCGGTGACATATTTCGATCAAGGAGCATAAAAACGTATCCCATGAAAAGAGAAACAGTATAGTATATCGGAACATCACATACGATTAGAACTAACTTTATAAACAAATATGTATATACGCCTGAGCGTTCGTTTTTTACTTTTTAGTTACAAAAAAAAACCTTCATAAACAAGTTAAACAATATAACTATTAGTAAAATATCTCCCATGTTCAAAAATCAAATTATGATGGACTTTTCTGATGGATTACGGACAAAATTAAACATGCATACACATAATATGGATGAATCATGAATGAATTATACTAGACGTAATTTGTGACATAGCAATCGTCTTTTTTTTAATACAATTATGAAACGTCTTTGTTTTTCCATAAAAAGAAAAACATGGTAATTTAAGTACAAGAGATTCACGAGACGAAAATTCGTGAAAGCGCAGGATAGCCGAAAGAGGTTGGAAAATGACACAGAGAAAATCAAAAGAGTGCTAAAATGCGCAAAATTTTATGGCGCCACGTAGCTATTCAATACTCTCTACGTCCACACAGACCTGCCTGTTCACAGCACGACAAAGCCACTACCCGATAAAAACACAACACCTTTCCCATTGACGCTCTCTTTCCACAAACACCGTTATCTTTTCAAAACCAATAAAAAAGCAGACGTGTGCTCACGACGTGTTGACGCCGTTAGTGACATCTAAAAAAAAAGTAAAAAGCATCCTTCATAGCTTCCTAATCGAAATTACTACGACCATCTAGACATTAATTCTTTTGTTTCTCAGAAAACCATAATAAACACATTGATAATCACTTTTAATTTCCTCTCCCCAAATTTCAGCCGGTGGTTTAATACCTTCTTTTTTTTTTTTTTGTCAAAAAGATGACTAAAAGTAAGTCAATTTATTTTACAAATGAAATTTAAAGTTAAGTTAGAAAAAGGTGTGTGTATTAAAAATGTTTAAAAAGGAGGAAAGAAAATAATTGGGTCACTTGTGTATCTATCTATCAATGGGTTTGTGAGGTCGCAGAGGCTGGTCCCCCGGAAATAGCCGGTGCGAAAGAGGGAAAGGTAACCGGTAAATACCGGTTATGCGTATGGTTAGAAGTTCACCGTGGTTGAAACTTTGTCTGGTTAAGCCTTTGGTCGCCTCAGACCCAGAAAAGAAAGAAAGATAGGAAAAGAGGAAGAAAGAGCAGAGCAGAGAGAGAGAAGAAAAGAGAAAAAAAAGGAAGGCTTGTTACAATCGTCTGTGACTCCGATAAGTGTGTAAGAGGAAGACGAAGACGAGGAAGAGAGTAGACGGAGTTGCCGTATCTCTGAATCAAGCGAAATTAGAGGTGAAATTGGTGGTTTAAACTCGTTTGAGTCTAGGGTTTATCGCTGTATCTGGAAATGTAAAAGAGCGTGGTGATTGTGTTTTCGACAGATTTAGAAACGAAGAAACAGAGCGAGAAGTGGTGGTATATTTGGAGATTTTCGTCTGCTGAGAGGCTTCTTCGTCACCTGATGAAACAGATCTGAGCTTTGAGGTGGTTTCAGAAGCATGGCGAGTTCGGATGTTTCTATGAAAGGAAATCGTGGAGGAGGAGAAAACTTCTCCTCCCTTGGTTACAGTGGCCCCACGGGCGCCGCCGGCGAGTCCCTGAAAACTCAGTCTAACCGATCTGTGGCTGCTGAGCGCGTTGGTAAGCCTGACTTTTCTTTAGCTTTGCTTTGGTTACAAACTGAGCTGATCTACCTTTTCTTCTTCTTTAGTCGACCCGGACGCTGCTCTCTACCGTGAGCTGTGGCACGCTTGTGCTGGTCCTCTCGTTACAGTCCCTCGACAAGATGACCGAGTTTTCTACTTCCCTCAGGGGCATATCGAGCAGGTGAGATTTCTTCCCTCCGATTTGCTTGTGATTTTTTTTTTTGTTTAATTTTTTTGTCGTTTTCTTGATGAGTAGGTGGAAGCATCGACAAATCAAGCTGCAGAACAGCAGATGCCTCTCTATGATCTTCCTTCGAAGATCCTTTGTCGTGTCATTAATGTTGATTTAAAGGTAGCCTTCTCTCACTTTCATTTGGAAAAAAAAGTTTGGGTTTAGAGAGTCTTGAATTGTCGGCTAACTGTAGCTTTTTTGTCTGATTTTGCAGGCAGAGGCAGACACCGACGAAGTTTATGCGCAGATTACTCTTCTTCCGGAGCCTGTTGTAAGTTGTAATTTCTATATTCTATTTTTGTTAGAGCAGAGTATAACAGGTTGATCATATTATTCAAGAAGCTTATCTTTTTGTTTTCGTAACAGCAAGACGAGAATGCAATTGAGAAAGAGTCGCCTCCTCCTCCGCCCCCAAGGTTCCAAGTGCACTCCTTCTGCAAAACCTTGACTGCATCGGACACAAGTACACATGGTGGATTTTCTGTACTCAGGCGGCATGCCGATGAATGTCTCCCACCTCTGGTTGGTGCTTCCTTTACATATTGAACCATTATTATTATTATTGCATTATGTTCTAAGACGATCTTTAATTCCCCCTTTTCTTTTGTGGCTTCTCCCAGGACATGTCACGTCAACCTCCTACTCAGGAGTTAGTTGCAAAAGATCTGCATGCAAGCGAGTGGCGTTTTCGACATATTTTCCGAGGTATTGAATTTTGTTTGAGTCGTATTATTACTACCTTAATTTATTTTGTGTCCCATGGATGCTTATGTTTGTGATGATGTTATGCCAGGTCAACCACGAAGGCATTTGCTTCAGAGTGGATGGAGCGTGTTTGTTAGCTCCAAGAGGCTGGTCGCAGGCGATGCTTTTATATTTCTTAGGTTTGTTGTTTTTTTTTTGTTTCATGATATTCTTGAGTTGTATCTATTTGTTTATTTTTGTCTTATTCTTCTGTAGGGGCGAGAATGGAGAATTACGTGTGGGTGTAAGGCGTGCAATGCGGCAGCAAGGAAATGTGCCATCCTCTGTTATATCAAGCCACAGCATGCATCTCGGAGTATTGGCCACTGCCTGGCACGCTATTTCAACTGGAACCATGTTTACAGTCTACTATAAACCGAGGTTCGTTTTTTAGCTAACCTGACGTGGCAGCCTTTTGCTGTTTGTCTGATGTCGCGAGTGGTTATTTTACTAAATTTCCATGTGTTTTTCTTTGTGACAGGACTAGTCCTTCTGAGTTTATTGTTCCGTTTGATCAGTATATGGAGTCCGTGAAGAATAACTACTCCATAGGCATGAGATTTAAAATGAGATTTGAAGGCGAAGAGGCTCCCGAGCAGAGGTAAAATGTTTTCTGCTTGTTCAGTCATTTTATTTTGTTTCAATGTATCCCTGTTTTCAAAGACGAAGCTCACATATTTTATTGATTTATATTAGGTTTACTGGCACAATCGTTGGGATTGAAGACTCTGACCCCACGAGGTGGGCAAAATCAAAATGGAGATCCCTCAAGGTATGTGTTCTTTTTCCTTGAGAAGATCAAAACTATTGTTATTCCGATGAATGCTAAATATTCAATTTGTTTCAGGTACGGTGGGATGAGACCACTAGTATTCCTCGCCCTGATAGAGTATCCCCGTGGAAGATAGAGCCAGCTCTTTCTCCTCCTGCTTTGAGCCCTGTACCAATGCCTAGGCCTAAGAGGCCTAGATCTAATCTCGCTCCTTCAACTCTGGACTCTTCCATGCGCATAAGAGAAGGTAAAGTCTACATTGCATTGCGTCTGATTAATTATTTTGTGAAAACTAAATTACATTCATTAAAAGAAGGTTTAATTCATTTTCCACGAAACAGGCTCATCTAAGGCGAACATGGACCCTTTACCGGCAAGTGGACTATCAAGGGTCTTGCAAGGTCAAGAATACCCGACCTTGAGAACGAAACATGTTGAGAGTGGAGAGTGCGATGCTCCTGAGAATTCTGTTGTGTGGCAATCCTCAGCTGATGATGACAAGGTTGATGTGGTTTCAGCTTCTAGGAGATATGAGAACTGGATATCCTCAGGCAGGCATGGACCTACTTGCACGGATTTGCTTTCTGGCTTTGGGACAAACATAGAACCACCTCACGGTCATCAGATACCTTTTTATGACCGTTTATCATCATCACCTTCTGTGGCTGCAAGGAAAATCCTCAGCGACCAGGATGGCAAGTTTGAATATCTTGCTAACCAGTGGCAGATGATGCACTCTGGCCTTTCCCTGAAGTTACATGAATCTCCTAAGGTCCCTGCCGCATCTGATTCCTCTTTTCAAGGGATAGGCAATCCCAATTACGGCGAATATGCTTTGCCTCGTGCAGTGGCGACTGAGAATGCTGCTGGCAACTGGCCAATACGTCCACGTGCTCTAAATTATTTTGAAGAAGCGGTTCATGCTCAGGCTAGAGAGCATGTAACAAAACGTCCTGCGGTCGTACAAGAGGAGGCAGCAAAGCCAAGAGACGGGAACTGCAGGCTTTTTGGCATTCCTCTGGTAAACAACGTGAATGGGACAGATACAACTTTGTCTCAGAGAAACAATTTGAATGACTGTACGGGGCCTACGCAGATAGCATCACCAAAGGTTCAGGATCTTTCTGACCAGTCAAAAGGGTCAAAATCGACAAATGATCATCGTGAGCAAGGACGACCATTCCCGGTTAATAAACCCCATCCGAAGGACGTTCAAACCAAAACAAACTCATGTAGGAGCTGCACGAAGGTGAGTTTTTTTTTCCGCTATTTTTCAACACAAATTGTATGAGCTTGTAGGGATCATTGAAGCAATTTTCTTACTAACACACACAACACATTGGTTTTATTTTGAAAAGGTTCAGAAGCAGGGCATTGCACTTGGCCGGTCAGTGGATCTCTCAAAGTTCCAGAACTATGAGGAGTTGGTTACTGAATTGGATAGGCTGTTTGAGTTCAACGGAGAGTTGATGGCTCCTAAGAAAGATTGGCTGATAGTTTACACAGATGATGAGAATGATATGATGCTTGTTGGAGACGATCCTTGGCAGTAAGATTTTACATTTTTTTCCATCTTCTATTCATACGTCTGTGTTGGTATTTCTTTTTGACACTAAGACCGTGATCAAATTATACAGGGAGTTTTGTTGCATGGTTCGTAAAATCTTCATATACACGAAAGAGGAGGTCAGGAAGATGAACCCGGGAACTCTAAGCTGTAGGAACAAGGAAGAACCTGTTGTTGGGGAAGGATCAGAGGCAAAGGACGCCAAGTCTGCATCGAATCCTTCATTGTCCAGCGCCGGAAACTCTTAAAGCAAAAAAAAATCCAACACACCCTTTTGCTACTAGCCGAGGTATGTATATATAACTAATATCAAGACAGACTGGGTTACATACACTCGATAAGACCCCGAACCGAGTTTATAGCATTACAGACAAATGAGACTTGGGTGTTTTTGTAACGCAGGGGGAGAGAGGTAGGAATATAAATCAAGAGGAGAGTACGATGGTGGAGTCTAGAGAGCAAAAAAGGGATTATGGTTTTTTTTCTACGTTATGATGATATAAAAGAAAATGCAATTTTTGAAGTATTTGGTTGGCCACTTAGATTATTAGCATCTCCCACCATCTTATTATCTAATGATAATAATATTTAATAAGCAATATATATTATAAAGTAAACAAAAAAGGTTGCAGGTACGATATGGTAGAAAATGTGAAGGGATCTTTTATAAGTAAGTAGAAATGATGGTGTGGAGTTGTAGATGGGAGGCTGGTTTCGGTTATTTGCTATGTGTATTTCTTTTCTTTCTCTCTTCCAAAGATCTCTCTTCAAAGTTTATTGTTGTTTATATATTAATGCCAATGTACATAAGTTTTTAAGGTTTTGCTTTTCATAGGGTTCGGATCTACGCTTAGCTGCGTATAACGTGTTTTTGAATTTTAAGAGTGTGGTTTTTATGGTTCATACGTACAAATGCTGCCTTTCTCTGTTTTCATCGGGTGAAAGAAATCTTTTGGGCTTGGTTCACAATCTAATGTGATGCGGTTTTCTCAAAGTGTGCTAGAACACTTCATCGTGCTTCCTGTGTCCTACCGGTCTAGAACAATAATCACAACCCGATTTGAGCTCTCTCGCCTAGTCCGAGGATAGTAGTCATGTGCCTGTTTCTAATTTGTGTCACGGTTCTTTAGTTTCCTTAGTAAAGGTTGAGAAAGATACTAGCACCCTAAAATGAACCAAGAGCATGAATGCTGATTGTTCAATGCAGACTTCTTCTCCATTAAACAAGTATCATGCGTGCTTCTTTTAGAGCCCTGATGTGTCTACTCGCTTAAACTACGGTTTTCTTGTTAGGTTTTTTCTTCAATGGTTTCTTAAATCAGATTTAACTTTCTCCAATATTTCATGAACTGCCTTCAGCGATGTAGGTTATGTATGAGTTTGCGTCTACTCGTTTTCATATCTGTTAGATTTAGGTGAACAGTGTACATGACCGGTTCTAAGCAAATATCACGTCCGAATTTTAATATTTACTTTTATTAGTGTTAGAATTTTGTAACACATTTTAACATGTCTAGTTTTGAATAAAATTGTTCGCTCTTCCCTTGTTATTAGTCTATATACACCACGGAAACATAATCCTGATGAGTCCCGATAACGATTGACACATCAGGCAGACATCTCCATATAATTCATTTATTTTCCCCAAAATAAAAATAAAAGAATAAGATAAAGTAACCGGTGGGGTCCCACCACTTGGTGGACACATCATATAGGGCGGGGGGGAATAAACATGCAGAGGAAGTTTCCTGAAGCAGCTTCTCGATCTTCTTATGACTTCTTTTTCTTTTAAACACACACATCATTCCTCCCTCATTATCACTATTC
Source organism: Brassica napus (assembly GCF_020379485.1). Lineage (NCBI taxonomy): Eukaryota > Viridiplantae > Streptophyta > Magnoliopsida > Brassicales > Brassicaceae > Brassica > Brassica napus. Next base: position 17,575,215 of record NC_063439.1, read on the forward strand.
TCTTTCGTGACTCTCAGGGGACGTTCTTGTCTTTCGTTTTTACTACCAATCTTAACTCATGGTGAGCGATAACGGTGAGCCGATGATGGTAACAACAAATGAGTCTCAGAGATCTGTTCCGACGCCGTTTCTCATCAAGACCTTTAACCTCGTTGAAGATCCTTCCATCGACGACGTCATCTCATGGAACGAAGACGGTTCCTCCTTCGTCGTCTGGAACCCGACTGACTTCGCTAGAGACTTGCTTCCTAAACACTTTAAACACAACAACTTCTCCAGCTTTGTCCGTCAGCTCAACACTTACGTACGTTATTACTTAACTCTTCTGTCTCGTTTCAGACCACTTTTGCTACGTTCTTACAGTTCTGGTCTTTATTTGTTTTTTTATTCTTGCAGGGTTTCAAGAAAGTAGTCCCTGATCGGTGGGAGTTTTCGAATGATTTCTTCAGGAGAGGAGAGAAACGTCTTCTCAAAGAGATCCAACGTCGAAAGTTAACGCCTCAAGCAGCTGTTGTTACTCCGCCGCCTGAAGTGGTTGCTGCGGCGGCGGCGGCTCAGAGAGTTCAGACGACGAAAACGGTCGTGTCTCCGTCGAGTTCTGCGGAAGATCAGGCGGTGTCTCCGTCGTGGTATTGTCAAACCGGAAACGGTGGTGGTTTGTCTGTTGAGCTGTTAGAAGAGAACGAGAAGCTTCGGAGTCAGAACATCCAGCTTAACCGTGAGCTTACTCAGATGAAATCCCTCTGCGATAACATCTTCAGCCTCATGTCCAACTTCTCCGGATCTCCTCCTGATCAGAACTGTTCTCCGGGACCTAGTAGCAGTCACGAAAGGATGAAGCCGGTGGAGTTTTTTCCGGCGAAGCGGTTTTCAGGTGAGACGGAGGTTGAGGAAGAAGCGAGTCATAGGCTTTTCGGTGTTTCGATAGGGCTGAAACGGACGAGAAGCGAAGGTGTTCAGGTGAAGGCGGTGGGAGAGAGATCCGGCGGAGGAGGGGAGAAGGAGGAGACGCCGTGGCTGAGACACTATAATAGGACCAATCAGAGAGTCTGTAATTGAACGGCTCAGATTGTGTGTGCGCGAAGTACAGGATCACAGCTTTCAAACAATAGGCACGTGTCTCGTCTGTTTCAAGAAGTTTCATCAATCTTGACTTCTTCTCTAACATGTTGTCATAATAAAAAACGCTCTTTTTTTCATTTTTTTCTTCTTTAGATTTTTCTAGACTTTGCCTTTTTGACTTTTTTTTCATTTCTTTTCTCTTTTGGGGATATAAAATTATAATAATTGTCTAGCTGAAGGAGACGTAGAGAACAGATCAATTAGCATTAATAGCGAAACTGGAAGTTGTGGTGAAGCTTCCGGAATCTCCTGTTTGGTGGGCGCGGATCATACAACGTGGACAACGTTTCTTCAAATATCACTAGTAGATTCTCTATAATCAATAATTAGTATTTACTATTTAGTAGTACAACTTAAATTGTAGTTTACTGTGGATGACGATTATTATGTAACGAATAGATCATCACAAATTACATGTGGTTTTGACTATTTTAATACAATAGATCCCAATTGGTTGCATGAATATTAGCTAAATCTAATCGTTTTCGGCTGTTTCTCTTGATTGAATGTGTGCTGACTTAGACAGAAAACGTTACGTACAAGTTCGTTTATTCATACTATTCTTTCTTTGGATTTACAATTACCCACCCGCAAAGGATCTTAAATCAAAATGAGACGTTATAATCATCTAAACACTAGGTGATTTTCCCGTGCTCATGCACGGATATAAATATTCATAAAGTAAATATATTATAATAATTGATTGCTATTTATTTTTGATTTTAAATTAATTTATAAATTGTGTGCATAATTTATACTAATAATATTATATTTTTTTATTTAATTAGTATTATTTTAGATATGATATATCTAGTTGTTTTTTACAGTCGATTTAGTTATCATTTGGGTATATTTGATTGTATCTATTTTTCTGAAATCAACTATTAAATGTTTTATTCTAAATATATTAAAATTTTCATTAATTTTCTTATTTGCATTTAGGCTGGTTGTTATCTTAAATATGTAAATATATTTTAGGAAAATTATGTATACCTTAAGATATATTGTGTTTAGAATAAAATAAGAAATAAACTAAAGTATCAGATTTCAAATTACATAAATTAATATAACGATAATACTTTAAAATCTCATGCATATATATAAGTACATACATAAGTAACTCATACATTTTTGGAAGTTCATGAACACATATCAATATTTACAATAATTAAAGTATTTTATAAATTCTAAATAATGTTATGCCTTAGATTTATTGATTGGTAAATTGAGATTTATTTTAAATAATCTTAAAATGAGAATTCATATTTGCTTTGGTATCTTGATCATATACTAAGTTCTACAAACATAAAATTTTAAAGCAAATTATATATTAAGAAAACATATAATTTTAATAATGATAAAATATAATATATATCTCTTGTTAAAGTATATAATGTTATGCTATTTTAAAATATTATGTAAGTATTTGATTTTCTTTGGTATTCACATTATATACAAATATATGTATTTCATATAAGAAAATATAGATATAAAGAAACTATTTTATTACTTCAAAAGTATATTTTGTGTTATTTATAAATATTTTTTTAAATGGAATATTACTATTTTCTGAACTTTCCTTTTTAATGAATTAATATTATATATACATATATTTTCTTTTTTAAATTTACTTTTAAAACTTTATAAATATTTTCTATTTTATAATATATGTTATCTGGAAAATTTTAAAAAAGGAATCTAAAAAAATCAGTAATAGTATTTAAATGTAATATTTTAAATTCATTAAGGGTATCAGTGTAATCAACCATCTTGAGAGTTAATGTGAGCACGACACATAAGAAACTGACTTCTCAAATAATATTATAGAGATATTTATAATAATTAAAATATTTATAAATTCTAAATAATTTTATGCCTTAGATTTATTGAATGGTAAATTGAGATTTATTTTAAATAATCTTAAAATGAGAATTCAGATTTGCTTTGGTATCTTGATCATATATATATTAAGTTCTACAAACATAAAATTTTAAAGCAAATTATATATTAATAAAACATATAATTTTAATAATGATAAAATATAATATATATCTCTCGTTAAAGTATATAGTGTTATGCTATTTTAAAATATTACGTAAGTATTTGATTTTCTTTGGTATTCACATTATATACAAATATATGAATTTCATATAAGAAAATATAGATATAAAGAAACTATTTTATTACTTCAAAAGTATATTTTGTGTTATTTATAAATCTTTTTTTAAATGGAATATTTCGATTTCTGAACTTTCCTTTTTAATGAAATCATATTATATATACATTTATTTTCGTTTTAAAGTTTACTTTTTAAACTTTATAAATATCTCCTTTTTATTATATATGTTATTTGGAAAATTTTAAAAAGGAAACTAAAAAAATGAGTAATAGTATTTAAATGTAATATTTTAAATTCATTAAGGGTATCAGTGTAATCAACCATCGTGAAAGTTAACGTGAGCGCGACACATAAAAAACTGACTTCTCAAATAATATTATAGAGATTTGGATTTCCCCGTCGATGTGAAGCACACTTGTTCACTATAAACCATTTTCTTAAAACAGTAATCGATCTCGTGTTTCTATAACTGCTAAACAACCTCTCAAGTCTCAATGCATGTTTATTCTCTTCATGTGTAATGATTTATTTCATTTAATTCAATCATGCTATGATGGTATGAGATTCTTATGAATTTTAAGATACTACTTTATAAATGCATTTTATTGCTAAGAAAGAAAGCTATAGATTTGGCTCTTTTGCCTAACAACTATACAACAAGACTCGAACTTGTGAGCATCTATTCAAACTTTTCCCATAAGAACCATTTATAGCTACAAACTTACGTACCCACTTTGGATACCTTTAATTTCCGAGCAAAACATGAAAAACCTCTCATGAATGGCAACTAAAGATGGGTGAACGTACGTTCATTTTGTTTAATATATATACACACATTATGGGTGCACATATTGATAAATGTCTCTTATTTGTACTATATTTTGTTAGTACATATCACTATTTTTAGTTTGCTACCGTACACAATGAATACAAAAAGATTCAACCAGGCAACCAAGTGTATACTGTAATACATCATGTTTTTTTTTTCTGATTAACATGAGGTATCTGGTTATGAGAAAGTGAATCACTATTCTTTTAATACACATATACACATTGTGAATACACTTTTACAGTACTACACAATGTATTATTTTTTATGACCCGGGTATCTAGACACCATACGGGACTTGACTAGCCGCAAATAACACCTCCGCTGATGCGATTCCAGAGAGCTGACGATTTTCTCATGTAAATCCGCCATTAGCCACATGCATGATTAATAATCTCTCACCAGAGGGGAGTTAATCTCTGGTCTGGACCAACATAGCAACTCTTCTTTTAGTGGAGACCACTAGACTACCACTAATGGCGGAGTCAGAAATTTTTTATACTAGAATCAAATTTTTACTTTTCAAATAATTTATAAACCATTAAAAACTATAAATTATAACTTTAATTTGTAATGTTTTGTATTTATTTTAGTAGGATTATATTTTTTGTGGGGTCAAATTTTATATTTTAATGGGGTTAATAATCTTTTTCCTAAACAAAAATAAATATATTTAAAAAATAGTGGGGTCAGCTGACCTCACTTCTCTTTTGCTACCTCTGCCCTGACTACCACAATGTGGTTAATGTAATACACAATGTTGATGAGAAAGATATTAAATCCATGTAAAACTTGTTGGATAAGAAAGTGTATATTTGTTTATGTGGCAGAAGATATTCAACAAAAAATGAAAAAAAAAAACATTTGCTTTGTGTCCTGAGGAATTGGAATGTTTTGTGTAGTATAGCAATAAAAACAAAGAAGAGGATAATAAAAATTGTGTCCAAGAAGCAGAGACGTCAAACGGGTCGATCCACATTCAAGTAGGCCAATATATAGCGGGTTCAATTTTTTATGGACTGCGTGGATTGATCCGCTGAGGATTGCGGTTTGTATATATATGTCTAAGCCCGTCCCGCGTAGTTAAGATGTTTTGCCGGCCAACACGCAAGTCTCCATTCATAATATATCAAATATGCTATATAATATTTATGCTATAAATGTCATTTTAGAATGAATATACCTTATAAAGTTAAATCATAGAGTTTTTTTTCACTAAATGATATGCATTAGATTGAAAAGCGTTAATTCTTAAAAAGCAACGATAAAAGAATCGTGGAAAAATGAGAGAGCATAAACAAATATATTTCACATTACTCTTATCATTTAAATTATTTACTTATAATATGTTCATTTTTACTAATTACCCTACACTTATGTCCAAGAATTAACATAGTCTAGAATAACAAATATATAATAAATTGAGATACAAAATGCATAGATCATTCAAAAGTCTACTATATCAACTAATACAAAGCAAATGGCGGTTTTACAAAAAAAAAAAACAAATGAAAGTTAAAGTGTTGAGATAGTTGATTATAAAATTCAATTCATTGTATTTGATGTAATAATTAGCTTCTTTGTTTTTTTAAAGAAACATAAAACCTAATTTATATTATGTAAATATGAAATGCAAAATTTTTAGTTGTCTTGTTTGTTCTATTTTCCTCTTCATTTTTAATTTTAAATGGCTCAGTTTCTTCTTTTGTTATAGACTTATACTAATAAAATATTTAAGAAAACATTTGTGTTTCAAGTTATTTATAATTTTTATATTACATAAAAATTCTTAATTTTAAAAATGTTAAACGGACCAATCCATATCCAAATACCCAAACCCGCTACTGATTTGATTTGATTTTAGTCTGGACCGACCCGCCGTGGATTGCGATCTATATATCCGTATATATCCTGCTACTACTAGGCTACTTGGACAAAAACCACGGGTTACGGTCCACTTTGGTATCTCTACCAAGAAATCTGTAATTCATAATTCAGTAAGGTAATTCTATTAATGCAAAACATTGTATTAAATTATAATTATAGACTTTGGACAAAATTGTTAGATCCACCAAATTCACAAAGTTAAGAGTTTAAAAAACGTGATACTACTACACATGCATAGGCATTCGGGTCTTCGAGTCGGTTCTGGACCGGTTCTTGTCTATAATTTATATATCCGCAAAATATCTATAATTTTTGGGTATATTTCGGGTTCGACACGGTTCAAGTATTTTAAATTTAAAATATCCGAAAATCAAAAAATTATCCGAAGACCCGAAAGAAACACCCCAAACCCGAAAAATACACGAGTATGTATCCAAAGTCTGACCCGAAGATCTAAAAACACCCAAAATTTTATTCAAATACCTTAATTATATTTATGAAAATCTAAAATTTTATCCAAAACTACACTCGAAACCCGAATCTGAAACTTAAGAGAGATGGTCCGATTCAGGAATTCAAATTTCGGTTCAACGAGATTTAAATTAACCGGTTGGTTTAATAAAAACATAACACTCTTAAAACAAAAACCCTGCCGTGACTCGTCTGTACCTGTTAGTTGCGCCTCCTTCTCTTCCGTCTCTCCTCTCGATTCCCTGTAAGCATCTTAGATTCCTTTCCTCTCAGACCAATCTGGTTTCTTCCTCTGGTTTGTGTTCTATCTCTAAGTATACTCTGATTGAACTCTTGTCCTCTTCCGATTGATAGTATAGTCCTTTTGACCTAGACAGCAAAAGAATCCAACTTTCAATGTCTGTTTTGTTTCAGGGTAAAGCATGGAGCTTTCCGACCCAACGAACGCCAAAAGCAACAAAGCGAAGCAGCCTCCAAAGCGCTTCATAAAGAACCAAATCCCAGAGTCGATCCTCAACGACGCATCCCTCAACGCGGCGATCTCCCTTCTCCCTTCCATCTACCAGTTCGAGGTCCACAAATGCGTCTGGCGCATCAGTTCCACAAACGCCAAACGCATCGCTATCCAGCTCCCGGAGGGTCTTCTCATGTACGCTCTCACTCTCTCCGACATCTTCACTTCCTTCGCTGGAGCCTCCCACTGCTTCGTCCTCGGCGACGTCACTTACGGAGCTTGCTGTGTCGATGACTTCTCCGCCTCTGCTCTTGGTGCCGACTTGCTTATTCACTACGGTCATAGTTGTCTTGTCCCTATTGACTCTACCAAGATCCCTTGTCTTTATGTCTTTGTTGAGATTCAGATTGATGTCAAGTGCTTGCTGAACACCATCCATCTTAATCTCGCTTCTCATGTTAAGAGCATCATTCTCGCCGGGACCATTCAATTTACTTCGGCTATTAGAGCTGTGAAACCGGATTTGGAGAAGCAAGGTTTCAGTGTTTTGATCCCTCAGTCAAAGCCTCTGTCGGCTGGGGAAGTCCTTGGATGCACAGCGCCTAAGGTTTCGAGGTTTGATGATCATAAAGACGCTGTCTTGGTGTTTGTAGCTGACGGGAGGTTTCATCTGGAAGCGTTTATGATAGCTAATCCCAAGATAAAGGCGTTTAGGTACGATCCGTATCTTGGGAAGCTGTTTTTGGAGGAGTATGATCACAAGGGGATGAGGGAGACCAGGAGGAGAGCGATTACGCGGGCCAAGGATGCGAAGACTTGGGGGATCGTGTTGGGGACGTTGGGAAGGCAAGGGAACCCCAAGATTCTCGAGAGGTTGGAGAAGAAGATGGAGGAGAAAGGGATTGATAGCACCGTTGTTTTGATGTCTGAGCTTAGTCCCACGAGAGTGGCCTTGTTTGAAGACTCTGTGGATGCTTGGGTGCAGATAGCGTGTCCGAGGCTTTCTATTGATTGGGGTGAGGCCTTTCTTAAGCCGCTTCTGACAACTTTCGAGGCTGAGATTGCTTTAGGGTTTATCCCCGGTTGGTGGGAGAATGGTTCTCTGAGCAGAGTTGGGTCTTCTTCCTCTGGCTGCTGCAAAGAGGATAAAGAAACAAGCTGTGCGTGTAGAGATGATAAGAAGGATGATGATGGGATGCTCGATGGAGACTATCCGATGGATTACTATGCACAAGAAGGTGGTGAATGGAACTCATCATATCTCAAGAAGTCATCTCGTCCCATTCGAAGAAACCCTTTACCTTCTTCTTCTGTAGTTTAGAGTGCTGTTAGTAGATTCTCAGCACACAAGTCAAAATGCAAATGGGCTCTGTTGATGTTCATTGTGCCATCAAGATTCTACGGATGAGTTGTTATTAGTGAGTGAAACAAGCTTGTTGGCTGTTTATGAGACTGACAACATGAAGAGCATACAAGGGGTGAGGATTAAGAGAAAGCTACAACACTCCTTTACTGACATCTTGTCTTTTCAAATTTTCGGTTATGGATTGCCAACAAAATGGTGACTGAAGTGAAACTATACGTCTTGTCTGTAGTAAAAACTGATGATCTTTGCTTTTCAAATTTTATCCGGTTTTGTTTTTGGTTGTGAAATTATTATTTATGCTTTGGTTTGATCCTATCTAGTCACTCATGGATCTGTGGGTAAAACAAGAAAATTATCTGATCTTTGATGCAATGAAGTTAAATTTCGTTACTATTAGTAATGTATTACATTTAGTCGGAAGTATACACATGATATTTCATGAAACTAATCCATAGTATTTTAGTTATATACAATAATTATATTTAGGTGTGAAAAGCTCGTTAATACTATTAATTAATTAGAATGTGGCAAATAATTCTACCTAACTATGCAAAACAATCACAGCCCCTCTCTCTGATACATTGAGAGATCTGTCAAAGTCTACTTTCGCATATTATGTGGCGAAAGGCTGTAGTTTTAATTGGTTTAATAGTGAAGCTACTAGTATATTTTTACCTTTTCATGTTGTAAGAATAATATTTTGGTCTAAGAAAACTTTGCCTGTTATACCCACAAAAAACTTGAATTATAGTATTACATCACAAGCTGATTTATTGAAGTCAACGCTTTGTAAAATTTAGAAGCGGCTTCTGTTCATCATCTTTGAATCGTTATATAAATCATTAAAATCTATAAATGTGAAATTAATGATGAGGGTAGATAGTCAAATTTATATGGATCATCAACATAAATGCTAAGCTATATATAGATACATTAACTTATGTTGAAGTGAAACTATACAAAGTTAATCATCAATATTATAACTCCCGAAACTCCAATATAGAGGGACCTTTATATTTTATTATAAAGATTCAAACATGATTTTAAAAGAGTTTGAGCTGATTTCATTAGTATAACTTCTTATAATTCTTTGCAAATGCATAAAATGTTAGTCTGACCGCATTAATTCGCTCGTAATTCGTAACGTTAGAATCCAATTACACTGAATACCAATGTTTTTAAACCCGACCCGGACACTGAACCGGACAACTTACCGGATCGATGGGTCATTGGGTCAACCGCGGACGGACAACGGGTTAATAAATGAATTAATTTTATTATATAATAATATATCAGCTATGTAAATAAAAATATAGAAACTAAAGTTTGATATTTTTTAAATATTTATAAATATAAAATAATAGTTTGGATATGTATATTTTTATGTTTAATAACATTTAGAAAATACTTAACTTTAATTTCTATATTTTTATTTTTATTTGATATACAAAATATCAAAAAATAGTTTAGACTATTTATAATTTTGTCTAACAAGGTAAGAGTTTATGATATCTAAAAAATCAAGACATAAAATTTATAAATATTTAAATGTTTAATGTGAATAATAAATTAAATTTCAAATACAAAATAAACTAAAAGTAAAAAATTATTATAATAAATTATCAATAACAGAAATAAATTAACACAAAATCACATCAACTAGTTTTGGTTCTCTCTACCGTCGTTCACTTTATTTTCTTCAAGTGGCATAGTGAAATCTTCATTAAAATCTAAAAATCACAAATCTAAAACTGAAAAGGAAAAACCTAAATTTTTTTTGTCAGTATATAACTTCTTAATTAGAAATTTAAAATACAAAACATAATCTAAACAGAATTAAAAATTAAAAAAAAGTAAAAGTTATTTATTGGTTCAACCAGTGGTTCAACTGGTATCGGGTTCTGCGTTTTTGTGGGTTTCTAAATAATGGGATTTACCGGATTTTTTCTGGATTGCCGGGTTTACCAGTTCAACCGCGGATCCGAGTCGGATTTCAAAACACTGCTGGCTACATAAAATTTTTTCTTTTTATGACAAAAAACAAAAAAAAGGATCGGTCGTGCAAGTAAAGAAAGATGACATATGATATTAGGATCGCACACTTGGACATCATTTATTTACTAGTTTCGTTGAAAACTTAATAATCTTATATATTAAAAGAGAAGTCACAACCTTGATTCATGTGTGATTTTTTAAAAAATAGACTTAATGGACATATTCCTAGAAAGTCATGTTACATTTAATATCTAATTTTATCATTTAAATTTTGGGCCTACAAAAATTTTTTATTGGGCTATCAATAATTAAATTTAAACAATAGATGATCCATTGGATTTATATATAGTATAAATAAAATATATAATTTAATGTTGTAATACTATACCTCTATAAGCTGAATATTTAAATATTTTTTGAAGTTAACTTTTAAAATTATAAAGATTTTTTTGTTAAATAACAAAAATCATATTATCTAACAATGATTAATCTTTAATACCTTAAGCCAATGAAAACAAAATTTAAACTATATAGTTTATTTTAAAAACTAAACAAAAGTTAAATGTTTAATTATTTACTCGATAATATAAATCTTTGAAACGAAAAATTTTAATTTCTTAAAAACTTTCTAAATTTGTGAAATATTACAATATCTTTGAATATGACAATAAAACAATATTTTACTAATCTTTATATATATAGTTATGATTTTAATAATGAAATAATAATTTGAAAATATATATAGAAGAAGATACAAATACATGTGAAAGTATGAAACAATCTATTCAATGAAAAAAAAATATACAGTAAGCTTATTATGTTTTAGAAATTGATAGACACATATATATTATAATATATACTAATCTTATATATTAAAAGAGAAGTCACAACCTTGATTCATGTGTGATTTTTTAAAAAATGGACTTAATGGACATATTCCTAGAAAGTCATGTTACATTTAATATCTAATTTTATCATTTAAATTTTGGGCCTACAAGAAATTTTTATTGGGCTATCAATAATTAAATTTAAACAATAGATGATCCATTGGATTTATATATAGTATAAATAAAATATATAATTTAATGTTGTAATACTATACCTCTATAAGCTGAATATTTAAATATTTTTCGAAGTTAACTTTTAAAATTATAAAGATTTTTTTGTTAAATAAAAAAAATCATATTATCTAACAATGATTAATCTTTAATACCTTAAACCAATGAAAACAAATTTTAAACTATATAGTTTATTTTAAAAACTAAACAAAAGTTAAATGTTTAATTATTTACTGGATAATATAAATCTTTGAAACGAAAAATTTTAATTTCTTAAAAACTTTCTAAATTTGTGAAATATTACATTATCTTTGAATATGACAATAAAACAATATTTTACTAATCTTTATATATATAGTTATGATTTTAATAATGAAATAATAATCTGAAAAAATATATAGAAGAAGATACAAATACATGTGAAAGTATGAAACAATCTATTCAACGAAAAAAAAATATACAGTAAGCTTATTATGTTTTAAAAATTGATAGACACATATATATTATAATATATACTAATCTTATATATTAAAACATAAGTCACAACTTTGATTCATGTATAATTTTTTTAAAAATTGACCCTCCCTAAAAATCAGTTATCATTCATTTATTACTAATAATATGGATTAATAATATCATTCCTAATATAACATCGACTCCTAAAAACCCGGATTGGTTAACAAACTCACCTTGATTCATGTGTGATATTTTTATTTGAATCATCATTTAAAATTTGTAGTAAATGTATTTCCTTAATGCTAATATATAATCTTTTAACTGCTGAAATCATAATATAATTTGATATCTTTTAATTTAAAATATAAATATTTAATTTTCTTAAAAAATGTGTTGAAAAACGTTATAACAATATCTTAATTATCAAAAATTGTATATAAATATTTTCTCTAATTTTGTAATTAGTAATAAAATTAATGTTATTATACATTAATATATATATTTTATTATATATTAATGTTATTATACAAATAATCAGTTATCTTTTATAAAATGAAAAACATTATATCAAATTTTACTATTTTATAGTTATATCTATCATTTTAAAATAAAAAATTGTATTTAACTAAATATGATAAAATTATTTTAAATTGAAAAATTAATATATTTTATTTTGACAAACATTAAAAATTTATGCTAGAAATATAATATGTTGGTAGAACGGGTTAACATTAGTAAATTAGATAATTCATGTATAAAATTAACTTATCTTAAACTTTTATATATATATATAGTTATTATCTTAAATGAATAAACATAAAAAAATACTGATAAAGAAAATCTAGCACTTTGAATTACGAATCAGGATCATAATAATTGAATAAAAAATAATTTTAAAATATATATAATAAAAATACCAAATATATGTGGTGATTTGAAATAATCAATTAACTTACAGCATGAAAACTATCAAATTGTTATATTAAAGATAGTTATATATAAATATTTAAATATATAAGTAACTTTAAAAATATATTCTAATTATGTAATATATATATATAAACATGAAAATTAATACCCGTACGGTTGTGCGGATCCAAATCTAGTCTAATATATTAAAACAGAAGTCATGACTTCTCTTCATGTGTGATTTTTTTTAGTTTTTTTTTAATTTGGACCATTCTTAGAAAATATCATATTTTACATAAGTTCATTATTATATCTTTTAATATCTTTATTTTTTTATTTGAAATACAAATGAATATATTTAAAATGTTCTAACAAAATCTTTTTAAAATCTTCTTAGAATCTTTTTAAATTTACTTTCGAAAATTAGTTAGTTTTAATTTCAACTATCATAAAATATAATTAGAAATAAAATTGAATATAGTTTTGTTTATAAACGAAAATTTAAATAAAATGAAATTAATTAATTTCAAAAATACATTTACTAATAATTTTTAAAGATTTTTAAAATGAAATATTTTCAAAAATGAAATATATTTATTTCTATTTTAATTTTTTCAATTTTGTTTTTTAATAAAATAAAAATCATGATTTTTTGATGAGTGATATTTTTATTTGGACCATCATTTAAATTTTCTATTAAATGTATATCACTAATGCTAATATATATAATATTTTTAACTACTTTAATCATAATATATTTTATATCTTTTAATGTTTAAAAAAATTAAAATTCTAACAAATCTGTTGAAAAAAATTATAATAAGATCTTAATTGTCATAAATGGAATATAAATATTTTCAACTAATTTTGTAATTAGTAATGAAATGTTACTAAAAGAATAAAATTATATCCTATTTATGCTAAAAATATAAGAGAATTTATATTTCCTACACACCAAATATCCCCTATTTGCACTCCATACCCTATATCCTTCCATATTTCTTCCCCCTATCATTACCATTTTCCCCCATTTGTATGGTATCTCACCCTTTTAAGTATATTGAACTAATTTGCTCAAAATATAATATGTTGGTAGAAGAGGTTAATATTAGTAAACTATATAATACATGTATAAAAATTTCTCTTATCTTAAATATTTTAATATACAGTAATTTATTATATAAAATTAAGAAACATTAAAAATTACTAAAAAAATCTAGCGATTTAAATTATGGATCATGATTATAGTAAATTAAATACAAAATTGTTTTCATATATGTTGTTTCATGCATTAAAAAATTAATTTATTAATCAAACGCAAATTCAATAGGACAAATATATAATAAGCAACATATATATGTGATGATTTTAAATTACAGCATGAAAACTATAAAATTATTATATTTGGCATAATTATACAAACATCTAAATATGTGACTAACATTAAAAATATATAATAATTATGTAAAATAAATATCTATATATATATAAATGTGAAAATATATACCCGCACAGTTGTGCGGGTAGAAATTTAGTGTTCTCTTAATATATTACCAGAGATCTCCTCAAAGATAATATCACTCCAATCCCACCCACCTCTCTGTCCCCCGTTTTATTTAGTAATATATAATTGCAGAACATTTTACTTTCCAGCAAAGTATTAATTCTACAAGGAAATGTTTACAAAAACACCTTAATTTGTTTTCTAGTGGCATAGATTTTCTTGAAACAAATCTTACATAGGGTTCATGATTTGGTTGACTATTTGTTTAGGCAGCTTTCATTCCGTACGACGCTAGTAAAAACTGATACTACATAAGACACTTAATTATGTTTATATGCTCATTGTAACATTGTCTATCTGTAATGATTTTGGAGATTGACGATTTGTAATGTGAATTTTTGTTTAAAAGTAAGTTTTTATTGAATTTATAATATTTTCTTTATATAATTTACTACGAATTATCAAACAACCTCAGGCAAATCATCAAGCAACTATGATTCCCTAGAGTCCCACGTACAAAATTTGATATCTGTCGACCCGAAATTTTATTTTCATTTTCTTTCTAAGTTCTAATTAATTTGGCCGACGCCCAAATTATAAGATCATGTGATATTTTCGACGCTGTACCTTGTAGGTAATTTATTTATTTTGAAAAAATTGTAGTTATTACATATGTTCTATCGGTGGTTGAGTTATTTAATGAGTTATTCTTGGGTTTATCCCTTTAGGTTCACTAACCAATAGAATTTCATTATTTTAAATTCGATATCTTTTAGAAAAGAAAACAAGATATTGTCAAGTTATATATATTTTTAAAATAAAAAAAAATAAAAAAATAGTAGTTACAGAAAAAAAGAATTTTTTTAAAAATATTTTCAACATCGTCAGCAAAACAGTAAACCCTAAATCCTAAATACTTAGCTAAATCATAAACCTTTAGTTAAACCCTAAACCCTTAGATAAATCATAAGCTCTAAATCAAAAACACTAAACACTAAAACTCTAAACCTTAAATCATAAACCCTAAATCCTTCAGTGTTTCAGTGTTTAGTGTTTTTGATTTAGAGTTTAGGATTTATCCAAAGGTTTAGGGTTTACCCAAGCGTTTAGATTTTAAGATTTAGGGTTTAAGGATTATTATTTATGGTTTAGTGTTTTGCTGGTTAAAAAATATTTTTTTTGTAATTACTACTATTTTTTTATTTATTTCATTTTACTTTTTAAAAAAATATATAATATAACTTGACAATATTTTATTTCCTTTTCTAAAAGAATTTGAATTTGAAATAATGAGATTCTATTGGTTGGTGAACACAAGTTATATCTACTAATAATAGCAATCCCAATTAATTCCAAAGGTTGTGAGTCCACTTATGTTGAAAGATTGTGTCTTTTGAAAAAGAAGTGTAAAGGGTTGTGTCTTTTCTAAAAGTTCTATGTTGGAAGGTTGTGTCTTTTACAATTAATTTCTAAGGTTGTGAATCCACTTATGTTGAAAGGTTGTGTCTTTTGAAAAAGTAGTGTAAAGGGTTGTGTCTTTTCTAAAAGTTCTATGTAGTAAGGTTGTGTCTTTTCCAATTAATTCCTAAGGTTGTGAACTTCAATTATGTTGAAAGGTTGTGTCTTTTGAAAAATATGTGTAGAGAGTTGTGTCTTTTCTAAAAGTTATATGTTGTAAGGTTGTGTCCTTCTAAAAATAGTCTAAAAGTTGTGACTATTCACTAGTATCTTTTAAAAAATGAGAAGTTGTGAGTGTTAGAAGAATGCAACTATTCATATTGAAGGGTTGTGACTATTCAAATAGGCTTTAAAAAATCTATAAATAGTCTCTCCCATACATTTTTTAAATCAAATTTTCACTAATCTACTAATAATAAAATGGTGAAAAAAATAATGTCAAAGTTGCAATTTTTCATCTAAACAAGGTGTCTTTTCATCTCAAAGTGGGATTGCTTTAAAAAATATAGGTTTTATTTAAGTAATGTGTTAGTTTATATAATAAGTGTTGGTATTTTATGAGAACTCTCCCAAAAATTTAAAAAAAAATATTATAAATGAGACATGTCATATTAACGTAAATCAACATATATTTATTACAATATTCAATTTTCTGAATATTCATTTTCAATAAATAAAGCAGGTAGATAAATATACAAAATAACAATTACCAACATACAAATTATAATTGTTTAAAATTATAAACTAATAATTTTAATATTATGTCTTAAATAGGAAAAAGTTATATATCATGCAAAAAAAAAATTGCATTTTGTTCAAAAAGTGGTTGAAGATAACTATCATGTGAAAAATGTATGAAAAAAATTAAAAAGGATGAAGACACAATTGTATGTAATATGTGTTTTGATAAAAAATTAAAGAGAATATTAAGGTTTATAAAATATATATATATATATATATATATATATATATATATATTTGAATACTTTGTAAATCATATTTTAATCATCAAAATTAAATTTAATTATTTATATGGTTTAATTTTTTTATCAGGCATATAAAATTATATATTATAGATTATAATATATTTTTTATAAAATGAGTTCCCGTGCGATATCGCACGGGCTTTTTGCCTAGTTATGTTTAAAATAAAAATAAAAAAATAATAGTTACAGAAAAAAGAATTTTTTTAAAAAAATTTTAACGTCGTCAGTAAAATTTTACTAAATCCTAATCCATAAACCCTAAATCCTAAACTCTAAGCCTTTGGTAAATTCTAAACCTTTGGTTAAACCCTAAACCCTTGGTTAAACTCTAAACTCTTGAATAAATCATAAACTCTAAATCAAAAACACTAAACACTAAACTCTAAATCATAAACTCTAAACCCTTCAGTGTTTTAGTGTTTAGTGTTTTTGATTTAGAGTTTAGGATTTATCCAAAAGTTTAGGGTTTACCCAAGGGTTTAGGTTTTAGGATTTAAGGTGTAAAGACTAGGATTTAGGGTTTAGTGTTTTGCTGGTTAAAAATATTTTTTTTGTAATTACTACTATTTTTAATTATTTCATTTTATCTTTTTATTTTAAAAATATAATATAACTTGATAATATTTTGTTTCCTTTTATAAAAAATATCGAATATAAAATAACACAATCCTATTGGTTACTCTAGGGGGTGAACCCAAGAATAAGTATTATTTAATCGATATTGTTTTGAGTTTTTTTAAAAACGTGTTGTTTTGAAGTCAGATTTTATGTTTGTATTAAATGTCTTAGGATTTGGCTGGTGACCATTCATGAAACAAGAGAAACGAATAGAAAAGAAATATACGGAAATAAAACAGTTGGAATGAAAATGAATGGTTATTCTTTCTTAAATTTAACAAGGAATAATTTTGTTCTTTAATTCTCTAAAAAAAGAAATGAGAATGAATTATTATTCCTTGTGAATGGTAAATTTTTTTAGAAACGTTAGAGAATGCATTATTCCTCGTCGTTCTTTAGTCACCATTCGTACCCTAGTTTTTATCAAAATATTTTAAACTTGTACATTGTATATTAAACTTGTACATTGTATATTAATATTAAATGTTCTAACGACACGAATGAAATTTCTTATATACTGTTTGAGTTTGGCGAAAAGTGATATGTTAGCCCCAATCAAATCATCGACGTGTTAGATTCCATGCAGACACAAAATAAGTTATTTATTTTGTCAACTAGAATCTTGGTGGTTTTTTTTTTTTTTTTTTTTTTTTTTTTTTTTTGCTAACCGAGTATCCTGGCCCCACCGAGGTGGTCCAGACTAGAGACCGAAGTGAGCAAGGACGCTGCCAGGGCGTCACCATGTGGCTCACCGTGTAACGGTCTTCGGTCTCGGATGCTGCAGCCCATATGTAAATTTCCGCAGTGGCCAAGGCTCGAACCCAGGGGCGGGCACTCCAGCTGGAGCTCCTATACCACTAGACCAAAGCAACTTGGTTAGAATCTTGGTGGTTGGCTCTTACGTTATCAGTTTTTTTTTGTAAGTGATCTTTAGTTTGTTAATTTATTTCTAACTGAACAGCTCAATTTATTATCACTATTAAGTTAATGTGAACGTTTAATCTTGAACGCTCAATCCCAAGGATAGATTGATTCGTCAAATATAAGATAATATGTGTTTTCGGATGAATTGATTTTTCGCTGCCTAAATGAAAAGTATCAACGAATTCTGTTTTGTGTTTGTGGGTTGTGTTTTTCTCTTCTTAGTTTGTTCTTACGCAAATAAGCAGTACCGTGCAAAAAATTTTAAGGGCCTAAAGTAAATTTTAAAAATAAACTTATTTACAACTATAATGAAAACAATTTTACATTATATAATATATCGCTTTCACTAAATACACAAATTTAACAATGTAAAAGAATAAGTTTATGCTATATTAGTCTATTATGTAGAAATGGTTTTTAAAAAATAAATTTAAACCATTAGATTATAAATTTATTTTAAATTTTAGAGTCCTTAAAAAATTCATATTAATCGGAACCTAAGGCGAATGTCTTTTTCAATATACTGCAGACACGCCTCTGCAAATAAGTAACACTATATATCGATTAGATGATACAGTTGAACATATATACACATTTTTAGCCAATAATATACATTGTATTCAGTATATATGAAACTGAATGAAGACACAATAACAAGTTTTTTCGAAGATTACATATTTTCGACAACTAGACATTGTAATACAGTCAGTAAAGGCAACACGTAAGGACAGCAACAGAACAAACACACTAAACATGTCTTTATTCATTTATAGTAATTATAACCATATCGATAAACAAAATAGAAATATATAAATAAGCATAAATTTTAGGTGCCACTGTGTTTGCGCCACGTATTGGATTGAGCATATGCATATAGTGGATTCCATGACTAGAAACTACAAAGTGACAAGAGAGATTCTCAGTCTTATTATAAAGCAGATTCTTTTCTTTTATCTCTTCTTCTTCTTCTTATTTGGAATATCTGCAAAATCAATTTATGTGCCAATCATCATAATATCTGGCTTTCATTTATTATCGACACGCGTGTGTATTCTTTTTCTATTTCACCAGTCGAATATTCGAATGTAGTGGGGACAAAAATTATTGACTATTATCTTGTTTTTATTTTGAAAAAAGTTAAATGACAATATGTTTAGCTACTAAACCTGGACATAATTCTGATTCTGTATGTTTCTACATTTAGCTAACACTATGCTGGCTACTAAACGTGGATAAACTAGCTAGTGTGATCGTTGTTTTAAGCATAAATGTTACATTTTGAAAGCACATAAATGTTACGTTTAGCAATTAAATCCATCAAATGTAGGTGATCCTGTTGGAGAGTTCACTCTAAATATATTTTGTTAGAGTTCGAATATTTCATTATAACTCCAGTAATTTTTGATGTCTGTCATGTAGACGTTTCCAATAGCAAGAAAACATAACATGGCTTTCTATGGATCATGGAATGTTAGATTTCGACCCAAAATAAAATTAACAAAAGTTTGAAGTACTAGTTTCTATAGATATAATTATTAAAACCAATCCACTGTTGAAATAAAACAAAAAATATGCATGTAAGAAAAATTATAAAATCATAAGTTGACCACTTAAAACGAATTTTAAGTACTAGAGATAGAAGAATCACATGATAGATATTTACATATCTATTGATGACAATGCCAAATAGTAAGAATAGTGCTAGAGCATTTAAGAGAAACACTCTGACTTAGTAGAATATATATACATACAAAAATCCGTTTTTATCTCCCAAGTTGTGCCAAGTCCCAAGATTCTTTAGTTCATCTATAAAAAGCTTTCATATGGCTCATTCCAAAGAAACCAGCATCAACCACAACACACACTACACCATTGAGAAAAGTTGTAGCAACAAAAGGAAAAAGAGGCGGTCAATAATGTCAAGAGAAATAGAACCACTAATAGTGGGAAGAGTGATAGGAGATGTCATAGAAATGTTCAATCCAAGTGTGACTATGAGAGTCACTTACAATTCCAACACAGTCGTCTCCAATGGTCATGAGCTAGCACCTTCTCTTCTCCTCTCAAGGCCTCGCGTTGAAATTGGCGGCCATGATCTCCGTTCATTCTTCACCTTAGTAAATAACTTAAAACTTTTATATCTTTCATTGTAATAATTACTTACTTAATTTTGGCCATCTCTTCTAACGTTAATTTTTATTTTTATTTACTCGAAAGATCATGATGGACCCTGATGCCCCGAGTCCTAGTAATCCCTACATGCGTGAATATCTGCATTGGTACGTAATATAGCACATCTCTTCACATATATATACAACAACAATGTTTAATATACTTTTTACATATTAAAAACAATGTATAATGTGTATATATGTTAATCAAATTCAGGATGGTGACAGATATCCCCGGGACAACCGATGCTTCTTTTGGTAAGAACTATTATTAATCGCATCATAAACTATACGTCAATAGTTCAATAATAAGAAGTTGAATGACACATTTTTCATGAATGGTGACGGCCTGAATTGCAGGGAGAGAGATGGTGAGATACGAAACGCCTAAACCTGTGATTGGAATACACAGATACGCGTTTGTGCTGTTCAGACAGAGAGGGAGGCAAACGGTGAAGGCGGCACCGGCAACAAGGGAATGTTTCAACACAAGAGACTTCTCTGCTTTCTTTGGTCTTTCTCTACCTGTTGCTGCTGTTTACTTCAACGCCCAACGTGAAACTGCTCCTCGACGACGTCCTTCTTACTAATCAACTATAATAACACTCTACTCTATATGTAGAAATAAAGTTCACACTATACCTTATTGTGCCAAAATAAAGTTCCCTAACTAAGCACAGGGTATGTGTTGTTTTGTATGCTCAATCCAAAAGAAATAAAGAATGTCATTTGATTTTATTAGTACCTGAAAATATAATAGTAGTTTCAAAAGGCTCTCGGGTTTTAGTTTTGCCTAAATGAGAACAAACTGTGTAGTATCATGATTGGTTCTCATCCTCTACACTTTTGACACAAAAAGCTTTTATTGTTTCTTTCCTTTGCCCCCTCTAACAAAAATAGCATCACAAAATATAATGCACGCAGTGTTAAATCACCTCTTCTTGCTGCTGTTCTTCTTCCTTCCTTTCACTTGACTCTCCAAAGCCTTGAGCCTCTTACTAACAGGACTCAACGATGAGATCCTCGGGTTTACTGGCAAAGGTGGTTGAGTCTGGTTCTCGGTATGGTCCTGTGTCATGGCCTTCATTTTCTTGAGAGCTGCGAAAAGGTCAAAGGAAGGCTGTTGACCTGGAGGAGGTGGAGGCAGTTCAGGTATCTTTAACATCTTCTTCACTTGCGGACGCTTAATCACTGTCATTCATCACCACATTAATTGTTATTGTATGCCGCAATTATAAATCTTAATTACACACACACACACGCACTATAACGCACTCACTTACCAAGTCCATACGTGAGAGAGAACAGATTGGATGTGATCCAATAACAAAATATGGCCTGCAAAATTCAACTACGTTAGAAAATCCATTTGCACTGGAGTCTTTGGAGGTTTTTACGATGAATAATAATAATAATAGCAACCTGTGGGAAACTCATTGTCATTGGGACTGTGAGGAGAGCGAAACCTCGAAAAACGTTTTTGATAGTGCCTGCCATTGGGTTTCCTTCCATGCCTTCTTGTGCATTTAACTATGAGGTGACGTATTCAAGCTTAAGTTAGCTAGTGTCTGACAATGGTTAAAGATGTTAAAACTGAATTAAAGTTAGCATGAAACTGTACCTCAACGGTTATCAAGAATGTCAATGCTGTTATAACCGGTAAGATGTATAAGCTGTCAGGTGTGGTTAGATCGGTAAACCATAATGCACCTCCGGTTTGGAACGAAGGTACCTTCTCTGCCATGTTTCGAATCTGGGGGAAAGAAAAGCAGATGACTGAGACGAGAAGACTATATCAAACAAGATAGCCAAAAGGCATGTTAGTGATTGAAAGGTCTTACAGCAAGGAAAAAGCAGATGAAGAGAGGTCCCTGAATAAGCATCCCTTTCATTGGGGTGAATGGAGTGACTCCATATCTGTAAATTACAAGCAGACAGTGTATTGTTATGTGGACATTTCTACAAGACTATGGGTTTGTTATTCTGTCACAAACATATCTCAGTTACTTATTATATTTAAAAAGCAGCTTACTCTTTAAACAAATTCTTCATCTTCTTTTGACCTTCTGCCATTGTAACCTGGTCCATTCCCTGAATACATATAGGGAGAAACGAAATGGGGGAAATCAAAAGAAACGTTAAGATAAGGAAATTCTGAGCTAAAGCTATTAGCAGAGTAGCAAAAGTGAGGAGGTAGCACATGATGCTATGGCTCTGATAACAAACTTAACGCACCTTGTTTTGCATTTCCTCCCGAATGGCTTCCAATCGCGGCTTCATCAGCTGCATGATCATAGAACAGACTACTGATGAATACAGCATACAACAGAACCCGAAAAAAAAAGCATAAAAAAAAATGACAGAAAAACAAAATTAATGTGCAGACATATGCTTTCCTTTTGTATTTAAAATTTTGTTTCATAACCCGAGTGGTGAACACACACAAAAATCAAGAAGAAATGGAACGCTTGAAAAGTAGTAGGAATTTTCTCATGAAGCTCACAAAGTATCTAGTGCAGGACATATGACCTCTATTATGTGGAATATATATACAAAGAGATTATTTGCTTGAAACATTAGTAGATATTATTAACCTAGTGTGAAAGGTATTTTACACTATCTCATACCTAGCAACTCCTGCACGGTTCGGTTCTAAGAGAAGAGAGGGTCTAACAATAGCTATAAAAAAATAGCTGATACATATTCAGAGTTGAGACTTAAGACTTGCTTACACTAATTCTCTAACTCATGATTCTTCTGTCTCCTACTCTAGCCAATTACATGTAAAACCGCACGCACACAGGATCAATTGCCATTTGAAAACACAAAGGAAAATATCTCGCATGGATGGAACAAGAGGAAGGGGGAATAGCTGCACCATCATAAATGGTCTCCAAGTTGGAAAAAAGTAAAAGGGAGACGACATACCGATAACTTCATGGTGTCTTTCATTTGTTTGATCAAGAGAGGAACTGTTGAAGACCGGATCAAAACTGTTGCTAAAACAATGGATGCCCACCTGTCCACAGCCAGAAAAAGGACACAACGAAACAACGAAACCTTAATTAAAATGCAAGTTAAAGATTTTAACTCAAATAAAAGTTTCTTACCACTCCAAGCCAGTGTAACAGTGCACCATATCAATGCAATGCTGAAGCGCCGCAATAGGCAAGAAAGAGTCATTAGCTGCAAGCGCAACTTCACCGACCGCAGCAGCAGCAGCCTGAGCTGGCACATCTTGCAAAGAAGTCGAGTCGGTTATGACTTCAGCGATGTCGTTAATCACACCAATCTTTTCCGAACCGACTCCATGCGCGCTTGACATATAGCGGTAGAAAGCAAAAGCAGAGGCAGAAGAAGGAGCCAGAGGCACACGTAAGCCTCCTCCAGGAAAATGGGAGAGATCTGAGCTGACAGCGGTTTTTTGATGAAGGAAGCTATGGTAACTTCTTTGGGAAGTGAATGAACCCTCTTCATGGTCATGGTCATGATCATTGTCACGAGGGATGATGTGGAAAGCAAGTTGATTACGTCGGCTGATGAGGGTGGACCTTATAGATAAGGCTCGCCTGAAAGCCATTGCAGAATCTAAAACAAGAAGATCCTATAGTTAGTTGTTAGGAGAAAAGTAAGTTAATTAGCCGAAGATGTAAATTTTCTTAGTATAGCTTTTAGAGATGGATCCTTAGTAAGAAAAAAATGTAATTTTGGTCACAGAAAAAAATGGTATGTGATTGTCAGATCCAAAGAGTAAATAAAGCGTTTTGACATCTTTTTTTGTGAACTGGAAAACAAAATCATATTGGAAAGCAGAGAGATTGAATTGAATAATGAGCAAGTCTAAAATTGGAGAACCTTACGAATCAAACCAAATTGAGCAGAGTAAGGATACTTGAACAAACAGAGATTCTGCAGAAATTGAACCTGACAATGGAAGAGGAAGAGGAAGAGGAAGAGGAAGACGGTGTCGGCGATACAAAAGACGGCCGAGCAAAAATGACGATGATGAATTTGGGTTGCTCAATCTTGTTTTAAGGGTTTTAGTTGAACCGGTTGGTTTTGGTTTAAACCCGAACCGAATCCAATCGGTTTTTACTTTGGGTTTGGTTTTCATTTCTGATCTTTTTTTTTTTGGTTCAGGACTCAGAAGGTCGGTTTAGATTTAGTACTAAAAAGTAAAAATACTAGAATGTGGTGAAGAGAGAAGAGGGTAGCGAAAAGAACAATCACAACTATACGCCACCGTGAGATCTCCACCGGAGAAAATTCCGGCGAGCGGTATATATTAATACCCGTCTCGATCCAACGGTAGAGAAACTCCAGTGAGGTTCCGATGAACTATGGTCAACCATCATTAACTTGGGTCGTTCTTTTGACTCGATGCATCTCATCTTCCACCACCAATTATTCAATCACGTTTTCGTCTTCGCCAAGAATAAATGCAAAACATGCATGCTCACCCCTGTTTCTTTTCTTTTTTTTTTTTAACGAGAGCAGAAAAACTTCATATAAATCTCATGGCTGATCTGATCACACAACCTCTGTTGCAAACCAAACTCCAACCATGCACACAAACGAAACTAAAGCCTTTCCACTTTTTTTTCGTTTTGTCTTTTCTATAAACACAACCTAGCTCAGTCAAATAAATATCTCTCAGCAAGAAACATGAGATTATTCTCTCCCGTGTTGGTGTCTCTCTTCTTATTACTTTCAGCTCTATGTTCAGCCACCGTGGAAAACGCGGCGGACTGTGTGGCCGTTGGAACGCTGATATCCTCATGCACTGAGTTTGTGAATTACGGCTACCCGGATCCTATACCCGGTTCAAGCTGCTGCGACGCCATGACACTCCTCGGAACTTACTCTGATTCTTCTGTCAAGAGAATGTGGCTCTGTAACTGCTTCATTGATCTCATCAATGTCTATAACTCAAACGCCACAGCCATCTCTACCTTGTCTGGCTTCTGCGGCATCGTTTTGGGCTTCACCATCGACCCTAACACCGACTGCAACTTGTAAGTTACTACTACTTCATCATTAAGCCTTCTCTCTATGTAACTTACATGTAATTTACTTTCCCTTTTTAGCATTCAGTGAAGGCAAGGGACAAGACTTTTGGAGGTTCGGTGTTGTGGATCAAACTGAACAGATTGTTTATGATGTATTAAACTCATACTTCTTGTCTTGTTAAAAAACAGTTAACGAACATTACATCGGTTAGTTTAGAGTTCGGTTTTGATTGAACATTTAATCAAGTAACATAAAAGAACAGAGTTGTGTTCCTTCTTATGCAAGCAATCGAAACTTGTTAAAAAAAAAAAAACAGTGAAATTTACACATCAAATACCATAAATATCTAAACAAGAAACGAAGAACGCATCCTTGTCTTCTCGCTCTGGTTCCGATTCAACCGCTCAGAAGCTCCTCCTCCTCCTTCTCCTCCGTAGTAACCAGGGCTTCCAGCGTCCAGACTCTCCTCTGCAACCGCCGTGTAGTAATAATACTGTCCCTGAACTGACTTCTTGTATCCACTGGTCTCGTTAGAGACCTCAAGTCTCTGTTTCGGCGCGCTTTGTGACCGGACTTTAGCTTTGTAAGACTCCGTGTTAGCCATGTAGTTCGGGTGATAACCCGAGTAGTAATAGTTATTACATCCCCATGAGTACTCGCTTCTTGTCGTCGTGGGCGTAAATGGAGTTCTTCTCCTTGAGCCACTAGACCCAACTTGAGGACTATTCTCTGTACTTCTCGGAGCCAGTAGAGACTGCTGTCTTTTCCTCGGAGACTCGTTGTTTCTCTCTGAACGCAGAGGCTTGGGATGATGCAGACGTGGCTTCCAAGTGTCGACTTCTAGGATCTTGTCTTCGTCTTCCTCGGTTTGCCAATCTACACGTTTGGAGTGGCCGCGGTGGTCCATAGGGATGACTTCAGCGTTTGAAAGGGAGCGAGTGTGGAGGGAACGCGGAGAAGGAGTGGAAGAAGGGAAGAGTAGAGCGGTTGAGGAGTGAAATGAAGCAGAGGAGTGAGATGAACGAGAGGCTCGTGTACGAGCTTGAGCTTGGAGACGAACAAGAGTTTGCATCCTTCGAAACATATCTGCTGTTTGCTTTCTCACTATGTGTCCTCTCACTAAAGCTTGAAGCTTCACTAATGCCTTTAGTGCTCTTAGTGCCCTCCTCGCCTAAACATTTTTCACATTAACCAAAGTAAAAATATCAGTTCCGACAGTAACTTCAACTGATTGTGTGTTTTTGTATTTCATGTATATGTCTTTTTGAATAAACCACAACCTTATATATCATCTTAAGCAAATGAATGTGTTAAGTGTAGTCAATTCTAAACGCAAAAACTTGCGGTTACTGTTTGCAATTTTCACAATACTGTAGTTTATTACTATATATATATATATATATATAACCTGTGGATATTTTTTTCATTTTTTAATAAAGTGCTTTTGAACATATAAACCGACATACAAAGCCTCTAACTTCTGTTAAAATGATAATTGACACCATACTAATTGGCTCCACTAATAATCAAAAATTGAGTTTGCTTGAAAGTGAAATAAAAAACAATATGAAGCGAGTTTAATCATTTGTTGAAGACATAATCATGGTTTTGATAACTAATTATAATAGAAACCAAATGAGAAAAATATGTACTAAAAGGATTAGTGGAAGAGAAAAAGACTAGAATAGCACTAAACCAAGTTTTTGTTCCCAAAGTAGCACTCAAGGCTCAAAGTCACAAAAATAGGTTTCATTAAAGAGGTAAATATACATTTATACCCCTTGGGTTAATTAATCTAAACCTTAGGGTTTAGAGTTAAGGGGTGGGGTTTTGGAATTAGGGTTTAAAATTTTATAAAAAATAAATACTAAAATAAAAAATAAAAATTTTAAAAACAGTTTCAAAAAGTATTTTTAAATTATAAAAAAAAAATTGAAAAAAAAAATAAAAAAAAATTTCAAAAAAAAATTTCAAAAGAAAAATTATAAAAATTTCGAATCTGAAAACATATAATCTGAAACTATAAAAAAAAATTCTTTTTTTTTTTATTTTATTTATTTTATTTATTTATTTAATTTTAAACCAAAGGTATTAGAGATATTTTATCCTTTAATGAATGTCATTTTTGTGACTTTCTCCTTCTAGTGCTATTTTTGAGACATAAACTTCAAAAGGTGCTATTATTGACAATTGCCCTTACTGGAATTATTTTATTTTGCTTTTAGTTTCCCAACCACTTCCACTTGTACCAAAAACTAGATTTAGTAATTACAGAGCCCACCATTTTGCAAAAGCATGTCTCAAGGTCAAGTGTACACACACACACGAGTTCTTATTTTCACATTGGTCGAGGTTCGAGAACATATTAGATATTGGAAAACTCGAATTAGAGCATCTCCAAATTCCGTGTTCTGAACCTTTTTATTTGATAAAAAATAAGTAAAAAGGGAAGATAAAGTATGCAACTTTGAAAAAAAAAACTTTGAAAAAGAAAAATCAGTTAAAGAATTCAAGTTTAAAGTTCCTGAAAAAATAATTAAAGTTGCTCCTAAAGCAAACAAACCCATGTGTGATAGTAGTAACGCTAATCCAGGTGTTAATTTCCATATAAATTTATAATCTAAAAAGAACCAGAATCAGTGTGATTCATCACACCAACAACACTAATGCAAGATGTATTTTTGTTAACATTTTACCAAAAAAAAAAAAAAAAAAAAAAAAGATGTATTTTTGAAAATTCTGAAAAAGCTGGTAGATCCTTCATAATAAGGAGTGATGAACATGTAACATGTGTTTGGGAAGAAACTGACCATATAAATTAGGGCCCCTATAAATTATAACTATCCACGACCACGAATAATATTGTCGGCAAGTGTAAAGTTTCCAAGAATCTTCTTCGTTTCAAAATTTGTTTGTCCTCTTCTACTATAGTCTCTTTCGTTGGGACCATCCCCAAGAAAGAAAAAGAAAACATAAATCTATTTTGAATTTAAGTTAAAAAAAAATTCAAACTTTCTACGGTGAGAAATTTAACTAACCAGATAACCACGGAAGGCAGATTGAATCTTCACCGCCGCGAGATACTCCAGAGCCCACCGGCGGTTACTACCTCCACCATTTCTCCCACCGGTTCCGCTCGTGAGTCTCACCACCTCAGCTGCAGCATGAGCAGCAGCTAGAGCAGCTTCCGCCACCGCAGCGGTCGCAGCAGCTACGGCTATCGCATGTTTGTCACCGCTTTCCTCCTCATTCACCGACGGAGCTTCAGTCGGATACGAACGTCTCTTGCTGGAACTTGAAGAAGCCGGTTTGGAAGATCTGGTGGTGAAGCTCCACCTCCGTCTGTTAGTCGACGAATCCTGCTTCTTACTCCCGAAAAGTCTCCCGAAAAAGCCCATCTTTCATCGCCGGAGGTTTTACTTAGTGAGAGTTTTGTCGGAGATTTTCTCCGGTTAAACTACACTTCATGTAGTTACTGAGAAGATAACATTTAGGTATGGAGAAACTGAGTTTAATAACATAACGGCCGGTCTTATTATATACCGGATTGCGGAGAATCTTCCACGCGCCTGATTGTACGCTTTTGTTACACGCGTTTTCTAAAAGGCTTATTTTTTCGCTTGACTTTAGTTAAGTAAAGAGGATGAGTTGTTAAAGTCAATAATGGGCCTGACTAAACCGTACCATATCTTTGGTCTGTGACTTTTTGATTCGGTTCGGACCATTAAATACTTAAGTCGTCATATTTATACTAACGTTTATTTTCGAATTTGCAAATATGAAGATATTTGAATTAATAATAGAGAATAATTGGGAGGACGTGTCATTCTTTTTAAGCCCATCATTCACTGCAGTCTGCCAGCTTTAGTACTCTGTCTTTCTCTTTTCCTCCAATGGCTGCAAAGCTTGAAGTTGTATATTTTAAACTTATAAACAAAATAAATGTGAATGATCGATTGTAACATACGTTGTTAATAACTTGTGACTGGGGTGGCATATTCAAACTCTTGGACTTCAATTATCTCACCTTAACTAAAAAAGGAGAGATTAATCAACAAACAAGCTTAGCTTTGTGTTTTATTCGTCTATTTCATTTGTTAAGTCATCATCCTTGGTCACTAGGATGCAGTTTAGAAGCAAGTCTATAAAAAAGGAAAATAGCAGGGAGTATTCCAAGTTAATTCAGTACTAGCTCTGATAACGATCGTCTATAAAGGTGTAATAAATACAATCTTTGAGGTCGTATTCAGCAATCAGCACTAGGTCAGGTGCAGTTTATAGACTTTCTAGCATTTAAAACACACACATAATTATCTCCATGCTACTATTACACTAGGCAATGCTTTAAAAACAGTATATTGTGCTGAATCTAGGGATTTAGTTGTAGCTTGCCTTGAATATCTTTCTTTTCTTCTTTTCTTCTCAATTGTTGTGTCTAGATGTTTGCATCTCCCAGCTAGGCCCAAAAAAATAAAATTTTTTCTAACAAGCAAAACGGTACAGTATTGATTGATAGGGATGAGCTCTTCAAGAGCAGCCTTATTTTCCAGAATTAGACTACACTATTCCGAAAAATCTCTTCACAAAATCAGAAGCTTAACCTAAAGCACAACCACAGCAAAATGGATAAGTTAACATTGATGAACGTCTTTATGAGATTCCAATACCAAAGACAGCTCTAGTCTTTAATAGTCAGTCTGTACAAAAAGACAAACATAAGGTACGAGTAACTATCAAATTACCTCATGCCTTCCAAGGAAACCCCATGCTTTCATCCACCTCAGTGCTAAAAAAACCGTTGTTCATATCAGGTGCAAGTCCTCGAGAAGCATTTGCAAGTTGTTCCATCTCCGGAATCTGCAATTTCCCTGTCCTCATTTGATATGGATAACTCTTCAAAGCCTCTGTAAAAAACGGCAGCAAGCTTTTTATAAGCACAAATAAAAAGAAACACAGATGCATTTTGATGAAGTGCAGGGATACTTCGATATATGAAATTTACCAATTGGACCAACTTTTTGGTCACGGCAGAAGTCAAACATATCTTTCATGCTGCTGACAACTTCAGAGATCTGTTTAAAGAAAACATGTCAAGAGAAGCCACGAGGATGATGCATACCATCAAGAAAGTAAACAGACAAGATACCTGCAAACACCTGTTTGTACAGGATTCGGTTGATTAGAATGATGAACTTAGGAAATGGGGTGACTAAAGACGTTTTTATTAGAATCAACACAATGGGTTACAAGACTGATCAAAGGTAAGGAGACAAGATCAAAGGTTTAAACGACAAGATCAAAGAGATGATTAGGAAACCCTAAATCTAGCCGCTTAGTGTGTGATGTGTCCAAAAAGTCCTCCTTTCGTTGCCTCCTCCTTCTCTCTTATAGTGCCCTTGTGCGTGATGCCCTAATCGCGCCTGTCCTTTGGGCCTTGTCGCCCAAAGGCCGAGTATGTGGGCCTTGGTACTGTTTCGTCCAAGTCGAGTATAGCTGATCGGCTTAGCTGACCGGCTTAAAGTACTCTAGGGTCGAGCCGACGGCTTTAGCCGCTAAGCCGACTAAGCTCGATCGACCTTGTCGGGCTAGGGCCTGTTATTTGATGGGCCTTGTGGAGGGATGTAATCCATCTCCTACAATAAGTCCCCCCCCAGTTCACTTGTGAGCGGCTTGTCGGTCTCAGTGAATTTGTGGGTCAGGTTCGTTCATATAACAGGATCTAATGCCGGCGACAGCTCGTTTTACCGGTGTATGGTTTTAGTCGCGTGCCGTGTCTAGTCGCTCCGCGTTACGTCTTCTCACGATGCGTTGTGTTTTACTCGGGAGGTAAACTTCTCGAATTAGGAGCCCAGGTGGTCTTTGGATGGTTAACTCTGTTGAGTTGGTTCGGGCTAGAACCGGAGATTAATTTCGGTCCGGTTTCTTGATTGAAAACCGGTTTGGGCGAGAAACCGAACCGTCGCGAGTAGGCTTTTGGGCATTTAGGCGGCCTTTGAAGCCCATTTAGGCCTTTGTAGACTTAATGATGATGCTTCGAAGAATGCGCCTCGTTTTTGCTATAAATAGGCGTCTCTCCTTTGCTTTCGTCATTCTTCTCTGCAGACTCAGGTATTCCACTTTCTCTCCCTTCTCTCTACTTTTACTTTCTCTCTCTAGATAAGCCTTCTGTAGCATAGGGTTTTCTGCTAGCGATCTAGCTAGTTTAGTCGTCCCCCCGAGTAGAAAGGATATGGCTTCAGGGAATCGGTTATCGCGCGAGGAGAAAGGGAAAGATATAGCTACCTCTCCGAGCCCGGCTAGGGATGCGGACGGGGGTCCGTTGGAGGATTTCGACATAATCCATCGTGATGCTTTGCGGGATACGGAGAACATGAGCCTTTCCCAGCGTCTTCTGGTCGCTGACGCCCATAGGCAGTTTCGCGAAGAAAACGAAGGAAACATTGAGGACGAGGATAGAGAGGCGAGTGGTTCTGAAGCGCCTAGTTCTGAAGCGCCTAGCCTTGTTGTGAGACCCAGGAGACGGGCTCATCGGAGGGGTCGTATCGACCAGTCAGACCGCCTTCCCGCTCCGAGAAGCGTTCCGTTCGACGAAGTAGACTGCCGTCCTGTGATATATCACCCTGGTGGAATTTTCGAAGAACTACCTTCGCTGCCTCCCGAAGCGTTACGCGACCCGCGAGTTCAATCGTGGGGAAACGTTTTCAGTTCCTGTTCTTCCAACGAGACCGTGAAGAGATTGCTAAGGGAGAATGGTGGCGCAGGAGTCACCTTCCTCATTCCGTCAACCGAACAGCGGCCGTGGTCGCCACCGGTTGGTTACCAGTGCGTGTACGAATCTTACTTCAAGGATCAGACGAAGCTCTGGTTCCCAATCCCCAGACTGATCACGTCTTACGCGTTTCGTCGGGATATCGCGATTTCTCAGCTGCTGAACGGGTCGCTGCGCATAGCTGTCATGTTGATGGTTATGGCAGCGGAGATGGATGTTTCGATGAGCGTGAGGGTGTTCGAGGAGCTGACTTTCACGAAGGCGGAGCCTAACGGGATCTTTTCAATAAAGATGCGAGCGAGTTACAACGTCTTGACCGGTCATCCCAACAAGACGCAGGATTGGCAACGCGCATACTTCTTTATTAAGTCCGACGAGCATGCCTTCGAGGAGCCGCCGGGGGACGATTATCGCGTTTTATGGAATCAGCAACTTGGTAGAGATTTGTCTGTTTACTCGTATTCTGGTCGATGGTTCTGATGTTCCCTTTTTCTTTTGCAGTTCGTCATCCCAATACAATTGCCTATCCTGAGAAATTCTTTGAAACTGCTCAACTGATCGCGACGCATAGTCATCTCAGGTGGCCGGATCTTAGTCGGGAGTGGATACGTCGGCAGCAAGCTAGGATCGCTAGAGGTAAAATTGCTGTTCACCTTAGAGAGATGTTCTTGAACCTTTTTCGTAGTCTTCGTGTCTGATTTCTCTTTCTTATACAGTTGATTGGGAATCGAGACTTCCTTGTGTACTCGGTCCCCGCAAGTCACGTCTCTCCCTGTTTACTCGGAAACAACAAAAACTCCTTAACCAAGCTAGAAAGATGGAGGGAGTTCCCGACTTGAGTGCCCTGTTGAAAGGGAAGCTTCAAATGCTCTCAACAAAGTCGTCTTCTGCCGGTGCCTCAGAAGTCAGGCCTGTCCCCGTAGATGGAGATGTGAACTCTGAGCCACCAGCTCAGAGTTCCCCAAAGAAGAAGGCCAATAAGGCCAAGAAAAGGAGTGTCCCTTCGGAGGAGGCACCATCTTCTGCTGATGTCTCTGAAGTCGCGGCTAAGAAGAAGAAGAAAAAGGAGAGCAAGAAAAGGTCTCGTGAGGAGGCTTCTGTTGAGGTTTTGGAGACCTCAGCTGCCGCGGGGAATGATGATGCGGAAAGAAACGATCGAACCAATTCTACTCGGGGATCGCCTGAGGAACGTCCCAAGAAGAAGTTGAAGAAAAAGACAGCGGAGGACGATGGGACTTCTGCTCCCGGGATTCCTTCTGGAAGTGGGGAACCGGCAACCGAAGCCGGAGATGGCTCACGGGATGAATCTCCGTTGAGTAAGGGAGCCCCTTCTTCTTCTGCGAGGGAGACGGGTGCGGGAAGCGGAGGTTCGCTTCCGCGGAAGGCGGGAGGAGGAATTCGCTTTCCGGATCACGTAGAGTTCCTTTACGACGAGGCGACTCCGTTGGTTCTGAATCCACTTCAATGTGCTGAACTGACCCGTCAGATCCGTGGTGGGACCAAAGAGTTGCCGCTGATCGACGACTTATACTTCAAAAAGGAGTACATTGACGCGGCTATGGCGGGCAGACGGGTAAACTCGCTTTTCCCTTATTCCCCTTTTCTTCCTTAAAAATTTCCTAAGTCTTTATTGCTTCATGCAGAGCGACGGGAGCATGAATTATCTTGTTGAGAAGTACGACAGCACCTTGAAGCAGACGATGGTCCAGCTGGGCGCCTCGGAGAAGCTTGCACGGACCAGGTTGGGCGTGATCGAGAGGTTACGTGCTGAAAACAAAAAGGCCTGCGACAAAGCGGCCAAAGAGAAAGAGGTCCTCCGAGTCAAATTCGAGGAGTTGGAAGACAAATTGAAGTCTGACCGTCTTGCGAAGAAGGACGCTCTACGCGAGAAAACTCGCTTAGAGCAGTTGGTCGCTTCCCTCGAGAAGGAGAAGGCTGAGCTCGAGGGAGAGAGGGACGCTGTCGTCGGGACGCTGTCGTCGGGACGCTGGTCAAAGAGAGGCAACGCTTGAGGGACTCTAGGGTTCAGGAGGTCACCCGCGAAAGGATCAAGGTTCAAACGGCTATGGCGGACAAGTCTACTCGCTGCGTAGGTAAGATGAAGGGCTATCTGGATCGCCTTAACGCGCTAGAGAAGGCCAAAAATCTATACGGGCAGGCTTCAGGAACAAAAAAGTGCCTTGAGATGATAAAAGATAGCGGGGTCGAGATTCTGCAGAGTATGATCAACATCTTCTCGCAGCAGGAGAAGATGTATGAGGCTGAAGTCGCCAATCTCTACCTCGAGCCATTCTCTGAGGATGACTTTGCTCTCTCTCCTCTCAACCTCCCTTCTCGATTTGTAAGTGAAGAGCTCATGGGGGTACTCGACCCGTACGGATCGAATGTTGGCTTGATTGGCCAGGAATCGGCTTCCCAGTTGATTACTTCCCACGAGGCGACCGAAGATCCAGTCGACGAGCCGGTGGTAGACATTACTTCCGCTCTGTCGGAGCATATTGTCGTTCCCGAAGGAACTGTCGTCGAGGAACGTCCTGACGGAAACGATCCCGAGGAAGCCGGGGACGCGATTCAAGCAGACACGGGAGATGTAGCCAGCGAAGATCCGGTCCTGGTTTCTTCGTCTGAGGAGCGAGAAGAGGACGAGGTGGGCGAGGAGGAGAACAGGTCGCCACCGGCACTTATCGAAGAGACGGTTCCGATCCCATCAGTTTCAGGCCCTCCTGCTCAAGTTGAAGACCTTGGCGCTCGAGCTGTTGAAGAGGAAACGATTGAACCGCTTGACCCGAGCAGGGACGACCAAGACGTTGTCGTTTGATCTTGTTGTAATATTAGAATGTTTTCATCGGTGGTCTTGATAGACCTTGTTGTTGTATTTTAAGACTCTTTTTGTGTTTCTCATCATTTATTTGCAACTCTTTTAAGCGATTTCGGTTATCTGTTGTGTTTGGAAAACATCAGATTTTTGTCCTTAATCTTTTGCAAATAGACAAGTGATGAACCGGTAATTGGTTTTACTCGGTTGTCATCATGTTTCGATAACAAAGAGTTGAGTATAAGAGTTGAAGGTTCTTCTATCCGTTTCCTCAGTGACAATTAAGTAACCGGGTAGCTAAGCCGTTACATTTTAGTCGAGAAAAGGCAAAGATTCACTCTGTTTAGTCGGTTCAATGCTTAGGCATAGGTGAATCGCGACTATTAAGGTCCTGGAGCCAAGTGTCTGATCAGGACATAGCTGTAAGCAAAGGAGCGTGAGTGTCCGCGTGTCCTCTGCTGGAGGCACGGGAGCCATTCGATGTGAAAGTCATTATTTATTCGATTGAGACCTAGGTAAGGTTTTGACTTTGGTTTTGTTACAGCTGGACCTGTTAAGGCTGCCTACGTACCTCGGTTGAGGATCAAGCCATTCGTAGTTCGTTTTTCCCGAGTAAAAGTGGCTGTGAGTGGCGCATTTACTCGGTCGAGTAGAAGTGACCACGGGGGTGCATCTACTCTGTTTTTTTTGTTACAGCTGGACCTGTTAAGGCTGCCTACGTACCTCGGTTGAGGATCAAGCCATTCGTAGTTCGTTTTTTTCCCGAGTAAAAGTGGCTGTGAGTGGCGCATTTACTCGGTCGAGTAGAAGTGACCACGGGGGTGCATCTACTCGTTTTTTTTTTTTTTTTTTGTGTGGAAATACTTTTACGAGTAGAAACGTCGTAGGTGCATTGAGTTCCATGATCGTGGGACTTCTTTGCCGCGCGACGTTTGGAGTCTGTATACGCCAGGCTTGACGACTTTAATGATTTTGTAAGGTCCTTCCCATCTGGCGCCGAGTTTGCCGGCGTTTAGCTCCTTAGTGTTTTTGAACACTTTGCGCATGACGAGGTCGCCGAGTTCCAGGGGTCGTGCGCGGACCTTTTTGTTATAGTAACTTTCTATCTGATGTTGGTAATTCTGGATGCGCAGCAGGGCCTGATCTCTTCGTTCTTCTATCTCATCGAGGGCATCAAGTAGCATTTCCTTGTTGAGCTCGAC
This sequence comes from Brassica napus, assembly GCF_020379485.1. NCBI lineage: Eukaryota > Viridiplantae > Streptophyta > Magnoliopsida > Brassicales > Brassicaceae > Brassica > Brassica napus. Next base: position 17,611,338 of record NC_063439.1, read on the forward strand.
GTATTGAGGCATCTTGGAACGTCGGAGGCTTGAAACGTTAACTTCAGCGGGAGCCATTGCTTCGACACCGTAAGCGAGGGAGAAAGGTGTCGATTTAGTCGACCCTCGCGGGGTTGTGCGGTGGCTCCATAGGACTCCGTCGAGTTCGTCAGCCCAGTGACCCTTTTTCAGGTCCAGACGCTTCTTAATACCATCGATGATGAGTTTGTTGGAGGACTCAGCCTGACCGTTACCTTGCGGGTAACGAGGAGTGGAGGGGCTTAGTTGAATGTTCCACTTGCCACAGAACTCCTTGAAATTACCTGACATGAACTGAGATCCGTTGTCGGTAACAATTTCATAAGGTAGACCATGGCGACAAATGATGTTTTTCCAGACGAAACCGCGGACTTCTTTGTCTGTGACTTGGGCGTATGCTTCAGCTTCAATCCATTTAGTGAAGTAGTCGGTCAGGACCAGGATGAAGCGTCTTTGGCGGGAACAAGGAAGCGGTCCTATGATATCCATCGCCCATCGCATGAACGGGTAAGGGGCGGTGGTTGTGCGCAACATCTCGGTTGGACAATGGATGCTAGGTGCGTGTCGTTGGCACTTGTCGCAGCTTCTCGCGTATGACTCGCAATCAGCGTTCATTGTCGGCCAAAAGAAACCTAAGCTCCTTACTTTGATTGCTAACGCACGTCCGCCCGAATGATTTCCGCCAGCGCCTTCATGTGTCTCAGCCATAACCCTTGCTGTCTCGTCGCCATGGATGCATTTGAGGAGCACTTTACTCGCCGTCCATCGGTGCAGTTCATCGTCAAGAACGACGTAATGGGCGCTGCGGGTTTTTAGCCGGCGAGCTGCCCATTTTTCTGCTGGGAGTTCCCCCTTAGAGAGGTAGTCGATGAACTCGGTTCTCCAATCTGGGCCAAATCCGTCGTCATCTGGAGCAACAGGCTCGACGACCTGGGCGACGAGGGTTTGGTCGGGCAGCATATCGATGCTTGGTTTCTCGATACGATGTATCGGGATTGTTCTTTTCACTTGATCATGAAGCTTGCTGCCAAGGGCAGCGAGGGCGTCGGCGCAGACGTTCTCGCCTCTCGGAACTTTGATGAGTTCAAAGAATTCGAACTCTGCTGCCAAGCTTTGCACTATTTTGAGATAGGCGTCCATCCGATCGTTGCGGGCGTCGTAGTCGCCACTGAACTGACTGGCGACTAACTGAGAGTCGCAATAAGCGCTTAGTCGTTTAGCTTTGACGACTTTTGCTAAGCGGAGTCCTGCGATCAGAGATTCGTATTCTGCCTCGTTGTTTGACGCGGGAAAGCCAAAGCTGAAAGACTGTCTGATTAGTTCGCCGGTCGGGGACTGTAATTGGACTCCGGCACCTGCTCCTTTGTTGGTCGACGATCCGTCGACGTGCAATGTCCAGTTTGAGCTTGGGAATGTGAGATCTTGCTCTAACTCTGGGGCCAGTTCGACCAAGAAATCGGCAAGGACCTGGGATTTCGCTGCCGTGCGGTTCTTGTAGATGATATCGAGCTCGCCGAGTTCGATGGCCCACTTTGTAAGTCTGCCGGATCTGTTAGTGTTCTGGAGTATCGTTCGGAGAGGCTGATCAGTCAATACTTCCACGGAGTGCGACTGGAAATACGGTCGTAGTTTTCTCGCTGCTTCAACAACTGCTAAAGCCATCTTTTCTAGAGTTGGATACCGCGTCTCTGGTCCTGTCATGCGGCGGCTCGTATAGAAGATGGGCTTTTGCTCGCCGCGGTCTTCTTTTATCAGAACGCTGCTGACTGCAGCCTGTGATACTGCGACATAGAGAGATAGAACATCGCCGACGTCAGGCTTAGCGAGTACCGGAGGTGTAGTCAGGTACTGTTTGAGTTGAGTGAATGCTTCCTCGCACTTTTCGTCCCAAATGAACTTTTTATTTCCTCGCAAGAGATCATAGAATGGCAGGCACTTGTCGGTGGATCTGGAGATGAATCGATTTAGAGCGGCTATCCGGCCTGTGAGCCGCTGCACTTCTCTGCTGTTCTTCGGACTCGGGAGGTTTAGGACCGCAGAGATTTGCTTTGGATTCGCCTCGATTTCTCGCTGTGTGACAATGTAACCGAGGAACTCGCCAGAAGAAACCCCGAAAGTGCACTTTGCTGGGTTTAGCTTCATGCCGTACTTGTTGAGAGTTTCGAAGCATTCTTGTAGATGGCGGAGGTGATCGGTGGCATGGAGCGACTTAACCAGCATGTCGTCGATGTACACTTCCATGGTGGTGCCCAACTTATCTGCGAACATCTTGTTCACAAGCCTTTGGTAGGTTGCTCCGGCGTTCTTCAGACCGAATGGCATGACCTTGTAGCAATAGGTTCTCCTATCTGTGATGAAGGCCGTCTTCTCGCGATCATCCGGGTGTATCATTATCTGGTTGTATCCGGAAAAGGCGTCCATGAAGGTTAGCATCTCGTTTCCAGCCGTGGACTCGACTAAACGGTCGATGTTGGGAAGGGGGTAGCTATCCTTTGGGCAAGCTTTATTGAGGTCGGTGAAGTCGACGCAGACGCGCCACCTGCCATTTTTCTTTTTGACGACTACCGGGTTTGCCAACCACTCAGGGTAGCGAACCTCAGCAATCGAACCCGCGCCGAGTAGCCTGTCAACTTCTTCGTTTACGGCCTTAGACCTATCAGGGCCGAGCTTGCGTCTCTTCTGCCGGATAGGCTTGAACGTTGGGTCGACGTTTAGTTCGTGAGTTGTTATAGTAGGGTCGATGCCTTTCATGTCTGCCATCGACCAGGCGAACGTGGACACGTTCTTTCTGAGGAAATCCAGGACTGACTGCTGCATTTCGTCGGAGAGGTATGCGCCAACTCTCACGGTGCGACTCTTGTCGGCGTCATCAATAGGTAACTCGAGAACCTCGTTTTTCTGAGAGTTGGCTTTTGAGGTTGGAGGGGACACTGAGTTAACGGGTAGTGACGTTCGTTGGAGTTTGACTGTGGCGACTAGGAGATCCCTAGCGGCCTTTTGGTCCCCGCGCAATGTTTTTATCTTCCCATCCGCGTCGGGGAACTTGACGCACTGATGGTAGGTGGAAGGGACAGCCTGCATCGAGTGTAACCAAGGGGTACCGAGTATAGCGTGATACGGAGCTTTTGTGCTAACGACGGCAAATTTGACCGTTCGAGTAACGCCGCATGCGCGCACCGGGAGGCGGATCGTTCCCAAGATAGTTTCGGATGACCCATTGAATCCTGTTAGCGTTCTGGAGGACGCTTTTATGTCGTCGAGGTCGACTCCCATCTTCTGCAGAGTTCCTCGGAAGATGAGGTCAACGGAACTTCCGGTGTCAATAAGGATCTTGGTGACATCGTACTCTCCAATTCCAAGGACGACGAGGAGGGGATCATTATGGGGCGCGTGAACACCTTCAGCGTCATCTGGTGAGAAGGTTATCGGAGGATGACTTGTCGGTTTAGTCGGCCACTTCTGGGACGTCGCGACTTGTCGACGATAATCTTTCACGGAACGGACTGAGTCGCCACTAGGGGAGCCTCCCATGATGACGTTCAAAGACTGTTCCGTTTGTACTTGCTTGGAGTTCAGTAAGGCGCGGAGGTCTTTGGGTACGCTGGTATCAGGAGGTGGAAGTTGAGGCTGACCTTTAGCTCGCTCCAACTGTCGTCGTAAGTCTGTTGGTTTTGAACGGTTGAGCTTTACGCGGAGATCGCCTGCTCTGGCATTGAGTTTATCTCGGAGGTCGCTAATTGGGCCTTCGTTGTTGTTGCCATTGCTTGTCGAGATGCGCCGAGACTTCCGTGCATCCAGCATCGTCCGGAGATCTCTGCGAGTGGAATCGCCTCCATTTTCCGGTTCGAGCTTCCGTTTAAGGCTATCTCTCAGGTCTCCGAGTACGGGCGACTCGTCGTTATCTTCGTCGGACGACAAGGATTGCTGAGAGAGTATAACCTCAATGCGTCTGCGATTAGCCGGATGCTCTTCGTCGGCTGAGGAGTCTCCCCCGCCGTTATCCCTTGGGGTTTCATCCTCGTCGTCTCGTTGCGGAGCGTCGTTTTGTCGGCCTTTGCCAGTGGCTTTGCGCTGGGCCCTTCTTTCTTTATTCTTGCTCCAGCTCTTGCCGTTCTTTGGTTTGGCTTTCAATGGCTCAAACTTAAACTCGCCGCTTGCAAGGGACGAGAGGTAATGTGCGTAGAGAGATTTGCATTCTGAGGTATCGTGTCCTTTGACGTCGTGATACTTGCAATGTTTGGTGAGGTCGACAGTCCGGGAAGGACCTGCTGCTGATCCGGCTCCCGCTGCGGGTTGGGTGGTGCAAACAGAATCGACTTTTTGGTCGGACGACTCGAGTTCTCTTACCCACTTGTTCCACCCCTCCCCGCGAACTACGAGAGTGGAGATTGGTGTGTTATTCTCGTTAACGACATACATGTAACCGTCTTTGCGACCGTTTTTGTCGTTTGGAGCGTGTTGGCGCGGTTCTTGTCGCGCATTTGCGTTCTTAGCCGCTGGAGCCTTGGGCGCGCTCATCTTGCTGAGGATTGCGTTGGTGTCCTCCTCCATTCGGATGAAGTTATCGGAGCGTGCGATAGCGTCTTGGAGCGACTTGGTTGGGTTCTGGTACAGGTCTTCTCGGAACTTGGAGTGGACCCACAAGGTGTTGCGCAAGGCGTCGATAGCAATTCCGTCTGGGATCTCAATCTTCGACACTACGGCTTTGAATTTCTCCATGTACTCGCGCAAGCTCTGGTCCTTTTTCTGATTGAGGTTCCATAGGCTGGATGCGGTGGCGCTGCGCTTTGTGAACATGATGTATGTCTTGAGAAAAGCTGCTGATAAGTCGCGGAAGCATCCGATTGAGTTCTCTTCCAACTGGGAGAACCATGTCAGGGCTTGCTCGTGGAGAGTCTCGACGAACAGCTGGCAGTAACCTGCGTCCCTTTCGTCGTCGGGGAGTCGAGCTCGCGCCATGGCGATGTTAAAAGCGGTCATATGCTCCACCGGGTCTCCGCCGGGCTTATACTCGGGTAAGCGCAGCTTTTCTATCTTTCCGAGTTGGACGCTAGTTAGCGCGCGAGTAAAAGGAGTACGCGAGGTTGCGGCGAGTACACTCTCTATTTGCGGAGCTGCGCTGGTTACTTGGTGGATCTTTTCTCCCATTTGTTGAAGGCTGAGTTTGAGCTCGGCGAGCTCGCGTATTGTCGTGAGATCTGAGCCTGCTGGGAGAGCGTCTGCGAGAAGGGCTTCGTTAGGCTCCGAGTCGTCAGAGATATGGTCGACTCCGGTTGCCGTAGGGTTTGTGTTGAAGAGGCGGCGGCGTATCTGCTGGGGACGGCTCGTTTGTCCCTCAGGAGCTGTGAGCGCCGCGACCAACGCAGCGAGTTGGTCGTTGGTTGTCTTTTGGACTTCGTCTTGGCGAGCGAATCGAGCCATGACGGAGTTCATGAAATCTGAGGTGATGGGCGGCGCGGCCGCAGGCGTAGGCGTCGGTTCCTCGCCTGGGGCGCCGAAGGCGGCGTCGTCTTGAGCCATGTAGATCTAGAACGTTGCTTTAGTCTGCCCCACGGTGGGCGCCAATTGTTTGTACAGGATTCGGTTGATTAGAATGATGAACTTAGGAAATGGGGTGACTAAAGACGTTTTTATTAGAATCAACACAATGGGTTACAAGACTGATCAAAGGTAAGGAGACAAGATCAAAGGTTTAAACGACAAGATCAAAGAGATGATTAGGAAACCCTAAATCTAGCCGCTTAGTGTGTGATGTGTCCAAAATGTCCTCCTTTCGTTGCCTCCTCCTTCTCTCTTATAGTGCCCTTGTGCGTGATGCCCTAATCGCGCCTGTCCTTTGGGCCTTGTCGCCCAAAGGCCGAGTATGTGGGCCTTGGTACTGTTTCGTCCAAGTCGAGTATAGCTGATCGGCTTAGCTGACCGGCTTAAAGTACTCTAGGGTCGAGCCGACGGCTCTAGCCGCTAAGCCGACTAAGCTCGATCGACCTTGTCGGGCTAGGGCCTGTTATTTGATGGGCCTTGTGGAGGTATGTAATCCATCTCCTACAACACCGAACATATCGTTTGGAAAAGCCCATGTCATTGAGCGAATGTGACTCCAAGCTTTTCGCTAGTTGGCGTCCAGCAGCCATGACCCTGGAGCAAAAGGACTTGTTATCAATAAACATATTATATTTGTCTCTATTAAGCTAAAATCAATTTTTTTTTTAAAAATTATAATTTGTATAAGCAAAGAAACTTACTTAATCACCGTAGAAAATGCAACAAATAATGAAAATGGATATGATTGAAAGAAACAAAGAAAGGTAGAAGTTGTCTAGGCTCACATGTTGCTATTTGCCTGCAAATCATGCTGAAGAATCCCATCTGGTCCACTTTGAACGATTGTGCTCTGGCACTTCTCAGAAACCTGAAGCAATTGGTTCACCTGAACAAACCATGGAGACAAGATATTAATTACAAAATCTCTGAGAAAGGTATTGTTAATTTATTTCAACACCAAGAACTGATCTAGATTTGATTTAATTCAACCCTAACACATTTCTAAAGAAGGTAGAAATACTAACCTTGATCCATGCTTGGATGCAATCCCACCAATTGATCTTCTCCTCTTTAACCTTCTCTTTGATGATTTCCTTGATGGACAGGAAATCCCAAACCTTCCTTAATCTCCTCTTTTAGATATTAGTGTAGTGTTGTAAAGAGACTTCACGTCATATTGATAAAAGGAGTACGAGTCCTTTTATAATAATCTAAGAGACGTGTTGGTTTATATCCATCAAACGGATGTTTGTAACACAACTCTTCTTTATAACCGAACTACAACATATACTCACATATATATTACATTATGGTAATATATTCTATTATTACTACCTTGTATATATATGTGTATAATCATAGGATTAAGGATATTTATAAGCCAAGGTAAAGCAGGAGGGTTAACAATACACCCATATTCTAACTCATTACTCGAAACCGATCCATCACGGTATCAACTCTTATATTAGAATATAAAATATTAATATGAACTTGAACCTTATATTAAACCAATAGACACATAGGTCACACAGAATATAAAATATTCTTACATTCTCCCACTTGACCTTTGTATCGACTTAAGGGTTCAATAACTTTAATGTGCACTTTTCTATCGAGTTCACTTGATCTTTATTAAAATTTGGATTGATCGAATCATGGCGGTTGTATGCCATTAAACGACATAGTCCCTTCCATGTATCACAAATCAATTCTAATTTTATATCAAACCTTATATGAGAAAAACTTTTATTTCTCAAACCAACCATATGTTATCTACAAACCATAAGTGTATACACATACTTTAATGATAACATAATAAATAAATCAGAAACATAACTTTATGTGAATTCTCAGTGTCAAATACATAATGAGCATCCCATAACTAAAATAGCAAAGCCTTATCTATAATACCCATACGTTCTACATGGCCATTGAACGCCTTGGGTGGTAAACCTTTAGTTAGCGGATCCGCTACCATCATGTCCGTCCTTATGTGCTCGAATGACACTCTCTGTTTCTGAACTTCTTCTTTAACAGACAGGTACTTTAACTCCATGTGCTTAGCACCCTTCGAGTACTTGTCGTTCTTCGAAAAGAAGACAGCTGCAGAATTATCGCAGTAAATTCTCAGCGGCTTGGCTATAGTGTCGACAATCCGAAGCCCTGAGATAAAGTTCCGCAACCATAGTGCATGAATTGTAGCCTCAAAGCATGCCACAAATTCAGCCTCCATAGTGGAAGTAGCAATGACAGACTGCTTTCCACTCTTCCATGATATTGCTCCCCCAGCTAATAGGAACAAGTAGCCAAACGTCGATTTTCTGCTATCAACGCATCCGGCATAGTCTGAATCTGAATATCCAATGACTTCCAGCTGATCAGATCTCCTATATGTAAGCATGTTCTCTTTGGTGCCTTGCAAGTACCTGAGAACCTTCTTTGCAGCTTTCCAGTGGTCCATTCCGGGATTACTTTGATATCGACCCAACATTCCAACAGCAAAGTTGATATCAGGTCGAGTACATGTTTGAACGTAGTTCAAACTCCCAACCACCGATGCATAGGGAATTCTTTCCATTTCTTTACGCTCCAATTCATTTTTAGGACATTGCATTTTACTGAACTTGTCCCCCTTCTGAATTGGAGTTATTCCTGCAGAGCATTTCTCCATTTTATATCTCTTTAAGATCTTATTGATATATCCTTCCTGAGACAAACTTAACAGTCCTTGTGATCTATCTCGAAATATTTCTATCCCGATCACATAAGATGCCTCACCCATATCTTTCATTTCAAAGTTCTTAGAGAGATACTTCTTCACATCATGTAACATACCCATGTCATTTGCAGCAAGCAAGATATCATCAACATATAGGACTAAAATCACAAACTTACTCCCACTGATCTTAATGTAGATACATCGATCAACAATGATCTCTACAAAACCATATGATGTGATGGTATCATTAAACTTTATATACCATTGTCGAGAAGCTTGTTTTAGTCCATATATTGACTTTCTCAGCTTACACACCAAATTTTCTTTTCCTGTGACCACGAATCCTTCTGGTTGGTCCATATATACTTCCTCCTCAAGATCTCCATTCAGAAAGGCGGTTTTCACATCCATCTGGTGAAGCTCAAGATCATAATGAGCCACCAAAGCCAAAACAATTCTAAGAGAATCCTTCTTTGAAACTGGAGAGAAGGTCTCTTTATAGTCAATGCCATCTTTCTGGGTGAAACCTTTAGCAACAAGACGAGACTTGCGTCTTTCAGGTTTCCAATTCGAGTCACGTTTAGTCTTATAGACCCATTTACAACCAATGGTTTTGAAACCATCGGGCAACTCTACTAAGTCCCATACATGATTATCATCCATAGATTTCATTTCTTCTTTTGAGGCATCAAACCACTCTTCAGAATTGTCACTTTCCATGGCCATTTTGAATGAGATCGGATCGTCATCCATGCTTAAGTCACATTCATTTTCAATAGTGTAAACCACGTAATCGTTTGAAATGGCAGATCTTCTTTCTCTTCCAGATCGCCTTACAGGTATTTGTGGTTCACTATTCTCTTCTTGAATTATGACATGTTCATCAACAGTATTTTCAGCTAGTGGGATTGGCTCATCATTATGTTGTCCTATTGTGTCATTAGAGTCTGATGGAACAATAGGAACAACTACTTCAGGTGGAACTACAGGTGAAGGAACTTCAACCTGAACTTCATTAATGTCCACTTTTCGTGGTTCACCACTCCCACTAGTTTCACCGTTTTCAATGAACCTAGCATTACCCGAATCAACTATTCTCGTACTATGGTTAGGACAATAAAATGTATACCCCTTTGATTTCTCAGGATAGCCAATGAAAAATCCACTAACAGTCCTAGAATCAAGTTTCTTTTCATGTGGATTATATAGCCTTACTTCTGCTGGACAACCCCACACACGTAGATGTCTTAAACTAGGTTTCCTTCCCGTCCACAGCTCATAAGGAGTCTTAGGAACTGCCTTACTAGGAACCCGGTTCAGAACATACGTTGCAGTTCTTAATGCATATATCCACAAAGAAAGGGGTAATGAGCAATTACTCAACATGCTCCTAACCATCTCTATTAAAGTACGGTTCCGCCTCTCAGCTACACCATTCTGCTGAGGAGTACCAGGCATTGTGTATTGTGCACATATGCCCCTACTTTCAAGTAACTTTGCAAATGGACCAGGACATTGTCCACTTTCATCGAATTTTCCATAAAATTCACCACCTCTATCAGATCTCACTATTTTAACCTTTTTATCTAACTGCCTTTCCACCTCGTCAATGAATACCTCTAGGACATTCACAGACTTAGACTTTTCATGCAGTAGATAGGTATATCCATACCGTGAGTAATCATCAATAAATGTGATGAAATATTTTTCGCCACTCCATGAAGGAGCATCGAAAGGGCCACATATATCGGTGTGTATTAACTCAAGAAGCTGAGTGCTTCTTGTGGCTGGTTTCTTTAAAGTATGTTTCGTCTGCTTTCCCTTAATGCAGTCTATGCATACATCTAAGTCACTGAAATCCAACTGAGGCAGAATTTCATTCTTTATTAACCTCTTAATTCTTTCTTTGGAAATATGACCTAGTCGTTGATGCCACAAGAAAGCAGAACTTTCATTAATTGCGCTACGCTTAATGCCTCGATTTTCAACATTAAATAGGGATTCAGAAAACTTTGCATCAAGGTTGAATTTATAAAGTGAATCAAATAAAATACCACTACCATAAAAGTAATCATTTCGGTACAATGTGAAAACACCATGTGCAACCTTAATACTAAATCCTAAATTGTCCAACCTACTAACAGAAACAAGATTTCTAGCACACTCAGGTACATAGAGACACCCTTCAAGATCCACATGACTTCCAGTGTCCAAGATCAATCTATACGTCCCAATTCCTTCTATTTGTGCCTTCATCCTGTTTCCCATGAACAAGTACTGTTCAGGTCCTCTTATGGGCTGGATCGAACTGAATCCCTGTTTAATATGAGACACATGAGTAGTAGCACCAGAATCTAACCACCAAGTATTATTAGGAACTTCAACAAGATTCATTTCATAGCAAACAAAGCTGTAATGTTTACCTTTCTTGTCGAACCAGTCCTTCCTTTTAGGACAATCCTTCTTGAAGTGTCCTACTTGCTTACAAAAGAAACACTTCTTTTCCTTCTGGATTTGACTTTGAGGTCCTTTCACGAAGTTTTTAACATTCCTTTTGTCCTTCTTACTTGATGTTCTTTTGCTGCTACTGACACTTCCAAGACCTACGAGGTTAGCAACTTGATCTTTCATCTTCCTTAGTCTCCCCTCCTCTTGAATTAGCATAGCCTTTAATTCTTTAAAGTTCCATTTATCCTTAATGGTGTTGTAATTCACCTGGAACTGGCTAAATTCAAGAGGTAGAGAGTTCATGATGAATTGGACCAAGAATTGCTCATGTACCTCCATTCCTAAGGTCGTTAACTTTGCTGCCAGATTAGACATGTGCGTCAAATGATCATGGATTGGCTGAGACCAGTCAAACTTCTTTGTAGTTAGCTCATTCATGAGACTTCCTACAATCGACTTGTCAGCCAATTCCGATTGTGAACACTCCTTAATTTTCTCTATGAATTCCCTTGCTTTCTCTGTCTTAGGCATCGATGGCTTAATACTTTCTGCCATCGTCAACCTCATAAGGTTCAAGCTCAGCCTGTTAGATCGCTCCCATCTCTCATAACGAGACTTTTCAGATTCAGAGCTATCTACTGTAATAGCTGAGGGTTCCTCATCAGTTAGTATGGCGGAGTCCAAAGCCATTACACCCAGTGTAAACCGGATTTGCTCGAACCACTCACCATAGTTGAGGCCATTAAACTTTACCACAGAGTTAGCAGATGCAAACACATTTGATGAAGCTGCAAGCATTCATACATGTTTACCCGTTAGTGCTTTGAGACTTTAATATATATTCAGACTAATAGAAACTTTAACACTTATATTTTAAATAACCTTTGGGCAATATTTAAATATAAGTACTTTCACTGATGCTAATTATATATACTTTAATATTAATCAAATCAACATTAGTCAAATAAATATGTTATCTTTGGATATACATATTATTCACTATAGTAGAAAAAATGATTAATTATTTTCTTATTATTAATTATATTTAATGATCCACCTTTGGGTGATCTCCTAAAATATAAATAATAATTTAATTGATTAATCAAACTTTTATGTCATTTAGCATCCTTGATCAAGATCAATTATAAATTCTATAGTTCTTTTTTTTTTTTTTTTTTAATATCTATATGTAATATAACAAGGTCACTTTGGTGACTATCATATTATATACATATAAACATTAAAATATCTAAGGGAAAACTACTTAAATTGTGTTAATATTTCATAACACAATTACTTATTATCAAAAAGAGCGGAAGCATTTTTCTTTTTTGTTTAATTAATATTTTAATTTAATAAAATAAACCTTAAGTAAGCACATATTTAATTATGTCGTATCGTTGTCTTATGTTCGATGGTGTTGGCGTTGACGAAAACTCCATTAACCAAAACATGACAGTTACAACATATCATATTAATTAAATCAAATATGCATTTGCTTTGATAGATAATTCATGTTTATGCACACTAAATGAATTGCCATGTGCTAACGGTTTATGCATATGCTATCAAAGATTCCATACACGTAAAAGCATATGCCATCGTAAATCATTACGAGAATAACGTACTTGATCTTGTGATACCAAATCATTATATACGTTATTTTCTCTTACGATGCCTTACTTTAAGGCCAAATTAATTATTGTGATTTAAAACAAATCTCATGGACACTCTTTAAAACGGTTGATACCGTATATGTTCATGAACAAGGGAGAATTTATTCTAGATTGAAATAATTAATTTATGCATGTGCCTTAATGATTACAACCGTAAACTCTACCGCATGATGCAAAAAAGACAAACTCACGAATGCACATGTTGACAAAATTCCAGAATCACTTAATCATGCATGCTACGTTAGTTACTTCTAAACAATTACGAAACAACGCGACTTTCTAATGCATTCAGAATTTTAGCGCAACGACGATCATGAACACACACTTGACGCCATACGTTCATTAACGGTGAATTAAACAAATCAACCTGGCTCTGATACCACATGTTAATTTATTTCAACACCAAGAACTGATCTAGATTTGATTTAATTCAACCCTAACACATTTCTAAAGAAGGTAGAAATACTAACCTTGATCCATGCTTGGATGCAATCCCACCAATTGATCTTCTCCTCTTTAACCTTCTCTTTGATGATTTCCTTGATGGACAGGAAATCCCAAACCTTCCTTAATCTCCTCTTTTAGATATTAGTGTAGTGTTGTAAAGAGACTTCACGTCATATTGATAAAAGGAGTACGAGTCCTTTTATAATAATCTAAGAGACGTGTTGGTTTATATCCATCAAACGGATGTTTGTAACACAACTCTTCTTTATAACCGAACTACAACATATACTCACATATATATTACATTATGGTAATATATTCTATTATTACTACCTTGTATATATATGTGTATAATCATAGGATTAAGGATATTTATAAGCCAAGGTAAAGCAGGAGGGTTAACAATACACCCATATTCTAACTCATTACTCGAAACCGATCCATCACGGTATCAACTCTTATATTAGAATATAAAATATTAATATGAACTTGAACCTTATATTAAACCAATAGACACATAGGTCACACAGAATATAAAATATTCTTACAGGTATTCCACATAGAGTTTGAAAGATTGCAAAAAGAATATTACATGTGGGGCTACAAGGCGGCGAGGAAGTAGTTCTTCATGTCGACGAGTACAGAACTCTCATGAGAGAATCTTGTGAAAAGCATACGGATAAGCTAAACTACTTTATTACATATAACAAATAAAGTTGTTTGGAAGTAAAAGCTCTTTGGAAACTTTAGCTCTTGGGAGAATATAATCCGAAGGTGGCCTTCACCACTCAAATAAAGAAGCTCGTCACTTGCATATTTGATTTCGGCAACACATCAAAAGTTGCTTCTGCACAAATCACAAGATAAACTTGATTACATACTATGATAAACTTGCAAGTTCAAAAATACATCTATACACTGATTTAGTCACGTTTTAGAGTGTAGACACGCACAGACAACTAAAAAGAAACAGGTGGGGGAGACAAACCGTGGCTGCCTGAGGAGAAACGCCAAGTGCGGTATGCCCCCACATTATCTTAATGAGAGAGACACCACCTTTTCTTTGCACGAGAGGAAAAATACTCCGTCACGAATTTCTTTCAATAAGCAATACAAAATCAGTATATGTCAAGAGCTTTTTTCTAGTATACACATAGATTTAAAAAAAAAAGCCTGAGGACAACATGCATACTCACAGAAGGTCTTTCCCGCTGATGATACAAGTACTGCATTAACCTTAGAGCGCAGATGCTATTTGTCATAAGGTCCTGGCCCATTAGAGGGAGTTAGAGGAAGTCCCGTAAGAGGAAGTGAAGTGAGAGTTGATGAAACTTTGAGATTCATCATCTCCTTGGAAGAAGATCCCAGAGGTGGAAGAAGATGGGGTTAATCCACCAGCCATCATAAGTAGGTCCCACCTTTAGGATCTACAACAACAGAAACAATGTGATCAGGTCAACAACATTGTCTTCTTCTATCCTACATTAAACTCAAAACTCAAAACATAAAAACAGCTTAAAGAAACAAGACTTTATCGCATTACGGTGAGAACAAAAACTCCAACTGAAATCAAAACCCTAACTTTAAAGAAACCATCCTCAAACAACATATAAAGCAGAAACTAATAAGCAATAGAAAAGTCACAGAAATTAACTGACGAATTTAGAAAAAGAAAAGAAATTGGGAAGAAGGACGAACAAACGTACCAAGAAGAACTGTGAAGTGGAGCTTCCATCACCATTCAACAAACTATACATCACAGACTAACTTGGAGCATCTACTATAGAATCACAATCAATGAATCACAATCAAGCTTAATAAGAATAACTCTCTTATTAATCTCTTGAGGAAAATAACTCAAAACCTCAAGCTCTCTCAATCTCACACAATTCATAATCTCTCATCCAATCTCTCAACTCATGAGTTATGCAACACTCTTGCATCTCCTTATATATAAAACAAATTTCCTAAACTCATTAGGTATAACATATTTCCTAATCCTTTAAACCATAACTTGGTAGGATTAGAAGTTAACTTATTTATCAAGTTTCCTTTTTTCTTCAAGCTTAATCCAACATTCTCCCCCTTAAGCTTGAACTCCATTTTCAATAAATCTTCAACAATACCTCTTGAGCTCTCAAACGGTTTATTGGTTTGTTCCACCTCGTGAAGCATCTTCTCGTACTTCTCGTTTGTTGACTTAATGACCAGCTTCTTATCTTCTTCACGTGTTTTGTAATTCTGACCACCTAGACTCAACAACCTGTTTTTCAACACACGCTCACTTGACGCTTGGTGAAAAACTGAAGCTAAACTCTGCATATCTGGCTCACTCTTCTCCTCTTCCTCTTTCGACCTCTCCAGCTCTGACAAGGTCTTACTCTTCTCATCCTTGAAAATTTCAAGCTTAGTTTTTAATTTTATATCCTCTTTCTCAACCTTAGATAACAACTCTTCCGCAGGTTCGAGTAGATGTTCAGATTTCTTGAGAACTTGACTTTGCTTAAGCCCCACCGTCGCCATTAGCTTGGCCTTATCCTTGAGAGCAATCACCTCACACTCCATAACCTGCAGTCGTGTATTGCTTCCTTCCAGCTGTTTTATCAAAGACACCAGAGAGACTGAGGCATATTTCTTCATCATGTTGGTTTCTTCCAACTGTTCCTCCAATTCTATGGCTTTGGTACACCACTGGTCAGCAAAGCCGTACGCATGGGACTTTGCCATTTTAAAAACTTCTTTCGCAGCATCAATCTTCTCAATGATCTCATCTCGTTCTTTAACCTCTGCTTCAAAGCTTCTCGCTTTCTCAAGCTCACTTTTCAAAACATCTATCTCTTTGTTGGAGATGGTTTCTTTCTCTGCATGGATGGAAATCATCTTGCTAATATTTTCTTCTTGACTCAGAGGCAGGTTCTTGGCGTCGTTAGCTGCGGCCAGTTTTAAGCTAACTTTCTCTAGCTCTCGGGTTACCAACAGTAGAACAGCTGAGTCTGAAGCATGTTGATTCTTGACAATCTCGAGTTCTTTCTTAAGTTCTTCTTCTTTTCTATGAAAGGCCTCTACCCTTGCCTCAACGGTTTTGAATTTGCAATCCAAAAACCTGTTTGCTGGCCTTCCTGATGGAACAAAAACATTCTTTGCAGATCCAAAACAACACACGAGAGGAGGCCACCCGTACGTGTGACTGATATCTTCGCTTTCATGTTTGCTCAGATCAATCTCTTCTCCTTCATTGTCGGCATCAGTGGCTTTAACAGCCAAGGCTTTCTCGGCATCACTAACCTCATCATATGTACTACTAGTAGTGACTAAACCATCCTCCACGTCTTTATCTTTCTTAACAGTCCTCTGTCTCACATTCTTCTCTGTTTTTCCTTCCTCCACATCAGAAGAACCTGCTGCTGGTGAAGCTTTCTTTCTAGTTCTCAGTGGCTCTTTTGTGTCACTTTCTTTGTCTGAAGCATCATCACTATCTACCAAAAACTGAGAGCTTTCTTCTATAGGTTCATCCTTTGCTATAACTTTTGGTAGAGAGGTAAGCCCACCACCATTCGGCAGCAACTGGTTTGTAGTCACAGGAGGATTCATTGCAGCAGCATTAGCTTTAACAGCAGCAGCAATGGTGGCTATATGAGCAAGAGCAGCCTGGTGCGCTGAGGTATCAACACCAACAACACATGCCTTTCTTACAACATCAATCTCATCTTCTGAGTCAGACTTATATTCCTCAAACCCATACTCTTTCGCTTGTGCTTTCTTTGCTGCTTTCGTAACTTTTTCCTCCTCTTCGGTGAATTTTAAGCCACTATCTACATAGCCAGTTTCATGAGCTTGTTCAGTACCCTGTCTAACCTTTGCAATGAAACTGTCAGCGATTTCTTTCAGATCATCGGGGATTGGCTGCAGCGAAAGTTCCAGGGCCTTGACTAAATACGGTGCATATTTTGCATCATCTTCAGAGATAAATGTCACAGCACAGCCTTTCTGCTCTGCCCTTCCTGTCCTGCCAATGCGATGCACATAATATTCATAGTGGTTCGGAGCATCATAGTTTACAACTAACTCAAGCTCTTTCACATCTATACCCCTAGCTGCAACACTTGTGGCAATCAATATATTGCACACATTGCTCTTAAAGTCAGATATTGTTGATTCCTGATCAGACTGCTCGTTACCACCGTGAAGAGATATACAATGATAAATCTTTTTAAACAAATCCTTCAACAAGGCATCACATTTTTTCTGCGACTGCACAAAAACCAAAATCTTTCTTTTCTCATACCATTCCCCGAGAATTTCCAGCAGTCTTAAGAACCTCTCACTCTTCGGTCTGACTTCAACTAACTGTGTTATATCCTTATTCACAACACTCCTTCCACCAACCTGTATTTCAATGGGCTTGTTCAAGACTTTACGTGCCAAAGTTTCATCTTGACGTGGAAAAGTGGCAGAAAAGAGCACAGTGTGCTGATCATGTCGAATAGTTTGAATAATACAAATAATTTGAGGCTCAAAACCCATGTCAAACATACGATCAGCTTCATACATTACCAAGAATGTGGCCCTTTGCAGATTGGTGATTTTTTCACTGCTTGTGCAAAGAATATCAATCATCCTGCCATGAGTGCACACAATATCACGTGGAGACTCACACTGGATAATTAACTGGATGTCATTGATATCTAGACCATGAGTAGTAATATTTGTAGCACCACCAAGAACCATATCAAAAATCGTGGCTTGAAGCTTCTCCCTCAACGGATTGATTCTGAATTTCGATACAGCATTAGGGTTATCAATTTTGACATCTTCCACGCTTAGCTTCACCTTCTTGCTGCTCTTTTCCTTCTTTTCCTTCTTAACGTCATCGTTCTGCCCTCTATCTAGATACTCAGGGTCACGGTTCCATAACTTAGCCAAAGGATCAACCCACTCACAGACTTTAACAACTCTGATCTCCTCCTCTGTATCAGAAGTTTCTTCGTCAGTTTCGTCTCCCTTGTCCTCATCGGTTTTAACTTCATTCAGCATGTAACCCCTCTTCCAAGATTTTCCTGTCCTTTTATAATACAGCAGCAGAGATTTCTCATGTCTTCGACTTCCTTCACTAACTTTGGAGCTTTCAGTATTTAATATCTTATCTCCATCAGAAGCCCTTTTGTGCTTCTTTCTCTTCTTCGATTTCTTTATGCCATCGTTGTCAGCTTCAGAATCATGCCTTTTAACACTTGCGATCTTCTTTATAGACTTGCGATCTGCAAAGGTTCCTTGAGATTGAACCACAATATTACTCGTTGTCGTCATCTCTTCGACCGTGTAGGACTCCAGTGAATCTAACTTGAACGCCATAACCAGTACAATTCCCCATAACGTTTGCTCAAATCTGAATTTTAGGGATTGAACTTTATTAGAGGTCCAGTATTGAACCTGTAGCTCTGATACCACATATAGAATCACAATCAATGAATCACAATCAAGCTTAATAAGAATAACTCTCTTATTAATCTCTTGAGAAAAATAACTCAAAACCTCAAGCTCTCTCAATCTCACACAATTCATAATCTCTCATCCAATCTCTCAACTCATGAGTTATGCAACACTCTTGCATCTCCTTATATATAAAACAAATTTCCTAAACTCATTAGGTATAACATATTTCCTAATCCTTTAAACCATAACTTGGTAGGATTAGAAGTTAACTTATTTATCAAGTTTCCTTTTTTCTTCAAGCTTAATCCAACATCTACAGTGTATGCTTTTATATTTTCCTCTAAAATAGAGAGTTCTATTAAATAGAGAATTTTATTAAAATGGATTTGCTCTAATGTATGACTCTATAATAAAGTTTTTAGAGGAACTAGAGTTTTTAACCGCGCTACGCGCGGATAAAATATTATATGTATTTCTCAGTTATTAAAAAATAATGTATAATATTGTATTACATTATTTAAAGAATATAAAATAAGATTACATAACATAAATATATATTTTTAATTTTCTTTGTGAAAATCATTATGTTGTTTGATTGTTGTACTTGATTCGCATATTTGCATATATCCGTGATAGATGAATAACTATATTTTTATTATCAGTAAACAATATATATTTATTATATAATATAAGAAAAATGAAATTATTTACTTTTTAAACAAACTTGTCTCATGTTGGAGATTCGGTTATAGACATATCATATTCGAAAGAGACATTTTTACAGTTATCAATCTTCTTAACAATCAAGAAACAAATCTGAATATCAAAACAATACTCCCTCTGTCTTCTTTTATATGTCGTTATAGAAACTTTCACACAGATTAATGCATCAAATGCAATTCCTTTCTTATCCTTCATTAATTGATTAATTTAGATACTAAAGCACGTGAAATGGAGCCAATATAGGGTAACTATAGTCTTTTATCACTATAATTTACATTGTTTTCTGCGAAACGACAAGTATATTGAAATATTTTTTTCTTTCCAAAACGTCTTTTAAAACAGAATGGAGGGAGTATATCATACGATCTCTTTGTGGAATAACTGCTCTGAAGAAATTGAATTTATGCATAAAAATGACTGGAAATGGATGTGCAGATGTGTTATCTAAGTCAGCTTTACAAAGTACTATTCATAGTTCATATGTCATTTATGTCCATCCTATTTTTTTGTCCATTCTTTCTTAAACATCTTGAAATAACTAACACTAGTTAATAATAAACTTTTGGCTGACAAAAAAAAAATCAAATTTATCTAATTATCGCTTAATTTGTCTAACTGATTTATGTATTTCTCAATTCTAAAAAAATAATATATAATATTGTATTACATTATTTAAGAATATAAAATAAGACTACATAACATAAATATATTTGTTAAATTTTCTTTGTGGAAATCATTATGTTGTTTGATTGTTGTACTTGATTCACATATTTGCATAGATATTTGTGATAGATGAATAACTATATTTTTATTATCAGTAAATAATATATATTTATTATATAATATAAGAAAAATAAAATTATTTACTTTTTAAACAACCTTGTCTCATGTTAGGGACTCGATTATAGACATATCATATTCGAAAAATACATTTTTACAGTTATCAATCTTCTTAAAAATCAAGAAACAAATCTGAATATCAAAACAATATTTCATACGATCTTTTTGTGGAATAACTGCTCTAAAGAAATTGAATTTAAGCATAAAAAAGGACTTGAAATGGATGTGCAGATGTGTTATCTAAATCAGCTTTACAAAGTACTATTCATAGTTCATATATCATTTATATTTATCCTATTTTTTTGTCCATCATTTCTTAAACATCTTGAAATAATTGATGCTAATTAATACTCCCTCCATTCGATTATATATGACGTTTTAGAACCTTTCACGTAGATTAAGGCAGTTGATACAATACCTTTTCTATCCTTTTCGTTATATTTTCAATGCTGACAATTTATTGTAAATCATTATTATTATCACTATTTAGTCAAATGTAACTGATTCCAATTTCTATTTTTTAATCATTTCGTGGTTTGAAAGTATAAAAATAACAACTGTGCTAATACTATTAATTTGTTTCTTCAATTATTATATTGTTGATTGGCTTGAAATTTCCATCTCATAAAATACATAGAGTACGTGTTGTTCCAGTTGAAACTTGAGATTGTTGACCGAAATGTATAATAATAATGCAGGGGTGAGTAAAGTCATTTACCATTAGATTTTGCATTGATTTCTGAAAAACGTCAACTATTTCAAAACAAAAAAAAAGTTCTAAAACGTCACGTAAAAGAAAACGGAGGGAGTAATAAACTTTTGGCTGGCAAAAAAAAATAAAATTTGTCTAATTATCACTTAAATATTTTATTAATATTGTCTAAAAAGCTTTCAAGTGATATCATAGTTTAATTTTTGTTAGTTTTTTTTGTTAATTTTTAGATTTTTTTGTATTTAAGATTTTTTTTGTATTTGAAAAATTAAATTTTGGCATATATATGTTTAGTTTTGTGTATATTAAACACTTTTTAAGTTTAATGAAGTGATATATTTAATTATTGCACCCTTAAATAATATTTTATTAAGACATTAGAGAATTATGTTTTGAGTTGTTTTGTCAAAATTGTACAAAAATCTATGATTTTTCATATTTGTCACGAAAATTTATATGTTAACTTACTTTTACAAAATTCTAAATTTGCCACGAAAACAAAAATTTATGTTTTTTTCATATTTGTCAATGTTTCACTCTTTCATAGAATATATTTGCTTAGTCACTTACTTATTTTTTTTTACAAAACAAAGTATCGGAGTCTTGAAAGTTGAATTCATATTATTGTACTTGTACATAAGAGTTTGTGATTACATACTTAGTGATTCATGAATGTGTTCAAGAAAGTTTCAATGGCTTAGTGGTAACTGCTCTATATTTATGTCATACTAACCCGGGTTCGATCCTCGTTTTCGCATTCTTTTTTTATTTTTTACGAAAAAATAAATGAGATGACGTGGCAACTTTGGGTTCTCTGATTGGTTGATTTTTCTATCATACGTGGACACCCTGTCCATGGCTTATATTTGCCTTTTAGTATAGTATAGATGTTATTTTTTACTTCTATATTTAATGGTAAAAATAGTACATTTTTATATTTTACTTTATAAATAGAAAAACTCTATTATAAAGGCATACATTGGAGCAAATCCACTTTTATAATAGAAATTTTTTATTTTAGAAGAAAATATAGAAATGAATCTAGAGGTGAGTTGGAAATAGTCTTAGATAATTGATATATCAAACCCAATCGACAGAGCGAAGAGGAAAGAGAACTATTAATAAAGTTTTATTAAAAAAATAACTCTGGAAATTTCAAGCTGGAATTACTATAAAAATAAAATAAAATAAAAGAAAAGAAAATTATTTTGATGCAAAAATGGAAATTCAGAGAAAAAAGAAAGAAAGAGAAGGCTAGAAACAGAGGAGGCGTTACGTAGTGGAATTCGAAGAGCCCAGAGCTGACTGGACGAGCCGTTGACCCTCACCCTATTGTTACTTGTACTTTTTCGTTGATACCGACACATGTGGAGAGCATGATGAAATGATTGCGTGGCAACATTCTGAACCTTAGATGAAATGATTACCTGGCAACATTCTCACCCTAACACCCCAAAACTAGCCCAATTAAAATTTTACAAATCTAATAGATTCTCTACAACCCAACTAGAAAACTCTAGGATTCCTCTTTCCCTCCCCTTATAAAAGCAAGCTCCCACCCATTTATCTCTCATCAAAAGTTTAAAAGCGAAGCCCTGCAAAAAAATTTCGGAGACCGGAAGCCCTAGCCGTCGACCTCTTCTCTCTCCCTCCCCGCGCCGTCTCTCTTCTCTCTCTCTCTTCGCCGCGCCTCCTTCTCTTCTCTCTCTCTCGGCCGACTCTCTCTCTCTCCTCGCCGTGAACAGCCGCGAGTGGTGGTGGTAGCCGTGTGGTGTCGTTGACCTCAGATCTCATCTCTCTTGCCTCTTATCTCAGATCCAGATCCAGATCTAGGTTAAGGTGAAGTGTTCTACCCATATTTCTTCCATGTCCTTTTATATTGTTGAATGGAGATCTAGAATTGAGTAGATCTGTTTGTTGTTAGGTTGATAGAATCATATTGCATCAGAACACTCATATTGATTAAAGACATTAAATAAACCGTTTGAATGATTGATTGATTGTTTGAAGATCTGTTTGTCTATGATTGAGAGTTAGGATGGATAGAAAGAATTAAACGTAGGATCTTAGAGTACTGTTAACCGGTATTGGTTAGATAAATGATAGGATATATGTGAATGAATGTTAAATGGATTGAGTGTGACACCGAGAATGGGTGTCGTCTAAAAAGGAAAGTAAGAAAGAGTTTAAAGGTAAAAGAAAAAATAAATGATAAGAAAAAAAAGAAATAAAGGAAAAAGGAAAGTTAAATGAATGAAATACGAACCACCGAGGAACTGGTGGGAGTATGAGAAATTAATTGAATGGAATACGAACCACCGAGGGACTGGTGGGGAGTATGGGAAAACGCGGCAGCCGTAGCGTTCAAAAACGGCAGGGTAAGAATAGAGGCGCCGGTAAGATTGAGTCACGCCGAGTCTTGGCGGGAAGGGGTCGTAATACACTGCAAGGGGTATAGACTACATCCAAGGGAACCGGATGCCGAGTGTACAAGGGCAGGCGGCACAGGAACGCATCAAGAAAAGGGGAGGGTTGGTCCGCTTGAGCTGTGTAGGTCCTAGAGTTCTAGGATGATTGGAGTCTTAAATAATAAACCGATTTATGTGAATTGAGTGATGACTGAGGTCATTACATTACTTGATTTCGTGAAATGAAACATTAATAGCTAGTTAAGAATTGGGTGTAGTGACTAGTCGGTTCTCGTTTCGCATTGAGCAGTATCGAGGCTCATGGGGGAGACTGGTCTAGAATCGCTTCACTGAGTATTCATACTCACCCCTCTTTTTCCCTCTCCCTTTTGCAGAACTATAAGTGGAAGTGTTGATGGTAAGAAAGGAAACACACCTGAAACTCATGGGACCAGAAACGGGACACACAGAGATGTCGGGAAAGTAGACATGTGTGTCCTCAACCCCGCGCCCAGGAACCCCGGTTGAAAATGGGGAAGGGGCGGGTGTTTCAATTGGTATCAGAGCCAGGTTAAGGTCCCTTAATACTAACTTAAGGGATCAACGTTTCCGCCATTGTTCATTTTCCCCTTATGGTTCTGATAGACCCGTCATAGTCAGTGTTGAAAGAGAATTTGAACAGCTCAGAGTCTTTGGCCGGGATCAGAACAACGAAAGTCCTCGTACCGCGGTGTGGTGGAGTTTTAGAGGTCCAAGAGGGGATTAACAAGGAGTTGTAAGACAAGTATACAGAGGGATCAGTGGCATAGCACGACAAGCTAAGGAGGAATGGAAGGTCGGACATACGAGCTTGAGGTGAAACGTTTCGTCGGCAACACCACCCCACGCCGGGCCGGGAAGGCTGGGGGAGGAGGGTCGGACGCAAGGTCGAGGCGTGCACAACTTCACGGAAGAGATAACCCTACAAAGAAATAGCCTTGTGACATTCCGATATTACAGTGAAGCTTGTTTCCCAGTAAAAAAGGGGGAGACATGGGCGCGGGCCCCACTTCATTGGCGTGGGCCCGCCAGCGAGGAAGGAACAAACCGGGGCGGCCAGGGGACTGCCGGCTGGACAAAAGGAGGAAACTGATTTCAGATCGCAATGGCTAAGCTAAGGATCATCTTGGGGGTAAAAAGGATGATGGTGGATCGTCATTAGGCGAGAATGTAGATGCTAGTAAGGACGATGGAGGATCGTTTTGAATCAAGATGCAATGTACTAATAAGGATATGAGATCTTCTTGGGGTAAAAAGGCTGATGGTAATAAGGATCATCGTGGGGTAAAATGGATCGTCTTGGGGCAAAAAGGGATGTTAAGGACCACACCGGGATATTATTTCATGGAATGCTTAAGCAGCACTAGACTTGAGAAATGATTGAAAATTACCATCTATTCATGACTGCTATTATGTTTCTGACCAGATCTTTTTATGCTGCAAGATGTCTTCACCAGTGCATCACGAGTTCGGAGAAAGACGCATGCGCTATGGACCAAAGGGGACAAGGGCGTACGCCCGCAAGCCCTATTGCGACGCTTGGGGTAACAAGGTACATGCACTCTTCCTAGACGAAGAGGAGATGGGGTTTGCGGAGTAGCCGAACACCCACATCCAGGAGACGACCGTGAGGCGTCGGGTACTGATGCCCCACTTCCAGCGGGCAGCCGAGTACAGGCGGTTATACCAGGGTCAGGGGACTTTCCAGTTTGCACCTGAAGTTGAAATGACACCGCCCACGAGGGGCCGAGGGCGTCCAAGGAAGACAGAGTTAACCAGGGAAGGTCCTGGACCGATTAGGATGGAGGACAGTGTACCAACGAGAAAACGTGGACGTCCAAGGAAGATTCCTAGCATCAATGCAGAGAGCCTGAGGAGCATAACCAGAGTATGTCGGTGTATAACACTGATGCAGGCCAGGCAAGGGCCGCCCTCAGTCCGGGAATACACAGAGGAATTCCTGGAGTCAGCCAAAAGATGCAAGCCCAAGTCAGCAGATGATTGGTGCCGGTGGTATAAGGCAGGACTCCGCGAGGAGATTGGGGGCAAGCTGATTGGTGTGTTGGAACCATGGGAATTCGCCTTGGTGAACCGGATGGCCGGTCATGCAGTGGAGGCCGAACGAGAACTTGCTCGTCGGGTCATCGCCATCTCGAGCTCTGAGGAAGACGTGGAAGTGGAAGAGGATCCATCGGAGAACTCAGAGTGGGAAGAGGAGCCGGAAGTGGAAGAGGAGCCGGAAGTGGAAGAGGATCCATCGGATGGATAGAAAGAATTAAACGTAGGATCTTAGAGTACTGTTAACCGGTATTGGTTAGATGAATGATAGGACATCTGTGAATGAATGTTAAATGGATTGAGTGTGACACCGAGAACGGGTGGCGTCTAAAAAGAAAAGTAAGAAAGAGTCTAAAGGTTAAGGAAAAATGAAATGATAAGAAAAAGGAAATAAAGGAAAAAGAAAAGTTAAATGAATGAAATACGAACCACCGAGGGACTGGTGGGGAGTATGGAAAATTAATTGAATGGAATACGAACCACCGAGGGACTGGTGGGGAGTATGGGAAAACGCGGCGGCCGTAGCGTTCAAAAACGGCAGGGTAAGAATAGAGGCGCCGGTAAGATTGAGTCACACCGAGTCTTGACGGGAAGGGGTCGTAATACACTGCAAGGGGTATAGACTACATCCAAGGGAACCGGATGCCGAGTGTACAAGGGCAGGCGACTCCACAGGAACGCAGCAAGAAAAAGGGAGGGTTGGTCCGCTTGAGCTGTGTAGGTCCTAGAGTTCTAGGATGATTAGAGTCTTAAATAATAAACCGATTTATGTGAATTGAGTGATGACTGAGTTCATTACATTACTTGATTTCGTGAAATGAAACTTTAATAGCTAGTTAAGAATTGGATGTAGTGACTAGTCGGTTCTCGTTTCGCATTGAGCAGTATAGAGGCTCATGGGGGAGACTGGTCTAGAATCGCTTCACTGAGTATTCATACTCACCCCTCTTTTTTTCTCTCCCTTTTGGAGAACTATAAGTGGAAGTGTCGATGGTAAGAACGGAAACGCACCTGAAGCTCATGGGACCAGAAACGAGACACACGGAGATGTCGGGAAAGTAGATATGTGTGTCCTCAACCCCGCGCCCAGGAACCCCGGTTGGAAATGGGGAAGAGACAGGTGTTTCAATCTAGGTCGTTTTTATTCGGGACTGTTCGATTAAGAGGCGTGGTCTTCTGCTTCCCATGTAGATTCATAGGCCCTGTTCGGTAAAGGATCGCAGCGTCAACGTCAAGCATTCAAAATAATGCCTAATTGTAAGTTTGTCCAGGTTTAAGGATGTAGAGAATAAATGGTGGCGACACCCACACTCAACTACAAAGGCAATTCCGATGAAAGCTATTTTATTCAGCATCTCTAATATCAGTGGCAACACTCCATAAGAAAACACAACTACATCCTTTTAATTCCGTACTGACGCAGCGACAACGTAAAGAAAAGGGCTAATGTATCGTTCATTGACCATTATCTATTCTATTAAAATAAAAATCATAAATTCATTTTACATGTGATATTTTATGTTGGACATTATTTAGAAAGTTTATCAAACGTACATAAATTCATTGTAATATCTTTTAATATTTTTATTTTTATTTTTATTTTTATATTTAAAATAAAATAAATATTTATTTAATAAAATTATAACAAAATCTTTTCAGAATCATTTTAAAAATTATTTCCAAAATTTATTAATTTAAATTTTTGTTATCATAAAATATAATTAGAAATTAAAATTTAATTTAGTTTTGATTTATAAAGAAAATTTTAAATTGTAGACAATTAAGTTTATCAAATGTACATAACTTCATTATAATATCTTTTATGATCTCTATTTTTATTTAAAATAAAATAAATATTTATTTAAGAAAATTATAGCACAATATTTTAAAAATCTTTCCAGAATCATTTTAAAAATTATTTCCGAAAATTTATTAATTTAAATTTTGGTTATCATAAAATATAATCAGAAATTTAAATTTAAAATTTATAAATGAAAATTAAAAATTATATAAAATATTTTAGAGATAATATCAACTTAAATTATTACCTTCCAAAAAATACATTTTACAAATATTTTAATTTTTTTTGTTGGAAATCAATATCCATTTCTATTTAATTTTTAAAATAAAAATATCTTATTTATTAAACACATAAATCATGACTTATTACATGTATGTTTTTTAATTTAAACTATCTCTTAGAGGTCACAACTTAAATGCTTATATTATGTAACACTAGGCTTGGCCCGGGATACGCCCGGGTTTTTGTTTAAATTTTGATTTTTATTAAATATTTTGTACGTATGTTTACTTTGATATATAAATATTATAATATATTATAAAAATATAAATAGCTAAAAAAATTATAAAATCACTTTCAGTTATTTATTATTTATGTCTTACAAATTTCAAACATTTTAATATCCAAATGTCTGATATTTTTATTATTGGAAATTATATATAAGGTGATGAGCAAAATATAAAAAAAATTGATTAAATTTTAGTTATTTGTTTGATTGGTTGGGTTGTAAAAATGTTTCATTTCACTTAATTGTTTTTTATAAATTTCGGTTCCAATTATTCTCTTAGTAATTTAATTGACCCTCACTTTTAAATATACAATCCTTTTAAAATATTTTTTTTATTAAAACACTGGTTTAAAATTGTAATATCTTTCTACATTAAAAACTTACAACTACGTCACTAAAACCTAAAATTTACCAACTAAATTCTTACAACAAATGTTTTTGCACCTACATCCCCAACTGTTTAGACCCATGATCTAAATATTCATTTATCTTAATTATATAAATTTTGATGCAAAACTTTTTTATATGAACAAATCACACATAATTTTATTTAAGTTATGATCTGTATGGCTGGAATACTTATTAACCTGAAGGCTCTAAAGGTGTAAGCCAAAGATCACTTTTTTTCTTAAAAATGTTAAAGAAGAGACATTATGGCCTGGTCCATTCACGAAGCGTTATCTAACAATAATAAAAGGAGAATAAGCTCAATGTTTAGCTATGCCACATAGACAAATTAATTCAGACCAATCACAGTGCTATATTATGCCATGTCATCTACTGCAGTGAACCCTATAGCTTTCGTAGCCGACTGGTCGCCTTATTTTTGATCATTTTCCTAGGAGAAACCCAGCAGCTTTTACCTCTTTACCTTCTCCTCTGTAACATCAACGAATCATAATCCTGATCCATAAAGCTCCATTATTTAGTGCAATCAGTATATAATCTATCTCTTACCCTCCTATTTTGCTGAGAAGAAAATGACCTAGAATCTATCTTTTCCAGGTTCTGCCAATGTCATCAACTCTAGATCAAGTAGGCTCTCATCTCTCCGCCTCTAATTTTGTTTTGTGTCTTCAAATATGAATTCATAGCGCTCCACATAGATGATCATATCGCCTCTGCTTTTCAGAGATCATCGGAGAGGTTAGAAACATTTGGACCACACACACGTAATATAGGCTCGCCTTTGAAAAAAAACGCTTATAACAAGAATCGCATCCTGAGTGAAGTCACAAAGGTTTTGAATCCGGTGCACCTGATCCATCGTTGCCTCCGCATCTATGCTGTAAGTACCCTGTAAATATTCTTCTCTGTTTTTTTTTAAAACTATATTCTTCTCTGTTTCGTCATGAGTTTCATATAATCGCAGCAATGAACTTTTATAGGAAGGAGAAGTAAATACGCCGACAGAGAAGATGGAGAAAGATCTGCTTATTTCTCTATCGCAGGTACATATTAGTCAACTATCCAATCAATTGTCTAATCATGTTCTTTGAAGCTTTGAGATTCTGAAAGACAGTATTGAGTCTGATTCCTTCAAGTTATTGAGAGAAATTCATTGTTGGATTAGTGAAGTTAACCTTAATTCTACTGGGGTTAGTTCCTTGGTTCGATCACTCTGGTTGCAACTACCACACACAGCTAACACATCGAACATATGTATTGCAAAGTATTCAGCTTCATCTAAACTTAAAGCATATATTTCATGTACGTTATGAAACATTGTTTCCAGATTCCTGCCTAACATCAGTACAACTTCGCATGGACGTGACGGTTTGACTTAGTGCGTTTGATGGACTATCACGGGAACTTCACCAGAATCTTGAAAGCTTTGGTATTGATGGATACTTATGTAACCATCATTTTCAGGTAGGCTATTTCTCAATGCCACATCTAAGTTAAATGATCTAACATTAACTTTTACTTTGACAAAGAGACGGCTGCAAGCAATAGTTTATATGGCGAGTAAGAATTTGAGACGCCAAACTTTCTTTAATAATTCCATAGTCCGGTCTCTCTTATTCACTACATAAATCACACATTGTAGGTAAGGGTCAGTGATACAGTAACTTCATTTAAGTACCCTTGTGTCCAGAAGATTGAATTTCTAACACTAGGATCCTTGGTTTAAAAAAGCGCTCGCCTTTGGCGCCATGGCGCTAGGTGAGGTCTAGCGATGTCCTCATCGCCTCAGCACCTCAAGGCGTGGCAACTTACATAAAGCGAGCGCTTTCTACGCTTTCTTACTAAACCTAAGGCTCCTAAAGCGACGCGTTATTTGGTTTTAAGTCAAACTGAATTGGTTTGCCAAATTTAAACTGCTAAATTGAGTTAGATTTGTAACACATCTTTGGCGTCACATAAAAGCCCTTTTCAAACCCTAAGTTAGTCTTATATACCGTAACTTAAGTTTAAAGTTAGGGTTCCATGTGCTATTGTTCTTCTCTCTATTTCACGGCTTTGATGTTTGACGTTTCTCCTGATATTTTTGTTCACTAGTAAGTACTCTGTTTTGCACTTTGGTTCTAAACTTGTATTCTATCTATACCTATATTTTTGCACTATATTTTTTGCCTTCACACACAAAGCGCTCGCTTTGTGTCGCCATGGCGTAAGGCGAGAGGCGAGACACTCATCGCCTCACCTCGCCATGCGCCATTTTAAACCAAGCTAGGATCTCAGCGCATATGTTCTAAACTTCCCACAACAGGTACAAATTTTTTTTCAAATTTTATACTTCGAATCTCTACTATATACATATAAATCTTAGTACCATGCTTTCATTCATTTGCGTTCCATCTGCAATGTTTGTAACCCAACTTTAAATTTTTGTTCTTAAACATAAAACTTGGGAGAGGTTGGTATTAGCTTCTGCGCTCGATGACGTTGCTAATATTCGAAGAGGCTTTTATTAACTGAATAAACCCGATACCTTAGATATGGGACATGCCCAAACGAAGTCCGTTTGATGTGTGATACCCGAATCCATTGCCTTTAGCCCCATTTGCCAACTTGATACTAAAATCATGCAAATATCCAAGACCACTATAAAGAACATTTATGTTATTTTTCAGGAAAATTCCTTTGGGGGGGTGTATTGAATTAAGGGGTTTGGGAGATTTTGGAGTGTTTAAATTTTGGTGAGATTTAGGTGTGTTTTGAAGTGATTTGACAGATTTTTGTAAAAAATTAAAAATTAAAATAAAATTTTACTGGAAATTTTAGAATTATTTAGGTGATTTGGCAAGATATTTACTGAAAATTTTAGAATTCTTTAGGTGATTTGAAATAATAATATTTAACTCATAATATTTTCTCCACTGTTGAGAAAATCAATTCTCAAATACGCAGATCTATGAAATAAGTACGTACTAGATTTTGACCCGCGCTTGAAAGCGCGGGTTTGATTTTGTTTTACTTTTCATAATTATGAAATTTAGGGTTTGAATCATATAATTTTGAAGATTATATCACTAATATATATGTCATTTGCGTAAGCACAATTAATTTGTATGAAATTAGATCACGCGTTTGCATTTTTGAAGTTTGGTCGAAATTTGTTTGAAGATTCATTTGTGTGTAAAAATAGTATAACAATTTAAAACTGAGATAAATATAGTGTTATTAGTAACGATTTATGTTACATTTAATTGTATGTCTATTAACAATCAAACTACCAATTATAAAACCAAGTATTAGAATATTTTTAATTTTTTTATATAAAAGTATCTATAATGTAAATCTAAACTACAATTTACTATTTTATAAGAGTATCAGAGACATATGTTCCATTATTAAAAGTTATATTTTAAAAAGAATGTTTTATTCACATATATTTTTGCAAGTTATGTTCTTAAGTATTTGGACTTTATTCTATTTTTAAATTTAATGTGGGTCTCAATTTAATTATGTTTAACTTTTTGGTTTTATTAATTTGGGGTTTATCTGTGTTAGAAATTAATTGTGTAGTTGATGGTACTATGCTCCTTGCGGGTAAAATGAATATTTCGATGTTTTTATAAGTGGAGGAATGAATATTTCGATAAAGTTATGTTATAATAGGTTGTGCTTTGGTTTTGGTTCATGTAATTTATTTTGTTTGGGTAGAGTGGTTTAGCAATCGATGATTTAAATGGTTAAGAATAAATAATAATGTATCCAATTTGATAGTTAGAGTAAAAATCGCTTATATATAGGTAAAATATCTTGTCACATATTGT
Organism: Brassica napus; assembly: GCF_020379485.1. Lineage (NCBI taxonomy): Eukaryota > Viridiplantae > Streptophyta > Magnoliopsida > Brassicales > Brassicaceae > Brassica > Brassica napus. The sequence continues at coordinate 17,642,932 of NC_063439.1, forward strand.
TATAATATATAGGAGAAGTCCAAAAAAATAAAAAATAAAAGAGTCCAAACAACTTTTTTAAGTAGATTTATTAAAACTCCTTTCCTTTTAATAGTATTGATAGTTCTAATCATGTGAACACAAGAATACATTTCAAAGTTCACTTTTTTTCCCTTTTGTATTCATGAGTGTGGATGCTAGCTTATCTTTCTCTTCTTGATTAATCAGTGTTTCTGAAATAGTTGATTTATGTTGTGTTTGTTTGTGGTAACCTGTCCCTAGCTTGCATCGTGGTAATGACATCTCCCTTTTCTTTCATCATTATGCTCCATATTCATCTGTGTAGGTTAGCTTCCATGGTCTGATTAGATACTTTGTTCATGATGATCTTATAGAGTGGGATGTCTTTCATCAATGAACCATTTCTAGCTTCAGTTATTGCAGGTGATCTAGGCTGTCTGATTTCATCCGAGAATTTGTTTTCAAGTTCCATCTCTTCAAACAGCCTGCGGTCTCTGCTTCTGTGCCAAGAGCGCTTCTTCTCTGCTTTCCAAGCCTCTTCTTTTCCCTAACAACTGCTTGCTCAATGCTTTTAGTTCTTTACTTCATTTCCTGCAATAGCACAATTCCATTGTCTTGGTTGGTACTGCTATACCCTTTAGGCTCTTCAGATATTACCGCTTCTGGATACTCACCATCATGAAGAAATTGAAAGAGTTTAGCTACTGAGGAATATAGAGGTATATATGCAACATGCTCATGTTTCACCAAATGGAAGGCACTAACAAGGTTCAGCAATAAAAGTTAATCGCTAGAGGTGACATGTCATTTATAATGATACTAATATGTTTATCTAATTATCTGTCTACAACAATCTCCCTTTTCCCACTAACAATTGGTGTTGCCATCACTATGACGTATACATACTTTCTAAATGAAACACAGTGGAAAATTTTAGTAATCTCAAGGGGAAAACACTCAAAAAAAGTTTATGTCCATAATTTTATGAAAATCAACAAAAGACTTGTGACTCAGAGCTTACTGCCAAACCGGTGAAAAAAACATGACTTTCTCTTTGCCAGCTATTATTTTCTTTGTGGAAACTAAATAATTGTCATTAGAAATAGTCTAAAAATAAGAAAAAAAAAACGTTGTTGCAATCAAGATTACATATGTGTAGCATCTGCCCACATAGTTGCTGCAATATTTGCTCTCCAATTATTAGCATTCACTCTTTGTTGTTCTTGAGTACCTTGAAAATTTTCATCAGCATTGTTCTCCTCTTCGCCTTCTTCTTCATCTCTACTTTCTTCAACAACTACTTCTTCAGGAAGAAACATATCTGAACGGCATTCCTTACGAAGATAGTTGTGTAAAACAACACATGCAAGTACTAACTCTGCTTGCGTCTTATACGGAAATGGTGGTGCACATTTGAAGATGAGAAATCTAGATTTAAAGATGCCAAAAATTCTCTCTATCACATTTCTCAAGCTTGAATGACGATGGTTGAACAACTCATTTTGATTTACCGGATCTTTTCCTTGTCCTCTAAAATCTTGAAGATGATAACGGGTACTTCAATATGGAGCTAGAAAATTACGACGATTAGCATATCCACAATCGACCAAATAAAACTTTCCTGAAATTTTAGAATGTATATAAATATGAGAAATACGTAAATTAACATAAGATTTTTTATCATAAGCAAAATATGTACCTTCTGGAACTTTTAGTCGGTTGCTACTTCTTGTTAAAGCATCTTGTAATACTTTTGCATCATGAGCTGAGCCTTCCCATCCACTAAGAACATACATGAATTCTAAATCAAAGTTACATGCAGCTAAAATATTTTGAGATAGTTGTCCTTTTCTGTTACGATAACTAGATGAATCTTTTCCAGTTATCATTGCAAGAATATGTGTACCATCAATAGCTCCAATGCAGTCCTAAGAAAAATATGAAGTCAGTGTTAAAATTTAATTACACCTAAAGAATACCAAAAAAAAAACTATTTACCTTAAAGTAAGGATAAAACCTTGTGCTGTCTCTTATGTTTGGAGGCACTGTAGTTCCAGGTTTAGCTATATAGCTTGAAGCAAGTTCATTTAATACCTTGAGAATTGTATTAAATCTCCTACTTATTGAGAAACGTGACTTCTTGAATCTATCTTGAGCTTGAATATATCTTGAATTTTGACCAACAATAAACAGAAATGTGGCCAACATTTCTTCGACTGAAACGTATCTTGTATCTTTTACTCCCATCCGTTCTCTAATAATAGAGCATAGCTTCAGAAAAACATCCGGATACATACGATATAAATGTCGAAAATGAGCAGGATCTTCAACCAATGCATTTTGTATGTATTCATGTCCAAGTCTTGTAGTTGATCTTCTAATTGGGTGTTGTATTTGCAAAATCTGCGAAGTCAAATACCGGATCTTTGCGATGATGGACAAAACCAGGATCATAATATCAACATCTGTTTTAAAATTTGCCATCTTCTTTCTTTTCTTCCTAGCTTGTACCTCTTCACTTGCATACACAACATGATTCATTGTATATCCCCCCTACACAAGAAATCATTAAAAATTATATAATTGTAATTTGGAAAGTATGATACAAAAATCATTCATAAACTCACAAGAAAGCAAAGCGGCGGAGAGAACACTCTTCTTTCTCTAGAAGGATGAGGACAAATAAATGTACATGTAACCCTCACTCCACCCGCCAAATTTGACCGCCAAATTAAAACACAACCTTTGTTGGTTTAAGAAATCCACTTCATAAGGAAATCTCTTTTTTTTTTTTTGTTATTTATTTGCTAGATTCTTCGGCTGTATATGGTAACAACATAAAGATATTGGAACAAATCAAGCATAACAAAATCTAAACATCTGAATTGTTGAGAAACAAGATAGCGAAGAAATTGATAAGGTCAAATAAAATTAATAAAGGTAAAGGTAACAACCATCCCACCGCCAAATTTGACCGCCAAATTAAAACAGAGTCTTTGTTGGTGTAAGTAAACCTTATAATGATATCTATACGTTTCTTCAAGAAAAAGCATTTTTGTAGGAGCAGAAAATATTTTATTTAATGATCTGAAACTAGATAAATAAATAAAAAAAACATTGAATCGTTGCTAAACCAATGAAAGAACCATAGCAATTTGCTAAAAGTAATAATAAAAACTCAAAACCTAAGAAAACTGAAAAGCTCCACAAATGGAAAAATCACCCATAACACTTCAACCCTTTGTCAATGCATTGAACCTCATCAACTTTGTTTACGAAGATTTTGTTTTATCCATCCACGACGATCAGCTACAGACATCTTCACGAATCCAGATTTCATGCCTAAACTGTGAACAAGAGTCATAGCTTCATACCGTAAATCATCATCCAAATCAGGAATTTCGTTGATAGCATCCCACACATTGTTAGCTTTGTCCTTAGCTTCTTTCTCTTCATCTTCTTTTTCCCATCGTTTCTGTATCATGCCAAAGATTTGGCTACTGATTTCTGTCACCTCCTCACAAGCCTTATCTAAATAAGAATCAGTTCTGGCTTTCTTTCTTAGGGGAAGTTTTTCTCCCGTACTTTTTTCTAATGAAGAAAAAACTACGTTTTCATAACCTTGTTGGTGTATTATATCTTCTCCACTATTCATCATCTCGACAAAACTTATATCATTTGCCCTCTCACTGTCTTCAATTTGAGAGTTAAAAGGATTAACATCATCACCTAACCCCACAGCATTCTGCCCTCTTGCAGTGTTTTGTCCAAATATCATTTGTAACTCCTCAAAATCTTCAAATGAATCATCACGCAAGTATTTATTATTGGGATTAGCCTAATTTAAAAAGAAAAATATCATTACAATAAGAATCATGCATATAATCAACATCAAAATATTCATAAATTTTTAGAGATAATTTATACCTTTAAATAGACTTTCCATACTTCATCATCTGCTGTGAACTTGTTTGTTTCAGGGTCCCACCCAAAACCAGAGTTACAACGAAGAAAATCTGTCAAATTATGGTACCTGGTTTTCAGGATCTTCATCCTATTTTTGTAGTGGCCATATGTTTTCTTCGATCCAAGTTGTTGGCGTAGAACTGATAATACTCTTGTCTCGAAAGTTAGCTTATTGAATTTACCACTAGCATCACGGAAACCATTGTTGATCGCATCCACCAGTGAGCGTAATAACAATCTGTTTTCAGGTCCAGACCATGAATGATATTGACCCTTACCTTTTGCATCTTGGGAATCTCCCATTGTATGGAAGGTAACTAATCACAAAGTACAACAGGGATGGTAAGAACATTATGCAAAGAATACTATATATATTCATGAAAACATAACAAAGTATTAAAACAAACGCGGATGTAAAATAAAGTAAATAAAAATACTACTCACTATGATAGAAAAGAGGATGATCTTTGAATTCAATAACAATTTGGAAGCCTCTCCCTTTAGAATATAAGATAACTACGTGATATTGAACACATATATACACTGATATCTAACAACCTAACCCTAATAAATAACTAAGAAGCCCATGATTATATTTTGTCAGAAAACAGCCCATCAGGCATCAAGTCCAAGCTAATGTTTTTTTTTCTCAGAAAACAACCCATAATTATGTTTTGCTCGATGATGATTATGAACAGAGAGAAAAAAGGAACAAACCTTGCAAGGTTGAGGACACGGTGGATGTCAAAAGATAAGAAACAGAGCTTGATTCATGTCATATAACAACAATAAGAGACTAGTTCCTTGAAGGTTGGCCTCCAAGATCGATCCTTTTAATTGGGTAGCTGCGCGTGAAGTTGTGGTGGAGGACGGGGACATCATGAGTGAAGAAGAAGCCACAACAAGGCTGCATCCAGTCCATGAGAGGATGAAACCAGCCTAACGAGGCTGCATCGAGTCCATGTGTTCATACATATATTCAAAATGTATTAATTAATTTATTTCAAATATCTTCAAATAACATCTATAGAGATGTTATTTTACAAGACCTATTTTTAACTAAAAAAAACGTGAAGTCTCCTAAAATCTGTATCACAAATTTTTCTTGTTAAATATTGTTTTCAATTGAATAACAGGAGATTTGATATAGTTTATACAAATTGTTAATTGAATAACAAGGGATTGTAAGAGAATTGAAATCACTTTTCATAAATCACATATTGAATAACAGGAGATTTTAAAAGAGTTTTTAAAATAATTGATTGAATAATAGGGGATTTTAATAAAATCCCAAAATCTCCTAAAATCAATAATTCAATACACCCCCCTTAGTAGTTTTTTAAAAGAAAATGACAATTTACCAACTTGATACTACTTTTTTTTTAACAACAAAAGTGTTTTTTTCCCCATCTGGTTTCATTAAAACATTAAAAGATACAAAGGTGAAATACAGAACCGGCGGAACATTCGGAACATCCACGGAAGCTAATGCCCATAGAGGGAAACAAGAACCCAAACAACCGGGCTACATACCAACATCATGAACTTAAACTAAATACCTACACTCTTTTTGTGAAACTCATAAGCAAACACCCATAAATAAAAGAACAGACTTAATAGCCAATGACTAGCCGGAATCCTTGCAACAACGCAACACGTATGACAGCTTCAAACAGAGCAGAACCCTCATCTGAACCACCTGTTCATGATGACAACAGCCACACCTCTTCAACACAATCAAGACAACAACCAGGATGAAACATCACCCACCGGAGCACTTACTCAACCGCACCATAAGCTGGAAACCCCCATGCCTCAATCTCTTTATATTGCTTTACCCAAAAGCCACGAGGAAGACATAGACCAAAAGAAGACCAGAAGAAACACTATTTCAAAAAGTGGGAGACAGTCTCCTTTGAACCTGAGAGACTAATAGGAGTTCAGAAACAACCTATTTCTCAAGGACCATAACCTCCAATTGCTCACTACACACGGCCACGTTACTGCAACACCGTTGCTGAACCAAAGACCAACTAAGACAAGTTCAAAACCCATGAGATTCAACCCCTTGGCCAGAGGTACACAAACCTGATGGAGAGACACCAGAATGGAACTGAGGAGCTCTCACTACCACTTGAAACACAACACTCCGGCCGAATCTGGAACCCGGAAAAAGCAGATCTGAAAACTAGATCAAACCTGCAAAATCCAGAAACCCAGATCTACAAAGGAAATAAAAACAAATCTGCAAACAGACTACAGATCTGTCATCAAAGAGCCTTAACAAAGGTTAATAATAGCACACACATGCCATCAGGAACCAAAGAGAGAACACACAAGAGGAGATGCAAGTATTGAGTAGAAAGGAAAGGCAATAACTAAAAACTAAAACGAGACAGATTACTTCGACGGCGACGCCGAGGGCGCGCCACCGCCGGAACCACCACGATTCAACCGGAGGAGAAAAGAAAACTTAAGAGAGAAGGGAGAGAAAAGAAAACGGAGAAGCAATAAGAGTTGGTTTGCCAACTTGATACTACAATCAAGCAGATATCCAAAACCACTAAAAATAAAAAAACATATTATTTGTTGGGGTCAAAAACGGTTACGACGGAATTACCACCCGAAAATCCTCGGAGATCGTATTTCCGAAAGAGATAGTAAAAGGAGAGACGTAATTTTCGTAAAAATTACCAATACGAAGAAGTATCCTTTGGGATTCAAACCGAACAAACCAAGCTCGGTCACCGCGCATACACGCCGTCCGGTCGCTATGCAGCAACCAAACCCGAGCCAAGCTCGGTCGCTATGTAGCGACCGAGCGCTCGTCCTGCTCGGTCGCTATGTAGCGACCGAGCTCGAGCCAAAGCTCGGTCGCTACGTAGCGACCGAGCGATCGTCCCGTTCGGTCGCTACGTAGCGACCAAGCTCGAGCCAAAGCTCGGTCGCTACGTAGAGACCGAGCGATCGTCCCGCTCGGTCGCTACGTAGCGACCGAGCCCGACCAAGCTCGGTCGCTACGTAGCGACCGAGCGATCGTCCCGCTCGGTCGCTACGTAGCGACCGAGCTCGAGCCAAAGCTCGGTCGCTACGTAGCGACCGAGCTCGAGCCAAAGCTCGGTTGCTACGTAGCGACCGAGCACTTGTCTCGCTCGGTCGCTACGTAGCGACCGGGCTCGAGCCAAAGTTCGGTCGCTGTGTAGCGATTGAACCTTTCCGAACATCGATACGACACCAGTCCTTGCATTCTCGTCAAACCTTCGAATGCTATCTCCCGAAGACCGTAGCAAGCTCAGTCCATGTTTCTTGCTATTCTAATTCATCGATCAAACTTCGCGGATTAGAAACCGCGGAAAACTCGTAGTAAACGTGTCGAGTCGGAAGACGGCCCAAAGGGACCTAAAACACGACTCGAGGCCCATCCTACGATTTTTCCTAACCAAAAGCCCGTGAACCACAACATGGTTCACGCTTGGCCCACGGGGAAGGATAAATGTCAAGTTTCCGCGGATAAATACGGAAGTTTTGAAGATAATTGTGAAGATCGGGAAAAATGGAATATCTCTATTTTTATGCTATGACGGCTTAAGGGCAGAAGAGTAAAAGCGTAAACCGACCTTGGAGCTAGTATATAAGGAGTCCTAGGCGAGGAGCAGAAAAAATGAACTTTTTTCAGAGCAAACTTAGCACTTAGAGCAATTTAGGCAATTTTCCGTTTTTGTTATTTCGAGCTGCGACTCAATTAGGTTTAGCCGTCTTAGGGTTGCTAGAACTAGGAATCTCGCCGACAGCTCTCGAGCCCAGGCTTATACCTTGTTGTAAACGCTCATACGCAGATTCGGAATAAGATCTTCTTTGCTCTCTTTTCGATTTCTTATTTTTATCGTTGTTGTTCTCGTGTTCTGATTGCTTGACGTGTGGTAATTAACAGATATCCGGGTCCTCTGGGAAATTAGGGTTTTCCTAGTTTCCTTATTTAAACAGAAATCGACAGTGCGAATTTCGGTTCCCACAGTTTGGTGCTAGAAGGAGGGGGCCTTACGGATCAATCTAACCCGCAAAAGCCACACACAGTCAGACATGTCAACCAACGACGCGGATAACGTGCAAACTCTTAAAGGAGGCAGCGGCACCGATCTCCACACTCCAGTAGCGGACGTATCCGCGGCCAACGCGCAAGCCAACACCGCGACGCTCGAAGAGTTCAAAAAGATGTTCGCCACCTATGAGAAAAGGTCGGAAGAACAGGATAAGCTCGTGAATACCTTGACCAAACAGGTTGAAACCTTAACGGCAAGAACCCAAGCTATCCGTCCCCGCGGAACCACCAAAATCCGCGGGAAGAGGCTCGACTTTGCCACCCAACTCGATAGAACATGAGTCGCGCGGGAATGACCTTCCGGTCAAAACCCTAGCGAGAAATCTCCCATCGAAAAGGGGAACTCTGAAAGTCTTCCGCCCCCTGCAAAGGACTCGGAGGATAACGAAGCCGAACACATTGACCTGGATCCTAGCGATGTCTCCAACGACACCGACGAGGATGTCGACAGACATCCAAGAAGGACCAGGAGCCGATCTGCTCGGGAAGGTTCCCCGTTCGAAAAACCAAAGACGGAAGAAGAAGAGATCGCCTACTGGAACGAACAGGAGGAGCTGGCTGAAAGGCAAACCGAGCTTACTCGCAGTAAACGCCGACAGGCTCGGAAATCTACTGACGAGACATCGGACATCCGCGATCTTCGCGACTACATCACCAAGACTGCGGCAGAAGTGAGAGCCGTAAAGTCTCAAATCCATCATGCTACTAGTGCTGCCCCCGAGATCGATCAACTGCTAGAAGGAGCTCGAAAGACCCCCTTTACCAGTCGCATTTCGGACATGAGGGTGTCCGATCCGGGAAAGATCAAAGTACCGAAGTACGATGGTACGGCCGATCCAAAAGCGCACCTTCAGGCCTTCCACATCGCGATGGGAAGAGCAAGACTGAAGGACGGCGAAAAAGTTGCCGGCTATTGCCGCCTGTTCGTCGAAAATCTTGAAGGAGCAGCGCTCGAATGGTTCGCACGCCTTCGTCGCAACACCATCGGGAGTTTTCGACAGCTCGCATCGGAATTCCTCAAACAGTACTCTGTATTCATAGACAGAGAAACCTCCGATGTTGACCTCTGGAGTCTCTCCCAGAGGGAAGACGAACCCCTCCGCGAGTTTATCAGTCGGTTCAAGCTGATAATGTCCAGGGTCAGCGGGATAAGCGACAAAGTGGCCATCGACGCGCTGAGAAAGACGCTCTGGTACAAGTCAAAATTCAGAAAATGGATAACTCTCGACAAACCGCGAACGATCCAGGACGCCCTCCACAAAGCAACGGACTACATCATAGTCGAGGAAGAAACTAAAGTCTTATCGCAAAAACATAATCCGGCAAGACCATCCTCGAAAGACGCAGATCCGAAGGGGAAAAAGAAGAAATCTCGTAACGACAAGTACGTCCATCGCGAGGGGGAAGATCTCCAAGGGGCGCATAACTATGCGATCAATTCAGATCAAGGCCGGACCATGGGCAACACATGGACTCGCAATCAAGGATATGACGAAAACACCTTCTGCGAGTTCCACCAATCCCGAGGACAATCCACGACCAACTGCAAAGTCTTGGGAGCAAGACTGGCCGCGAAGCTACTCGCTGGAGAGCTTTCGGAAGTAACTAGCGTCAAGGATCTCATCCTCGATTCTGATCGGCCTCCAAAGACGGATAGAAATCCGCCCGCTGAAAAATCCCCTCAACGAAACCAACCTGGGGATAAACGCGGTAGGAGGCCGGATGACAAAGGGAATGATAACAATCGTCGCAGAGTCAATATGATCATCGGAGGATCACAATACTGCGGCGATACCGTGTCGGCCATCAAGGCTTACCAACGGAAGGCAGAGTCAAGTGCAAATTGGCCTACATGGTCTCCTCCTCGAGACGGCCAAAGTTGCTCGATCACCTTAACAGAGGAAGAAGCCGGCGGTATCGACCAACCTCACTGCAACCCGCTCGTCATAGATCTCGTCATACGAGATTTAGAAGTCGGAAGGGTACTCGTCGACACGGGAAGCACGGTCAACGTAATATTCCGCGACACTCTCAAGTGGATGAGTATCAAACTCGGAGAAGTAATTCCGACGCCGAAACCGCTCACGGGTTTTTCAGGCAAAGTGTCAATGACTCTCGGATCAATCCAATTACTAGTCATGGCCAAGGAGATCACGAAAATCATCGAATTCGCGGTAGTCGATCATCCCGCTATCTACAACGTGATCATGGGAACCCCCTGGCTCAACGCCATGCAGGCAGTTCCGTCAACCTACCACCTAGGTCTCAAGTTCCCAACGCCGAGCGGAGTCGCGGCCATCTGGGGATGCCAAAAACAGTCGCGACTATGCTTCCTCGCGAAGCATAAGTTAAGGCAAATCACGGCTTCTGCAAACGGCAAACGCGCGAAGATAGATCGATCTTCAGCCAAAAGCGCCCCGGGAGAAGACTAAGTAAAATCATCTATCGACGCAAACGCATCGGACGTCGAAGCTCGACATAAATCCGAAGCCCACGCGACAACTCAACCGGAACATCCGGAAAATAGCGTCGACCCAGCCACGATCGACACGGTCAAGGCGGACATCGCGACATCTACCGCCGAGTAAGAACACTCGCGGCATGAAACAGAACTACGAGATGGCTTGATCCTCGAAAGGGGTACGTAGGCAGCTCGTCAAAAGACGCGTTCAGCTATCCCCTTCTCTAAAAAGGGGGGGGGGGGAATGGGTGCGTATACTCGTATACTCCCACTTAGAAAAATCTTCATTATTGTAATCGAGTTTTTAGAAACTTTAAAAACTTTTACTACAATATACGTTGTCCTTTTTATCGAAAACGTTCACGCTTCAGTAAAACACAAAAAAAACTTTCAGGACACGCCTGAAAACGTTAAGACTCTTGTCTGCGGCCCCTTCCGGCCCAAAAATCGAAAAGATTATCATCTTTCAAACACGCAAAAATACACGTATAATCCTCGAAATAACTGCGAGACATCGCAAAAGTTAAAATTCGAGGACAATGCTAACAAATTGTCCGAACGCGACCACCAAAAACCTTACACCCCGTTCGTCGATTGGCCCCGACGAACACGCCAGCCGTCTTAAACAAACGCAATTCGATCACTCTTTTGATCTTTAACAACGTCCAGCACAAGGACAAAAGCGCGCTACAAGAAAAATCCGAAATTTTGGTTTAGCACTTCCAGTTGATTCTGAGAAGATGCTCGATTCGTACCATACAAGTCATATAAGCCGAGAACATATCGCGGACTTTAAATCGATGCGAATCAGGAAGAAATCGCAACAGGAAAAACGATAGCCGGCTAGTCACCGCACAAACCTTAACCGAAAGTAAACCTAGGTCTTGCCCTAAACCCAACGCTCTGGTCTCAAACATCTCAAGGCATGATATTTAAAAGATACGAGATCCTAAACCATGTCTCTCTGTTCGTATCTCAATGTTCTCGAAAATCGTAAAGATAAGTAAACTTTTACGAAAATCACGAACGAACCAACAGATTGAACGTCTAATCAGAACTAAATACGAGACGACAACTCATATTTACTTCAACCCAACTTAGGAAAACTCGAAACAAAACATTCGTCATATAAATAAACCGCATAAAGCGGAAAGGGATTCAAAGCCACCAACGGCCAGTCCCGGTAAATACAAATACGGCCATCTAGGCCGAAAAAAAATTCAAATTCAAAGGGCCACACTCGGCCGAAAACAGATAAAAGGATAACTGATCCATCCCTCATAATCCAAAGTCAAAGTCCCCGGACAACGAAGCACCGAACGCATCCGCGGGACGATCCACTTCCTCGCCACCATCGGGAAACCCGGTCGGAACCTCCTCGGTATCAGGGGAAACCGGGATGGAATCCCGGAACCCTTGAATCCGCTCGTCGATCGGAGGGATAAGATCCTCGGCATGGACACGTTCGTTCATCCCACTCTTCATCAAGCTCATTTCCTCTTCAAACACATAGTCATCGGCTCGCGTCCTCCAAAGACTTCCGACCGAACCGCGGCACTCGCGAAAGTCACCCACCGAGGTAAAGGCATTCTTGAGGTTCCCATACTCAACCTGGAATTGAGAGGCACGAGTCTTCATCACCTCGACGATTTCCCTTTTGCCTTTCCTTTCCGCTTTGCGGATTGCCCGTGCATGATCACGAGTAAGTTGCGCTTCTCGCTCCAACATCTCGCCTTGCACAGGAGCGAGATCCCGCTCCGCTTTCTCCGCTTTGAAGCGGTAGACCATGGCTTCTCTATGGCCCGCCTCAATGGCCGAGCCCAGCAAGCTCAGGCCCTGCAAAATCGATTGACATGTTATAAATATATACATAGGACAATCACCAAAAAAATTCTCAAAAAACTAACCCCGTTGATGATGCGAGATCCTTCCGCAACGACTCTCGGCCTCGCCGATTCTTTCGTAGGAGGAGGAGCATCGAAACCCGGTGGCAGTCCAGCAAAGAAATCATCGAAATCCGGAATAGGGGCCTCACTCGAACCACTCCCATCACCGTAAGCGAGGTTCGGATCCCATCCTGGAATCATAGAATCATCCATCGAAAATTCTATGTCGCCAAGATCGACGTCTTTTCCCTTCCAAGAGCTCGACTCCGGCACAGCTTTTGAAGCTTCGACGGGATTCTGGTCGTCAGGTTCGGAGTCGCTTCCCGTGTTCGCAGGCGAAGCAGGACAGGGTTGCGCGAATCTCAATGCCCTCCGAACCCTCTTCGGCGTAAACGAAGTCCAGAAGAAAGGACCGTTCCTGAGAAGATCCCTCACCGCAATGATGTCCTCGGGGAACGGAGCAAGATGGTTGATGAAGGGACGATCATTCGGCAACCTCCGGAACAGTGGAATGCAACTCTCTTCAACGGACGCAGCGTCTATACGAACAAAGAAAAAGAACTTCTTCCACGAGTTGAAGTTCGAAATGAACTTCTTAACCACTGACATAAATTTCCGAGGGACCAACCTATGCTTATCCGTATCCGTGACAAGTTGAAGCCTCAAAAGCGCTTCATAATGATCCACGAAAAGGGAAAGGCTATGCTCGTAGCTTAGGATCAGGATCCCAATAAGATGCTGAATGGCAAGGGGAGTCAACTGACTTATCGCAACCTCGAAACGATCCAACACTCTGACGAGAATTTCGGGTATGGGGAACCATAGGCGACAATGCACTACGAACGCCTCATAGCAAGAAAAGTAACCCTCCGGGGGGCTGCTAGCACATTCCCCGCGGCGGGGAACCCGGAACTCCACAGCATCCGGGATATGGTAGAACGATCGCATCATCGCAAGAAACTCGTCGGTAGTCCGGCTTGCATCCTCTTCCTCGACTCCACGATGGACCAGGACCGGGAACGGCTTCTCCTTAATTGGGAGGGGTCAACGAGCCATAATGAGCAACCCACCATGCCTCGTTCTCGGCAGGATGCACCGAGTGAGGCACGAACTCCATCTTCGGAACGATGAGCTCTTCATAAGGACTCGCGGACGAAGACCCTTTTTCGCAATCTTTTTCTTGCTCGACATCTTTACACTTCTCCTGAGAGAATAGAGGAAAAGGGTGGAGAGAAAGATATAAAGTTTCTCTTAAGAAAGATCTTAGAGAAAGACAAGAAAGTGAAAAAATTATGGAACAAGTTACCTCCCTTCTTATAGGCATGAGGATTTACTATTCAAGCTCGGACTTTCGGATATTAATTCCATCCATCACGCCTAACTTGCCAAACATTCCTAACCGCACGCTAGGATCCTACAATGCATGATCCTAACGGGCTGGGGGGCTAACTGTTGGGGTCAAAAACGGTTACGACGGAATTACCACCCGAAAATCCTCGGAGATCGTATTTCCGAAAGAGATAGTAAAAGGAGAGATGTATTTTTCGTAAAAATTACCAATACGAAGTTTTTACGAAGAAGTATCCTTTGGGATTCAAACCGAACAAACCAAGCTCGGTCACCGCGCATACACGCCGTCCGGTCGCTATGCAGCAACCAAACCCGAGCCAAGCTCGGTCGCTATGTAGCGACCGAGCGCTCGTCCTGCTCGGTCGCTACGTAGCGACCGAGCTCGAGCCAAAGCTCGGTCGCTTCGTAGCGACCGAGCGATCGTCCCGCTCGGTCGCTACGTAGCGACCGAGCCCGGCCAAGCTCGGTCGATACGTAGCGACCGAGCGATCGTCCCGCTCGGTCGCTACGTAGCGATCGAGCTCAAGCCAAAGCTCGGTCGCTACGTAGCGATCGAGCGATCGTCCCGCTCGGTCGCTACGTAGCGACCGAGCTCAGCCAAGCTCGGTCGCTACATAGCGACCGAGCGATCGTCCCGCTCGGTCGCTACGTAGCGACCGAGCTCGAGCCAAAGCTCGGTCGCTATGTAGCGACCGAGAGATCGTCCCGCTCGGTCGCTACGTAGCGAACGAGCTCGGCCAAGCTCGGTCGCTACGTAGCGACCGAGCTCGAGCCAAAGTTCGGTCGCTAAGTAGCGACCGGGCTCGAGCCAAAGTTTGGTCGCTGTGTAGCGATTGAACCTTTCCGAACATCGATACGACACCAGTCCTTGTATTCTCGTCAAACCTTCGAATACTATCTCCCGAAGACCGTAGCAAGCTCAGTCCATGTTTCCCGCTATTCTAATTCATCGATCAAACTTCGCGGATTAGAAACCGCGGAAAACTCGTAGTAAACGTGTCGAGTCGGAAGACGGCCCAAAGGGACCTAAAACACGACTCGAGGCCCATCCTACGATTTTTCCTAACCAAAAGCCCGTGAACCACAGCATGGTTCACGCTTGGCCCACGAAGAAGGATAAATGTCAAGTTTCCGCGGATAAATACGGAAGTTTTGAAGATAATTGTGAAGATCGGGAAAAATGGAATATTTCCATTTTTATGCTATGACGGCTTAAGGGCAGAAGAGTAAAAACGTAAACCGACCTTGGAGCTAGTATATAAGGAGTCCTAGGCGAGGAGCAGAAAAATGAACTTTTTTCAGAGCAAACTTAGCACTTAGAGCAATTTAGGCAATTTTCCGTTTTTGTTATTTCGAGCTGCGACTCAATTAGGTTTAGCTGTCTTAGGGTTGCTAGAACTAGGAATCTCGCCGACAGCTCTCGAGCCCAGGCTTATACCTTGTTGTAAACGCTCATACGCAGATTCGGAATAAGATCTTCTTTGCTCTCTTTTCGATTTCTTATTTTTAACGTTGTTGTTCTCGTGTTCTGATTGCTTGATGTGTGGTAATTAACAGATATCCGGGTCCTCTGGGAAATTAGGGTTTTCCTAGTTTATTTAAACGGAAATCGACAGTGCGAATTTCGGTTTCCACATTATTTTATTTTCAGGAAGATTCATTTATTTTAAAATTCAAAATTATAAACCCCACTCGCATACAAAAATGGAAAATTAAAGAAAAAAATAATAGAAAGATAATAGACAGAGAGGAACCCATGGCTCAATTATTATAGCATATATCGTGGGTTTATCAACTCAAAGCACAAATATAGTTTTCCTTACACCTCATATAACACACGTGTCGAACTATTATTCACTATTGCTTGACCGCCCTCGTGACCGAGTCTTCCGTATCCTCTTGTATAAATCAAACCCTAATCACCTCTTCTCTTTCACAAATCGAAAAACAAATCATTCTCAAGTCTACCTCTCTCTCTCTCCCGAATTACGATCAAAGGTTAGATACGCGTTTCTTCTTCTCTCGATCAGCTGCTTCGTTCGATCGTAATTGCTGATTCTCTGTTCTTCGAATTTGAATCGGTTCGATCGTAATTGATCTCGTCGTGATTTCGATTATTAGGGTTCGTATTGTTCGATTATTACGATTAAGGTTTGATTTTGGTTTCATCTTCTTGTTCGATTATTTGTTTCATTCGATCGTAATTGATCCTCTGTTCTTGTGATTTGTATCGGTTATAGCAGTCGAGCAGTTGAGATTAGCCGATAGATCTCTTGTTAATTTTGTTCGATTCTTCCAGATATGTTATTGACTTGTTCGTTTTTGCATATGATTCGTATTGATGTTTTGCTTTTGTGAATAACAGATGCAGATCTTCGTTAAAACTCTCACCGGAAAGCTCCGACACCATCGACAATGTTAAGGCCAAGATCCAGGACAAGGAGGGAATCCCACCCGATCAGCAGAGGCTTATCTTCGCCGGAAAGCAGCTCGAGGACGGTCGCTGACTACAACATCCAGAAGGAGTCGACCCTCCACTTGGTTCTCAGGCTACGTGGTGGTATGCAGATCTTCGTCAAAACCTTAACCGGAAAGACAATCACCCTTGAAGTGGAGAGGGAATCCCACCGGACCAGCAGAGGTTGATCTTCGCCGGCAAGCAGCTTGAAGACGGCAGAACATTGGCCGACTACAACATTCAAAAGGAGTCTACACTTCACACGTCAAGGCCAAGATCCAAGACAAGGAAGGCATCCCTCCAGACCAGCAGCGTCTCATCTTCGCTGGCAAGCAGCTTGAGGATGGTCGCACCTTAGCCGACTACAACATCCAGAAAGAGTCCACTCTTCACTTGGTGTTGCGTCTCCGTGGTGGCTTTTAAGACTCTCGTCTTGTGTCGTATCATACAAAACAACAATGTCTCTTTTTCTTTTAAAAACTTCTCATGGTTTGTGCGTGTCTGAGGCCTTACAAAGTGCCTTATAAATAATCAATGAACACTGGTTTGGTTCCTTTAGTTTCTCTTGGAATTTCTCGATATTGGAATTTATCCTCATTGCTATCGTTTGTATCTGCATTTATATTATAAAAGTGCTTTGTTGTTTGAAATGTTATGCCTTACAGTGAACAAGAGAAGATGCGGCGGGACATACTCAATGGGTTGTGTAGCTTTTTACTTTTGAAATCTTACGTCTCTTGAATTTGTTCGGAGATACATGAGAAGCTTTATTGCATTGTCTACTCAGTCGTCGTCTCTTCATTGTGGTTAATTGAGAGATGTTGTGCTGATCATTTAAGTGGGTTGCTTACATTGATGAGCTTGGAAGGGTAGCATTTTGGTATACTTGTCGTTGCAAAAATCATGTCAAGTATTGATGAGCTTATAATCTTTTAAATCTCTTAGTTTGTTTCTCTTTCCTTCTGTGATAAAGGTTTACTCGACTCATTGCTGACTGAAGTCAAGAGCTTCGGAGTGAGCTCAAACAAGTCCGAGATGAACCGTGAACGTGATCGCCAGGTTGCACAGTCACAGAAGCTGGCTGATGAGATACTCAAGTATTAAGAGAGTGTTGGAAAGTCATCTAATGAACTAGACATTTTGATTGTAAAATCAGTATCATTGGAGGTTAGTTCAGAAGTAAAACTTTTGACTCCTTGTGTTATATTCAGTTGTCTGAATATACCAGTCTTATGGTGCAGGAAACATGTTCCTCGCAAAAAGAGCGTATAAAAATGTGGGAGCAGGAATTAACTTTTGCTAATGGTGTGATCCGATTGGTTCGTTACATTGACTTTTAATGTGCTTTCTACCGATGGTAGATGCGTCTATGTCTCTTACTATGACGGAGTTTGAGGATAAAAAAAAACATATGCATGAGCTGCAAGACCGCCTTGCAGACACGGAGCGTCAACTTTTCGAAGGAGAGGTGTTGAGGAAGAAGCTTCACAACACCATTCTTCTAAGTATATATAATTTAGCTACATGTTAAGTTCCAGCAGCTTTCTCTATGTGCGCTAAACAAAGCTTTTATTTCAGGAACTGAAAGGAAACATACGTGTGTTCTGCCGACTGCGCCCCTTGCTACCGGATGATGGAGGACACCAAGAGGCCAGCGTCATTGCTTACCCTAGATCATCTGAATCTCTTGGGAGAGGCATTGATGTGGTCCAAAGTGGTAAATTCAGTGACTCACCTAATTTACTTTGCTCAAGTAGGATATTTCGTTTTTCATGCCTTGTGCTCTATTTGGGTTCTCAGGGTAACAAGCATCCTTTCACACTTGACAAGGTTTTCGACCATGGAGCTTCTCAGGAGGAAGTATTCTTTATCGCAACTTGTTCAAAGCGCATTGGATGGCTACAAGGTTTGTTATCTTCTTATTCTGACTATCTTGTAGATCCTTTGGTAAATGATCTTTCTTTTGTCATTTGTATCTGACAACACTTTGACTGATCTTTCTTTTGTCATTTGCCTGCCTTAAATCTTTGTGGACATAAGTTTGTATTTTTGCATACGGCCAAATAGGTTCTGGCAAAACCTATACCATGATGGGCAGGCCTGAAACGCCAGAGCAGAAGGGACTGATCCCTCGTTCGCTTGAACAAATGTTCAAAACGAGCCAGTCTCTTAGTGCACAAGGCTGGAAATACAAGAGGCGTGTATCTATTTTTCCCAGAATGGTGAAACATTTGTTTAATGCTTTGATTGCTAGCGCTGTTTCTTATTGGATTTTTAACATAAAACCCCCTCAATTAAGTTTATTTCGGGTATAAACCCCTAAATTAAAGATTCAACGGAAAAACCCTCAACCTAAGAAATGGTAACGAATTGGCCCCTCTGTTACTTAGCCACGTTAAAATTTTGAAAACCTCCGTTAGTTGAAACACATCGTTTAGTGTCAAAAGAAAAACGACCCGTCTTTCCTCTTCTTCATATCTGAGACTCGAAAATTTCCAAATATAAATTAGGGTTCTTCAAAATTTTGAGTTTATATCTGTTCCTCAAGTTAAAGCTTTTGTTTTCATCTTCCCCAGTTAGGTTTTAGTTTTCGTAATTAAACGTACGGTGTTGGTTTCAACTGATTTTGTTCTCGAAAAGTTTATGTTGCTTGAGAGTTTTAGAACCAAGTCTAAAAGTGATGCTGTGTGTTGTAGCTTGCATCTTTTAACATCATTGTGGTTCAAGGACTGTCATTGTGGTCGTAGCTCTCGAGATTGAACTTTGATTAAATCCTTCAAGAGAAGAAGTGGAAGCAAGGAAGCTTGCCACACAAGAAAATGAACAAGAAGAAGAATTGACCAAGGAGTCCCGTCGAAAAAGAATAAAGAAGTGGAAGCAAGAGATTGCTTACCACCCAAGGAAAGAAGAAGAGGCAAAAGCCAACTAAACTCTCTTCTCTCTCTACATAAACACAAAAGAAACGTGAAAGAGTAAAGAGAAAGAGCAAGCTTGTGTTAAGATGAAACACAAGTAAACAAAAACAGAGTGTGAGTGGTGTAAAACAGAGTGAGGGTGAGAGAAGCTCACCAAGTATGAACAAGAGAAGAAAGAGAGGCTGGCCGTGAGAATTGTGCAGTGTGAGAGGTCAAGCCAAGAGAAAAAGTTCAACAGTAGCTTGTTCTAGGACTATCATCATTGTGGTTTAAGTGACGTTTTTAACTGGTAGTTATGACATTTGATAGTGTTTCAAGTTTTGTTTTTAACTTGTTTTTCTACTGTTGCTGTGTTTGACGAGTTGATTAACAACATGACCCTGTAAGAAAATATGTCTTGCACTTGTCGTTGGAAGAAACAAATAAAATGACCCTTCAAGACACATAGCAACAAGCAAACATAGTTCACTTTATTTTAATGGTTCTAACGACCATAACCTGAGCTATAACAAAACACCAAAACATGGTAAAACATGGTACAGATGAGCTTAATCGTAGTTAATCTGAAACACCAAAACATAGATTCTAAAGCTGAGTTCCAAAATTAAAAACAGAAAAACAGCAAGTTCTTAGATGAGCCAACTTCAAGTGTGCTTAAGGTGATGTGAGTTCAGTGGCGATCAAAAGTGTAACTAGGATTAAGTTCATTTGAAGTTTTGAACCATATATATACATAACTTCAACTCTGTCACCAGACTATAAGTCACCCTCTCCCGAACTTAGAGTCTCTCAAACTCTCACAATCACCAAATGAAACTCAAAACTCTTCTCTTTAAAAAATTAGGGTTTATCATCCTATTCTCTCGTGGAATTTTTAAGACACTTAAGAATGTAAAATTAAATGATAAACAACATGACATTTTGTTTAAACATCGTACTGTTTTATTGACAAATCATATTGTTTTAAGACATTTCCAAATAGCGGCGTTTGGTTTTAACGTGACGAGTAACGGAGGGGCCAATTCATTACAATTACTTAGGTTGGAGGTTTTTTCATTGAATTTTTAGTTCAGGGGTTTATACCCAGAATAAACTTAATTGGGGGGCTTTTATGTTAAAAATCCTTTCTTATTTTAAGTTCATTTGTGTTCTTTCTTTTACCACCAGGCAATAAACAAAAGCTTTGAGTGATGTTATATTTGCATTGGCAAAGAAAGAGGATTATGTTCCTTTCAGAAACTAGAAGTTGACATATCTGCTACAGGTTAGTGACTCTTGAATCATTCTGCACATAGTGGGTCTATCTGGATCATTCTAACAAAGGAGAATCGTTTTTTTTTCTTTGTGTGTGACAGCCATGTTTAGGAGGTGACTAAGAGACTTTAATGTTTGTTAACATATCCCCGGATCTAAATTCTAGACCCTAAACCCAAACTAGCTAAACCCAAACTGTATATTTTAAACCCAAATCCTAGATCTTAAACCTAAATTATATATCTTAAACCCAAATCATAAATCCTAAATCCAAATCATATATCCTAAACTTAAATCTTAAACCCAAACTTTAAATATTTTATAGTTTAGTTAGTGAAGATTTAAACTTAAAAGTACCGGTAAACCCTAAACCTTAAAATGATTTTATTATGTTTTCTTAACGTCAACTTCCGCTGGCTACAAATATTTATTCATCTAAGTTTGTTTCAGGCTTTTAAACAATCACTTTCGATGTATTAAACAATTTGTATATGATTTTTTATTTTAAAAAATAATTAGACAACGAATTGTCAGATATTTAGCGAACTCCTCAACTCTACCACATATTACGAGTTATTATACATAGCTTTAAAAAAAATAGTGGACACATTTTTTTTTCGTATATAACACGACTAAACGAAAGCTCTATTACAGTGTTTGAATTGGTCTAAGAAGTGTTCCTTTGATTATTTTAAAAATCCATTTGTTAATTTTTTTTTTTGAGAAAGCCATTTGTTAATTTTTAAATCTACTCTTCGGTTAGTGATCAATTAACAATGACAATGACCGAAAAAAAATACTATTTTAAACCTGTAATATCCGTAGGTGCACTAGCTACCTTTCCATACGAATGTTAGTGTTAATATTCATGTCTAAATTAATTAGTCAACGACTTGTAAAGATGATAAGTCAACTCATCTACTTTTCAACATTTTCGGAGATGTTCTCTACGAGTGTAAAGTTGTCTATGATTAATATTTTTTTATTATATATGTTCTCTACGAGTGTAAAGATGTCTATGATTAATATCTTTTATTACTAAAATCAATTGGTAAAAAGTAGGACGCTAAAATATCCGTAAATTTTGATTTAATTCGTTTTGTTTTTATTCGAACTAAAAATTTCAGATATTCGTAATCCTACAAAACAAATACTAATATGCAACATCCATAAAAAATGAAACAAATCACAAATACTAATATTTTAGGAACGGATACCCGATCCAATCATATATATGCATATATATACATATATATTTAAAGAATTATATGTAACTTATATAAATATTATATTTTGTATAAGTTTTACAGTTTTTATTTATTATATTAGTTATTAGAATTTTTTTAAAAGTAAATATTTTTTTGGTAATAAAAATAGTATTTTATATTGTTTTGGATATTTATTTATTTATTTGTCGAATCGAATCGGATATCCGGTTAAAATCAACAAAAATCTGAATATCTAGAACACCAAATATTCAGGTGGCTACAAATCGAGTTGGATAATTAATTATTCGGACGAAAGGATCATGAATGCCTCTGTAAACCCGGATATCCGATCCGTGCTCAGCCCTAGTGAGACCTGTCCATTCTTTTTGTCTGACCATGGATAAGCATAATGATGTTTGGGTTCTTGATGGAGCTGACTTGTTAGGCCCCTGCTTCATCGCGTTTTGTTTGAGCAGGAAAGCTCATGTATCTTCATCCAAGGCAATGAAGCTGTGTGAGTGATGAAGAGCATCCTGGAGACTTATGGTTGGTTTTGTGTAGAGCTCCTCGCGAAACATGCAATTAACCTAGAGTGCGTTGCGAATTGCTTCAACGGCAGTACCGTTTGAAACGTGTACCTCGAAAACTATAACTTTGAATTTTTCTATACTCTCTGTCTTTTGGACTTTGGGACATCTTCCATAAGTCCGTAACGGAAATCCATTTTCTGATAAACATCGTGTACTGCTTCAGAAATTGGGTTGATAACTCGCAAAAACTATGAGTCTTTGGTGAGTCATGAGAACCAAGTTCTCTGCTGAGTCTTTCCACAAATATCTGGCAATATTCAGCGTCCTTCTCCTCGTGGGTAAAATGCGCTCGTCTCATGGCGATGCTGAAGGCTGTGACATGATTGCTAGAATCGGAGTCTTCTCAGTAGGATGGGTCGGACCCGGAATTTATCAGTTTGGTGAACCTTCACATAATTAATTTCCTTTGCAAAGGGTCTTCATGGCAGCTAGCACGCGTCCGAGCTCGTTGTGTTATGTATCTTGGAATTGATGGCTTGGACCCCACTCTACAAGTCGGCGACTTGCCTCTTGGTTTCTTGACCAACTTCTCGTGCCATAGGAGGACAAAGAATCCTCCTTGGCGTTTATTCACCATTGGTAGCTGCAGATTAGTAGCTGCATGAGGTGTGAGAGCGGCATATATCACGTTGAGGCGTTCGCTAGTTGCCTTGTTGGCTTCATCCTGCTTCGTGAAGTGCTCCATCATATCGTTCATCATCTACATCATGACAGCCATATCGGCTCTCAGTTGGGTTGCTCATGTGTTTGTGGGAACCATGGTGATCGATTGTCAGCGTTATTTTCAAAAACTTCCTTCAGACGGTGTCAATTGTTTAATCTGAATTAATTTGAAGCAATACATAAATTCGAGGTAGGTTTGATTGAAAAGTGTTTATTAATGATCAGATGTGAATACAAAGATATTTGAATAAATTTGATGTGTAAAAAAAAAGAGAGAGAAATTAGCAAGAACAATGAAAATTATGTAAACCCTAGTTATTGTGCCGTGTCTCCCAAGTGTTTCGAATGTCCTTACTTGATTCAATTCTTCTACTTATATATTCGACAGCCTTCTAACTATACCTTTAAATCGGCATAACCCCAATCGACTTGGGTGGAGGTCTGTTTATTGGATAGGTCTACTGAAAGATGTAATCCATTTTTAATACCTGGCTCCAAAACACATAAGTAAATAAAAAATTCCTTACTTTCCTCGACATTTTGTTTCAAGTTTTTATTATCAACTCTTTACTATTCGTTAAACGTTTTGGGTACGTCTCTGGTTTAGAATATTTCCACTCATTTTCATTTTTTTTTCTCTATGTATTCATTGCAATGAGTTACCACTTGATCACAAAAAATAGTTATATCACCTGATTACCATTTCAGACATTTCCTAGAAACTTCGTACCCTGTGATATATATATTTTATATAATAAAGTTGGCTTGTCTCTCTCTTTAGAGAACGACATCATCAAAGAGCATGGTGCAAATGAGGACACCTGTCCTAATTTCTTTCTCTTTGTTTCGATGATGGAACGATGAATTATTTTATTGGGCCATAATTCTCTTATTTTAATAAGTCAAACATATCATAGGGTTTTGTTTTTACTTTCTTCAAAGCTGGTACATATTCTCTTATCAATCTAGGCCCAATAGACAATCGGGTTTTCTTTCTCTTCGTTAACACAGGATGGCTTCATATCCCAGAATCCAAAGCTCAAATTGAGCATGCTGCTAAGAAGGTCCATACGGAATAGAAGAATATGGAAGCTTTATTCTATCATGTTGCTGTCGTTTTTTTAATCAAATAATGCTTTGCGTTTTTCCATTTTCAAACTATTGCTTATGTTGGTTTAGTTCTCTGCACTACTAATATTGGTTTAGTTCTTTGCACTACTAATATAAGATTTTTTTTTGATCAAGCACTACTAATATAAGAATATTTCGAAGTATTTACCCTTTAAGCCAACCATGGATTCAGTAACACACTCCATCAGCACTTATATGTTTAAGTGACTAAAATATTATATATCCATCAGAAGGCTGTCTGCTTTTTAGTAGACTAAATCAAATTAACAGAAGTGAAACATCAAGTGGTGGGCATCTGAGGTTACTTAACAATATAAATATAACTACAAATAAATCATAGCAAGTGTTTGGCTCACTCTGAACTCTTTTTTTTTACTTCAAACTCTTCCCCATACCTAATTGAGAGTTTAAAAATAGTCCTCAGCCAAATCCCTTGTGGCTCACTCTACTTCTTTTACAAATATTCATTCCACTAATCAATCTTGCCATAATATGTAAATCTATCACTATAACTGGCAATATTTAAGACTGTTAAATCAAATATGAAGCACACAGTATTACTAAAAGTATAACAATCACACAAACACCAAAGGAGAAGGCAATCTAGAAACAAAAACCACGCAGAATAATAAAACATCAATAAAAAAATTTCAAACACGACCCAATCAAAATTTAAAATCAAAACACTACGGGCAGGTGAGTTTGCATTAAAATAATTTTATATTAAAATATATTTTAATTTTATAAACATTTGAAATTTTATTTTAAATTGAATATAATAAATATAATTTGTTTTCTAATTAGATCATATATATTTTTGTTTATATTTGACATTTGTTTATAATTCTTACGTGTTTGGATTTTTATTTATTATCAACTATATTTTATGATATTGTACTATTTTATTTTCAGTATCCATTTCAGTTATATATTTTTAGTGCAAGTGCGTTTTATGATGTTGTATTTGCATGAAATTGTTATTTTTTTATAAACCTAACATATCCTTTGATTATTTTATTCCATTTAATAATGTAATTTATATATGTTTTTTTAACACCCAAGTAATTTATATATGTTTAACTATGTAAAAACTTAGAAGGGAATATTTGATGAGATATGAATTATAGGCTTTCATTCAATACAACCAACACAAAAGTTAAACAATTGATTCAATATTGATAAAAATAAAGCGAATTTCAGTGAACATTTATATGCGGTTTGGTTCTTGATTTCAAGATTATTAATGGTTACATTATATTGAAATTTTTTTCTGTTTAGTTACAGTTTGGCTCATATTAAATTTTTGATTAAATTATTTGATACGAGGTGGTATGTAACTAAAGTAAAAAAAAAAAGTGTTATTAAATAGAGTTCAAATAATTTAACAGTTTGGCTCATACTTCGACGTATCATTTTTATTAGTTTATAAAATACTAATTTAAAAATATATTTTAAATATCATGAGAAAAAATTTCAACAAATAATTTTGATATTATAGAGTTCACCAATAGCTATAATAATTAACAAAACATCATCAGTAAAACACTAAGGTTAATTGAAATTTCATTCAAAATCTAATTATGCACTAATATATATCCTAAAAATGATTTTCTGTTAAATTAAAAAATACTAATTAATATTTTTGATATTACCGAAACTATTTATATAGTATTTTAACATTAGGTTTAATTATTTTATTAAACTCTATTATATTTTTATTGATTTAGTTTGGAGGTGGATTAATTTATTATATAAAAAACCTAATTTGTGTATAAATATTTGAACTTGAAAATTCTTGAAACAATAAATTTTATTAATTGAAACTTCAGTTTTTCTTTTATTATATATGTCAAATTAAAAATAAAAAGAAAGAAATATATACCATTACATTTTTCCGAATCACTTTTGTTAATTTTGTATACAAAATAATAAATGTTACTGTTATTTTTAATTCAAACCAAAAAGGTTTATTTAAAAAACAATATGATCTTAGAACTCTGTTTACTACTGTTTGTTAGTTTATAGTATTGATTTTTATTTAGAATAGTTTTTATAATGCTTCATAAACTTTTAAATATTTTTATGTATAATAATCTTTAGTATTTATTTCCACCCGTAGGGCGGACTAACCACTAGTATATATGTATATTATATATATAACAAGGTTTATCCTCTCTAGTCCTACCATTCTCAAGAAGTAAAAGAGAGAGAGAAAGAAGAACGAAAGAACTAAAACAAGAAACTTTGAGATATGTCTCCGTCGAAAGCGGAAGAAGTAGTCCAACATATCCACCCGTTAACGAAAGTTGACGGGTTGGAAGGTACATATGCGATGGCTGTAAAACCGAAGGCTTTGGGAGGACTTACCGTTGCTCCTCTTGCAACTACGATCTTCACGAGTACTGTGCCACGTGTCCCCCTACCCTCCTCAGCATGTATCATGCACAGCACGAGCTCCGGTTAATCCACGACAGACGTGGGTGCGACATCTGCGACGAAACGACCGACGGGTTGTTTATCAAGGTGAGGTTCAAGAACTCGGTGATTTTCAAGAACTCGGTGAGTTTCAAGAACTCGGTGAGGTTCAAGAACCCAGAGAGGTTCAAGAGCCCTGTGAGGTTCAAGAGCCCGGTGAGGTTCAAGAACCCGATGAGGTTGAAGAACCCGGTGAGGCTGAAGAACCCGATCCGGATAGAGTAAGAAAAAGGGATGTAATATATATAGGCGCTCGAGTTGCCTGGGCTTGTATGACGGGGGATGTCGCTGGGGTCATATCTGCCTTCCAGCTTTGAAATGGCATGTTTATAACATCCTGCCATTATTACACCTATGTCACTTATTATTGAAATCAGGTCTCAAGAACACACGAACACAAACTCTTTAATAAGTATTCTCTCTTATTAATCTCTTAAGGAAACTATCACAAAACCTTAAGCTCTCAATCACAAACTCATAAACTCACAAGTTATGCAACACTCTTGCATCTCCTTATATAACACTTAATTTATCCTAAACTCATTAGGATTATATTTCCTATTCTCTTTAGATAAACACAACTCATTAGAAATAGGAAACTTGTATCTCAAGTATCTTTCAAGCTTATCCAACAATCTCCCTCTTAAGCTTGAAGTTCTTATGCTCCAACTCTTGTACTCCTATGAACTCTCTCATTTCTTGAAACTTGACTCTTCCCAAAACTTTTGTCAAGATGTCTACCTTTTGTTCACTTCCCGGAACATGTTCTACCTCAACTTGCCATTTCTCTACACACTCTCTGATAAAGTGGTATCTCGTTAGTATATGCTTGCTTCTCCCATGAAATACTGGATTCTTGGTTAAAGCAATTGCGGACTGGTTATCGATCCGAATTGTAACCCTCTGTTCTACTTGACCGGTGATTTCGCTTAGTAAATCTCGAAGCCATATAGCTTGTCTTGGTGCCTCTGTTCCTGCCATAAACTCGGCCTTACAGCTTGACAATGCGACAGTTTCTTGTTTGGTCGAGCACCATGTGATTGGACTCTTTCCGAAGTAGTAGATGTGACCCGTTGTGCTTCGTCCGTCGTCAGGATCAACGTTGTAGCTTGAATCACTATACCCGATCAATCGAGGCACTCGGTTCAAAGATCTCTCAAACCGTAAACCATATCCAGTGCTGCCTTGTAGATACCTCAAACATTGCTTTAACGCGACACCATGAGACTCCCGATGGCTGTGCATATACCGGCTTAAAACACCCACAACAAATGATAGATCAGGCCTAGTGTGAAGTAAGTATCTAAAGCACCCGATCTGTTTTCGAAACCTTGTTGCATCAATCTCCTTTTCTTCCTCTGCTTTAGATAAGTTAAGCCCGGCCTCCATAGGTGATTGTGTCGGATTACACTTAGTCATGCCGGCTTCCTCAAGTATCCTCAACGCATAACGACTTTGATTTAAAGTGATCCCTCGATCGCTTTGACACACCTCTATCCCGAGATAATATGTTAATCTCCCTAAGTCACTCATGTCGAACTTCTTTGACATCCCATCTTTAAACTCATCTATAAGTACCTTGCACGTTCCTGTTACGAACAAGTCGTCAACATATACTGCCACTACAAGGAGCTCTCCTTTCACCATCTTTCTGTATACAGATGGCTCCTTTGAACACTTTCCGAATCCGAGCTCCATAAGAATTGAGTTGAGCTAATGGTTCCAGGCCCTTGGCGCTTGTCTCATACCGTATAAGGCCTTATTGAGCCTGTAAACCTTGTTCTCTTGTCCCTTATTCTCAAATCCTTCCGGTTGAGACACGTACACAATCTCTTTGAGTTCTCCGTGCAAGAAGGCGGTCTTTACGTCGAGATGGTGCACTTCCCATCTGTTAGTTGCCGCGAGACTGATCAACAATCTTATTGTCTCAATTCGTGCTACAGGTGCAAAGACTTCCTCAAAGTCTACTCCATATTGTTGTACGTATCCCTTCGCGACAAGTCGAGCTTTGTATTTGTTGATGCTTCCATCGGAGTTGCGTTTGATTTTGAAAACCCATTTTAGTCCAATTGCTTTTGCTCCTACAGGAAGATCGACCATTACCCATGTTTTATTTTTAATGATTGACTCAATCTCTTCTTCGCACGCCCTAGTCCATTCTTTCGAACCTTTAGCTTCCCCAAAGTTCCTTGGCTCGTTATTCATATACATTAGCATTTCTTCCCCTAGCTCTTCACACATTAATATGTAATCATCGAGATACTTTGGTTGAGTTGTTTGTCTCTCGGATCTCCTTAGGGGTTGTGGTTCTTCTTCGTCATCTTCTTTAGCTTCTGCCTCGGTTTCTTCTTCTTCAATAGGTTCTTGTTTGACTGTATCTTCTAAGCTTTTGATTACGTTTTCTCCAAGACTATCAGTTACCACGTCAAAGCTTTCATTGCTCTGTGCTTCTGAGCTCTCTCTACTCCAGTTCCAACCTTTTTCTTCGTCAAACACGACATCTCTGCTCACAATAATCTTTCGGGACTTTGGATCGTATAAGCGATAAGCTTTTGATCCAGGCTCTGTCCCTAGATGTACCAACATACGAGACCTATCATCAAGCTTTTTCAACTTTGCTCCATCAATCTTTGCATATCCAATGCACCCAAATACTCTAAGATGGCTAACATTAGGTCTTTTCTTGCGAAGCACTTCATATGGTGTTTTCTCCTTTAAGGCCCTCGTGGCAACTCTATTAAGGAGATATGTTGCATGACGTATAGCTTCCCCCCAAAGATAGTTAGGCATATGCATGTGTTTCAACATACTCCTTGCCATCTCCATCATCGTGCGGTTTCTCCGCTCAACAACACCGTTTTGTTGAGGCGTGTACGGTGCCGTGAGGTGACGTCGTATGCCTGCGCCATCACAAAAAGAATTGAACTCTTGAGACACAAATTCTCCTCCCCTATCTGACCGAAAGACCTGTATTTTCTTTCCTGTTTCTTGTTCAATTGCTCTTCTCAACCTTTTGAAACTCTCAAAAGCTTCGCTTTTCTCTTTTAACAGCATAGACCACATGTATCTCGTATGATCGTCGATAACTACGAAAATATATCTCTTTCCTGCGGGTGTTCCTGGTGTTATGGGACCACAAAGTTCTCCATGTAGAAGCTCCAGCACCTTTGAAGCTCTGTAGGAAGTCGCTTTAGGAAAGGTTTGTCTTGCTTGTTTCCCAAGTAAGCAAGAACCACACACTTCTTTCTCGAGTTTAACACTTGGTATTCCTAGAACCAGCTCTCTTTTTACCAGGTTGCGTATGGTCTCCAAATTTACATGACCTAGACGTGCATGCATCTGCTTGACTTCTTCTCCGTGGAAAGATGAAGGCACGTCGTGGCTTTAACTCCCATACGAACTTTGTATAGTCGGTTCTTGGATCGTTTAGCGGTAACAAGCAGCTTCTTGTTCTGATCATGCATAGTCAACAAATCTCCTTTTAACCTTATGTCACATCCGGCTTCTGTAGCTTGCCCCAAGCTAATGATATTACTTGTTAGTTCTGGGATGAAATACACATCTGTCATCACTCTTGATTCTCCATTCATATCT
The DNA here is from genome assembly GCF_020379485.1 of Brassica napus. Taxonomy (NCBI): domain Eukaryota; kingdom Viridiplantae; phylum Streptophyta; class Magnoliopsida; order Brassicales; family Brassicaceae; genus Brassica; species Brassica napus. The sequence goes on from NC_063439.1 coordinate 17,672,982, forward strand.
GTGAATGAGATCGTTCCTTTGCCTCTGATATCTATCCTTGAATCATCCCCAAAACGAACTTTTCCTGTAACTGTATCATCTAACTCCGAGAAATACCTCTTATCTCCCGTCATATGATTACTAGCACCATTATCGAGATACCATAAGTCTTCTTCACCTGTGTTTGTCTCATACTTCTCTGGCATTATGTTCTTCTCGTTTAAAAATACAACTTCATGCATCATGAGCTCATCCGCTTCTTGTGTTGATGTATTATCAGTTTCTTGCGCTTCTTTGTAGTTTCAACAAGCGGTCCGGACAATGCAACGCGAAGTGACCTATTTTGTCGCAACGAAAGCACGTGATTCGGGAAGCGTCTCTTCCTCCATCACCTCTACCTCCATTATAGTCACCTCTACCTCCATTGTAGTTATAGTCACCTCTCCCTCCGTTATAACGTCCGCGACCCCTTCCTCTGTTGAAACGACCTCCTCTTCCTCTACCTCTGTAGTAATCAGTATTGTAATCACGGTTGGTTTGCTCTTGCTGATATTGATTTTGTTGAGGTCGATTTGCTTGTCCGTCCACATACATCAACTTGCTTTGATCCTCATTAACCTCTTCATCCTCGGCTATGCGCTCCTCGTATGCTTTTAAACGTCCTAGAATATCTTCAAAGCTAGTTTCATTAAGGTCAAGGACTTGCTCGAGAGAAGCGACAATATGTATATACTTCTTCCTTGGAAGACTCATGAGAAACTTTTTAACCAATTTAGCTTCTTCGATTGTTGAACCCAATGCGGCTGACTTTGAGGCTAGTTCAGATAATTTGCCTCCATAATCATCGATACTCTCGGAGTCTTTCATCTTTAACCGATCGAATTCGGTCATAAGCGTTTGTAGTCGAGCCTCTTTTACCCTTTCAGCCCCTACATGTCTTGTCTTGATTGCTTCCCATACTTGCTTTGCTGTCTCAAGTTCTCCAACTTGTAAAATAAGGCTTTCGGGGATTGATTGAAACAGTAGTCCTAGCGCCATGTCATTCTTCTCACCATTCTTCGAATCAGCTTCGATTACTTCCCAAACTTTATGTATGCGCAGGGTGATGTTCATTCTCATAGACCATACTGTATAATTTGTTGTGGTGAGCATAGGACACTTGATCCTTGAAAGTCCTCCACCATCTTTATCACCTCCTGTCGCAGCAACAATGTCACCCATGTTTTTGTATGGCTCTGATACCAAATATTGAAATCAGGTCTCAAGAACACACGAACACAAACTCTTTAATAAGTATTCTCTCTTATTAATCTCTTAAGGAAACTATCACAAAACCTTAAGCTCTCAATCACAAACTCATAAACTCACAAGTTATGCAACACTCTTGCATCTCCTTATATAACACTTAATTTATCCTAAACTCATTAGGATTATATTTCCTATTCTCTTTAGATAAACACAACTCATTAGAAATAGGAAACTTGTATCTCAAGTATCTTTCAAGCTTATCCAACACTTATTTCTCTATCTTTTCTTTTCGCTTTCTCTTTCGTTTTATGCAATGTAATTTTTGTTGTCAACTGTGTTTTATAAAATATATTAATTTTTTTTTCTTTGGCGGGAAAGTGATCGAATGATTACATGCTCAATAATATTAGTGATCAAACGGAGGAGTTCTTTGGCAGCTTTATTTACACTTTCAACAGTACCATAGAAGAGAGGAAACGCTCTGGGATGATATTCGCTCCAATAAAAAATTTCCCCTATTTCACAATAAGCCATGGGTGATCAGTGGAGATTTTAACATGGTATTAAATAGAAAAAGAACATTCAAACATTGAAACTATAATGACAGTCCGATTATTGTTGGAGGTAGTACCGGCCCTGGGTACAAGCCAAAGAAGCATTGGCTTCCGGCCCTATTCAGAATATGTAAATATTCGGCCATCAATTTCTCAAAGTCTTTGGTAGAGCAGTTGGTTTAAAGTTATAATTTGTATGTATGGGGTTATTGGTTCAAAGTCAGCCAACTACTTTCATCAATTTTTATTATGTAATAGGCTCTAAATTGTTTTGGGCTTCCAGTCCACAATTATTCCAGACCGGGCCTGGTTGGAGGTATGTGTGACTTTAAAGATGTTGCGAGATTCTGTTCTTTCCAGGACCTGGGAGGTGTACTCTTAATTGGTGCAACAAAGGAGAAAATGCTAATCTGTAAGAAGCGATCGGGTTTTGCAACAAAGGAGGTGTATTCACCGGTACTTTTAAGTTTAAACCTTCACTAACTAAACTATAAAATATTTTTATTAAAAAAACATAATAAAATCATTTTTTCGGTGAGATTCCTACACGGTGAAATTAAAAAAATCATTATTTTTTCTTTCAAACTTATATGAAATAAATACTAATTATAATATAATATTTATTAATTCACGCTACCGAAGAAAAAAAAGAGTTAAAAGACGAACGACATATTAATATTTGTTATTTATATTTATATTTGGTAAGATAATACAATTTATTATGCCACAAACACAAACAACAATTAATAATATTATAATTTTTCCTCTGATAAAGGCGCGTATTATTATAAATATTATTTGAGTTCCGATGTAGATAAAAAAAATCAAGGTAAACACTTATTATTTTTATTTCTGTGATAAAAGCATCCGCATTCCGGGTATATGCATGCAGCAGTCCCATTCCTTTCTTTGGTACATTCAGCTTGACAAATGTCCCTATTACATCCATTTTTCGGTTTGTGCATGAGTGCACAAGAATAACGTGATGATATTCCTTTTTGAGCAATCGTCATTACTCCTGTTATTATAATAGTTAAAACTTAGTTTTCGTATTTAAATAGAAATTAATGTTTTTGGTAAAACATATGCTTAGAGAGTTTTTTGCATATTTATAGGGGAAGAAAACTTAAAGTATGAACATCTTCTTTCTTAATCATTGATTATTCTGGAAAAAAATTATAAACCCAAAATTGTAGAATTCGATATAAAAATTATATCAGTACATAAAATAATATGATATCATAATAACTTTAATTTTAAATGATTATTGAATATAATAATAAAATTGAAAATATAAATACTAACCGAACAGAAGAACTGTGACCATAAAGAGACCAATAAGCGAAGGTTGAAAAGCATTTTTCATCTTAGATAATGAACTACAGGTGTTTTAAAATTACAAAGAAAGAGAAGTATATTTGTAGATGAATAAAAAATTGAAACATATCTAATTTAAGCTATGCATCTTCTAAGATTCCGATATAAAAGGATCTAATTTGACCAAAATTTTTTTTCAAAAATTTAGATTTTTTTATAGATAAAAAAATTGAATCGGTTATTTTTAATGTATTAAAAATATTTCTCGATATTTACATAAAAACAACCAATCGTCAAAGCTCTGTGAGGCGCAATATACAAAGTGTAAAGACGACATGGACCACTTACAAGCTCTCCAACTCCCTTCCATGGCCAACTTCAATGCAAGTTTCATGTACTGCAACCAAATTTCTGAAAAACAATGTGGCGGTCCATCGAAACAAAACTATGAGCAAAGGTTAACCAAGGTAATAATATACACACACCGAGATCAGATTTGGAAAGAACAGCTTGTGTGAAGATGATGGGGAAGGCACGGTCATTATTATCAAAGAATACAATAACAGGCTGTTCATCTGGCTGGTTGCGCTCTCTCTAGTAATGGTAGTGGTCGGACGGTTTAATTATAAAGTTCATTTTGTTAAAAATGGCGGTGCATGGATACTCTTTATATTCTTGGATACATACACAAGGATGTTCTGGACAGTAGAATTTCTTTTCTACAACCCAGTCTGCTATTTCATCGTTGGGACTTGGGAAACTGTTGTGTATAGTCCTGTTCTCGACTTGGATAGGTAACGACAAGTCCTGACCAGTGGCGGAGCCAACTCTTTGGGATGTGGATCACTTGACCCTGATGAATTTTATGTTGAAATATTTCTTACTTATATTTAAGCACAAAAACCAGAAAATATTGCAATATTTAGCTTATTGACCCATATAATATAGGGGAATTTGCCAAAACTAACTCACAACTTGATTTTAACTTCAAACCTATACCCAAACTTGAATCAAATGCAAAACTAATCTAAAAGCCTTGTGAAATTACAGTCCAGCCCCTTGTGACCAAACAAAAAAACAGAAGCTATTTTTACGAATATAGCCCTAGTAAGTCGTCTGAGTCGTCTGAGATGTTGGAAGTCGTCTGGACAACTTCAAAGCAAGTCTTCTGGTGTAGCTGATCTTAAAAATAATTTTAAATTTTTTCAAAAATATTTTGATAAGAGAAAAATTAAAATCATGTAATTATAAACAGTTTTAAGTGATATAAATTAAAATATAACAAAATTGAATTGTTTTCGACATAGATGAGTGTAGGTAGTGAATCATGGTATTTTTTGGTCTAGGGTTTGGGAACATATGATATAGTATTGTATGTATTCTTAGGGTTAGATTTTGGAAAACTTGAATGTTTTTTTGCAAAATTAATTTTTTACCTATACGTGTTTATTTTTGTATATAGCAAACACTTTTGAAGTTTAATTTGATTTTATGAAGTGTTTAGTTAGTTAATTAAGTTTAGAGGTTATGTTTAGGGTCTAGACGACTTACATTTCAGTCATCTGGTGAAGAAATTAAAACAGACGACTTACATATAAGTCGTCCAAATATTCCCGCCTAAAATTTTTTAAAAAATTATTTTTCCGCTTAAATAATTTAAACCAGACGACTTATTTGTAAGTCGTCTGGGAAGTCTTCTATTTTAGTTTCCCGCTAAAAATATTTTAATTTCCCGCTAAAAATATTAAACTCTTCTGGACGACTTACAAGTAAGTCGTCTATTAAGTCGTCTGAATCAAAAATATTTAACCTAATTGGATTTTTTGTCTTCCTATATAAAAGAAAAATTTACACATTCTCTCTCCTCTTCTCTAATGGCTGCAACAAAAATGTAATGTTCATCATTCTAAAACTCTTCAACCTCTCTCTAATCTCTTTGACTTGAAAACACCAAACTTTATATGAATTTTTCAGTTTTGTATCATGTATTTCTTACTAATCTATCTCTTTTACTAATCAAATGGTACTCATCTTCCAAAAATTTAAAGGTAGATCTATTAATTTTAGATATGTATTTTTGTGTGTTCTATAAAGGTAGATTTATCTAATCTTCCACGCATTTTCTCAGTTTTTAAGTCATTTGAACGTTTTTGGATATGTAGGTTTTTCAGATTTGGATTTGATATGCAGGTTTTTCAGATCTGGAAGACTTCTGGGACGACTTACATGTTAGTCGTCTAAAATATAATGCACTAGACGACTTCCAGGAAGTCCTCTGGAAGTCGTCTGGACTTCCTGGAAGTCGTTTGGACTTCTTGGAAGTCATCTGGACTTCATGGAAGTCTTATGACGAAGTCTCCCTTTCATAATAGATCTGAGTGTTTTGATAAGTTTTTATGTCTGATTTTTTTTCATTTGGTAACTTCTTGTTGTATAAATTTCTTACTTTTTTCCCAAACTAAAACTCTCCAAACCCACTCTAATCTCTTTGAATTTTATATGAATTTTTCAGTTTTGTCTCATGTCTTTCTTAATAATCTATTTTTTTTGCAGGTTTTTAATCAGATGGTACTCATCTTCCATTCATTTAAAGATAGATCTATTAATTTTAGATATGTATTTTTGTGTGTTCTATAAAGGTAGAATAATCTAATCTTCCACTCATTTTTTTCTGTTTTTAAGTCATTTGAATGTTTTTGGATATGCAGGTTTTTCAGATCTGGATTTGATATGCAAGTTTTTCAGATCTGGAAGACTTCTGGGACGACTTACGTGTTAGTCGTCTAAAATATAATGCACTAGACGACTTCCAGGAAGTCTTCCAGACTACGTCCATTTCAGTCGTCTGGACTTCCTGAAAGTTGTCTGGACTTCCCAGAAGTCGTCTGGACTTCCTAGAAGTCGTCTGGACTTCCTGGAAGTCTTCTGACAAAGTCTTCTTCCATATCAAGTGGAGTCCAAGCTTGTCTTTGTAGAGGAATGATCTATAATAGTTTTGTTTGTGGTCTGTTTTGTGAATTGCATGTCTACGCTTTTAGTTGTGATTTTTTTGTAAAATCAGTAATAATGTTTCCCAAGATGTAATACATGTGCTAACAATGTGTTTACACATTTACAAATCAATGAAATAATAGACTTCAGTAGCCTTTTTCTTATCTTTGGATCTCTCATATGCAATAATAAACTCCAATGGCCTTTCTTCAAATCTAGAGATCCACTTGAGTCAATGTTTCTTATAATGTAAGAGCATTGAAAGAGAAGATCGATAGATTCAGGTTTCCCATATCGCTTGCATCTGGGGTCAACATCAATGCTTCGAGCTGTTAAGTTAGTTCCTACTGTGAGAGTTCCCTTAAATTTTTTCCATAAAACAGCTTTAGCTTCGGTGATGTGTCAAGGTTCCAGATCTGCATATTCCATTCGAAAGAGTATTCAATATGGAGCTCCTTAGAGAGAATCCTTCTTCTGTTTATAGCTGCATGGTATCCTATTTTTGTTGTATATTTTTCTGAGTCCGAACAAAGCCAATAAACTAGGGTTTATGTTTAGAACTTTAGTTTCTTTATGAGGGAGTAAGAGTTGGATTTTTTTTTCTCCCACTGAACGGTTCCAGGAAGAAAAAAGTCAGCCAGAGTCCATTCAGAAGTTTCCTCTATAGCAGGTCCCACAGGTCTATCTTGATATCGGAGGTTGTTATGGGCACGGGAGTACAGATCACCCAGATGGTCGAGTTACTCAATTGTCGGGTGATCTATAAAGGCTGATTGAAGGCTGGCCGAGCAAGATGGACCTGAAACGAATGCAAAAAGGAATGCATATGAATGAAAATAATAATAAACAGAAAATAATGAAGGTGATAAAATAAGAAGGATGGCCGATTTGTGGTTGTAATGGAGCTAAGCTTACTGGTTGTGTGATCTCAAGCTTGGCCGTTGGATGGGATGGAATGATGGATAGGGATTGAATCGCTAAATCAATGGACAAACAAGGGGACTCGAATCACACATGTAGGGATGTTAAAATGGGTTTGAAACCCACATGCCTAAATGGGTTTTGAGAAAAAAAACAAATGCTCATTTAGACCCATTT